>NC_068367.1:24571892-24889392 GCF_020536995.1 Dreissena polymorpha
CCAACCTTTATGAAATTTGGTAAGAATTCTTGATGAAATCTGGGTGGGATTGTATTTGGGTCATCTGGGGTAAAAATCTAGGTCAAATAAATAGAAAAACCTTGTGTTCACAATAGAGGTCACAGTTTTCATCCAATATTTATGAACTGTGGTCAGAATGTTTATCTTGATGAAATCTGGATTGGGATTGTATTTGGGTCATCTAGAGTCAGGAACTAGGTCACTAGGTCAAATCATAGAAAAACATTGTGTAGACAATAGAGGTCATAGTTTTCATCTGATCTTAATGAGTCAGGTGAGCGATTCAGGGCCATCATGGCCCTCTTGTTATTGAAAGCACACTGTGTCAAACTGAACACAAATTTTCTGAAATGAATGTCACCAGGCACATTCATGCAATTTAAGCCTTTTCAGACAAGAATGTGTTACATGTATTCCATTTTATTTTATACCTGTTTATGTATGTCCTCTAATCAGCTTTCATCATTTGTACCATTTCCTTCTAATAGTTTACTGTATTGGATGCACATGTGTCCAATATATTTAGTGTGCAAAAGTCCGGGTTAAGGATGTTCAATTGTTTCCACTTTACGGTAATTGATTCACTATATCATGAAAATTAAAAACCTTTATATATTTTCACGGTTTTAAAAGATTAGGTTGGAATAAACGAGTGAAAATTCTATGTTTTAATGTTTTGATTATGCGCCTATAAATTTTCGGCATTTACATATTTTCGAGATTTACTGCAATGAAACCAAGCATTTGATTGCTTGACGTCACTTCGTGATTGACATTGATGAAACGCTTGCTTACGCTGTAGATGTTATTTTCTGTGCAAATACAAGCGTCTATTAATAACAAACGATAATTTGTCAACAATGAAAATCAGATACTTGGCTTAATAATTTTCATTTAACATGTCTAATTTGGATATAATTCGGAATACAAAACGAAATTTAAAAGGTTTTTTTTTTTTAAATGTTCCAAAGAACAATGTGGATTTCAATACAAATACTATTTCCACCAACAATCAGGATTTCCGGTATGACAACTGTTATTTTGACGATTTTTCTATCGGATCGTCGGTAAGTGTGACCACATGTGACAACAGCGATGCCAGTTGGAAAATTGGTAGACGTGTCTTTGAACTCGACACATTGGCCGAATCGCTTTCAGAATGAGTGCTTGTCAAGTGCCCATGAATTTACTTAACACAGTAGAAAGCAGGGTTTTCGGACAGGCATGTGTTTTGGACATACAGTGTAGCAATTGTGGTGCAATAAATAATGTGGCTACTGGACGGAAACATGGCAGAGTTTATGACATGAACACAAAGCTTGCATTGGGTAAGACTTTTTTGTCTTTTTGGTACATTGGTGCATTATATCATGATATATTGTCTAAATTACTGATACTTTTGAATACATTCAGATAGTTATCTCTAAGTAATTCCTGTTTAGTCTACATGCATACATTTTTTTATATTGTACTTGCTATCAGGTTTTTTTTCCTTCTTTGAGACCCTCCAAAAATCAGCCCTTTCCCCTCCGATTTTTTGTTCCCCTCAGCTGGTAAATTTTTCCCTAGATTTCATTTTCCCCTCCAAAAAAAAAATAAATTATTTTTTGAAACCTTTAAATATATAAATTAACCTGATCCAGTGTAGAAAATAGAACAAATATTGCATATTTAAATTTTCTGTTTCCTTGAATTTGTTTTAAAAACAGTAAAATATGCTTAATTGAATATTTTAGATTTTTCTTATTTTCCCCCAAAATCCGGCGTTTCGTGTGATATTTTCCCCCAAAATTCGGCGTCTCGCGCGATTTTTTTCCCCTTAAAAAAGGCCAGGCCCTTTCCCCAAAATCAGATAAAAACTCCTGGCTCTATTTTTCTTTCATATTTTGTCTGATTTACTGCCAGTAAACACAATTACAGTAGAATGTGAATGGTTGTCCTTAAATGTAGTTAAACATGTATATTTTAAAGTGACATAAGTTTATTTTCTTCCTGCAGCCCTATTTATTAATACCGGTAATAAATATGAAATTTTGCAAGTCTATAAAACATAAATATTCTCAATTTGTCAAATACGTATTGGTTTTGAAAATAAAGGGCTTAAATTAATTATTATTTGTGTGTATGTAGATCACTAGGTCTTATAAAATTATGTAACTTTTGTAAATTATTCACATTATTTCATATTATTTTATTCCACATAAGCATATTCTAGCATTGTGCATTGTCAACTGTTCTGTCATTTACTGCAATCTGTTTCAGGTAAATCAGAAACTGAGTGTTTCACCTGGGACTTTCACCTCGAAACTGGCCCTTCTCCGTGACCTTCAGCACAAAGAAAGAGAGGCTATAGCTGTTACTCCTGCAGCAAAAGAGCGACGCATAAGACTCAAAACTGGAACGGTATTTTCATTTATGGGTATTTTATTTTTAAAACACAGTATTCTTCATTTGTATGCCCCCAATTGGCAACATAGTTTTCGCACTGTCCGTGGGTCGGTCGGACAGTCCGTCACACTTTTCGTGCCTGCTCTCTAATTCAAGTAGTTTTCATCCAATCTTCACCAAACTTGGTCAGAAGTTGTATCTAGACCAAGTTCGAACATGACCATGTAGGATCCTGGGTTTATTACAATTGTATGGATTATTTTTTTATATAGTTACAAAGTTGGATTTTGGGGCATCCGTGTCGTTTTGACACATTTCTTGTTTGAGAATGTTTCAATAGATCCATCAATTATATATGCAAAGTAGTTGTAACACTTAAAAGCATATGCTAATGTTTGTAAATTGATTATTGTAAAAGCATTAATGTGCTGTGTAATCATTTCTTTAAATAAAAATCGGAGATAACCCATGAAGGTGCAAGCACATTTTCCAATTTGAAAATCTGTTTTCCCCTTCAGGCATTCAAAGGACAGTGCAAGAAGTACGAGCGGGACCAACATACAGTTCAAACATAGAGGACCAAGATGTTGAAGTTACAACTATACCCCCACCTGTACCCAAGCCTGGTCCAGCAGGGCTAGACACTACTGGGAAGGAATTTGTTTTCTTTAATTTGGAAACAAGAGGGTTAGGTAAAGTTTATTTTTAACAAATTCCTTATTCACAGTGTTGCACATACAGAAGTTTATCTTGGTCCAATTCAGGTATTTAGGTACTCTAAATCTCCAAAGTTGAACTTCTATTAAAAAAAATACATATTTACTAACATGTATAACATAATTCAAACTGCTACTGCTGAGTAACTCAATGTGAGATATCGTGTGAATTGTTGGTCAACCTATGATTGAATTGCAACAAGAGTTATGTTCAGACAAATTTCTCATTTTGCTTTCATATAATAAATCATTCTTAATCTTTATTGATAAAATGATAGTAAATACCACTTAGATGATGCAATGTTACATTACCCACAACTGGCTATTGTATATAATTGTGCATCATTTAAGAATTTAAACTCTCTTCTCTTCGCTTCTTCAGATTTATGAATAAATAAGATGCCAAAAACTTACTTTGAAAAATCCATTAAACGAAGAAAAGAGCGTTTTAATTTTCATAATAACAGTTATTATGCCCCCCTTGGAAGAGAGAGTTAATATTGTTTTGCTGGATGTTGGTCTGTCTGTAGATATTTAGTTTCCAATCAATAATTTGTCAACTTTTTCACTGATTGGCTTTTTATTTTCCATGTGCATAGGGATTGGACAGTATATAACCCCTATTTAAATTATGGTCGCTTGGTCAAAGGTCAAGGTCACAATAAGTGTGAAAATTGTTTTTCCCTTTTATGTTTATTGTAAACACTGCAAAAGAATTTTAAGAAGTTTACATTGTACTTGGGCGATCAACCCAGGGCTCTCTGATTAACAGAGCTAAAATGGATTTTGTGCAATTTCTATGTAAAATTTTTGTTTTGTTTTTTCAGAGCGTACTTCTCACATAATTCAGATAGCTGCAGTGCATTCAACTGGTCAGTTTTCAACATATGTGATGCCTGAGAAGAAGATGTCCTTGAAAGCGTCAGAAATAAATGGAGTGACAGTTGTTGGTGACTCTATGCTTGTCAAGGGACAAACAGTAACAGCTGTCCCCATCAAATCTGCACAGAGAAAATAATATGTGCAATAGCAAATTATTTGTTGCTTGACATCTAACCAATTGTAATTTGCATCTTGTATATAGATTAGCTATGACATCTAATAGCTGTTACATTATTGTTTTTCCTTCTCGATGACAAACATAGTTGTGATTCTTATGTCAGTTGTATTTCTCATGTTTCACCTAAGTTGTAAGATATTTTTGGCAGTGCATTAAACCACAGATGGTGTGTGAAACATAATTGCCCTGCTTATTGTATTCTATGTTGTTTTTAGCTCCACTGGCCAAAGCTCCTGTGTCCGTCGTGCGTGGGTGCGTGCGTTAACTTTTCCTTTAAACATCTTCTCCTAAACTACTGGTCTAATTCTGATGAAATTTCTCAGGAATGTTCCTGGGGTGAACCTCTTTCAAATTTGTTAAAATTATGCCCCTGGGATCAAATTTGACCCGGGGGTCACAAAATTGAACATATGCTTATATAGGCTCTATTTTGTGAAAACTTTACAAATTTTCTCGTCCATAACCATTGGGCCTAGGGCTACCAAATTTGGTATGTAGTGGCATCTTATAGTCCTCTACCAAGTTTGTTCAAATTATGCCCCGAGGGCCACAAAATTGAACATATGCTTATATAAGGCCTTTTTTGTGAAAACTTTAAAAATCTTCTTGTTCACAACAGTATGGCATAGGGCAACCAAATTTGGTATGTAGTGACATGGATTCGTTCTCTACCAAGTTTGTTCAAATTATGCCCCTTGGGTCAAATTTTAAACTGCCCCGGGGGTCACAAAACTGAACATGTATGCTTATAAAGTGCTTATTTTGTGAAAACTTTAAAAATCTTCTGTCCATATCCATTGGGCCAAGGGCTACCAAATTTGGAATGTAGTGACATCTAATAAACCTCTACCAAATTTGTTCAAATAATGCCTCTGGGGTCAACTTTGACCCTGCTGGGGGGGGGGTCACAAAATTTAATAAACGCTTAAAAAGTGCCTATTTTGTGAAATCTTTAACAATCTTGTCGAAAACCATTCAAACTATGGCTACCAAATTTGGTATGCAGGAACATCTTATAGTCCTCTACCATGTTTGTTCAAATTATGCCCTTTGGGTCAAATTTGACCCTGACCCGCGTGTCACAAAATTGAACATTATATATGCTTATACCTTGCTTATTTTGTGAAAACTTTAAAAAACACTCTTGTCCTTAACTCTAGGACTTAGCGCTACCACATTTTTTATGTAGTGAGATATAGTAGTCCTCTACAAAGTTTGCTCAAATTATGCCCCTGGGGTTAAATTTGACCCAGCCCAGGTGGTCACAAAAGTGTACATGTGCTTAAATAGGGCCTATATTTAAGTATCTGCACATGCAGAGAATATTTGTTTCAGCCTTTTTTTCAGCAATGTAGCGATACAGGGCCATCATGGCCCTCTTGTCTTTAAATACACATCACACAGTTCTAAAAATAATAATTTTAAAATAATACATATGTTCAATTTACAACCAACAACATGGGTAACAGGTGGGTGGGGTAATTTAAGATGTTTATTTGAACATCAACATTGTTTTTTCATTTGTTACATCTGAAATATTTTCATAACAATGTACATTATAAATATTTCTACGTGTATCACATTTCAGTTGATAATTTGATTGTTATGGAGCAGTTATTTTATAGATATGTTTTAATTACTATGACAATGCTAGTCATTATATTTTTGAAATTAAGTCCATATTAAAATGTCTGTAGCAAAAAAAATCCACGGTGACCTATCAATTTCTTTACTTCATTTTAATGCTAAGCTAGTTTCCTTTAAATATTGAGAACTTCAAATGAATATGAATATTACATCAACAAAATATGTATCTGTATTGCATGTTATCTATTTTAAACTGTGCAATAAAAAATTTAAAACAAACAAAAAACTAGTCATACTTATTTCTCATTATTTTTTACGATTTCCAAGTTTTTTGGTTTTAAAAGTGTTCAGTATGATAATACAAATGTTAATAATACAAATGTTGCTAATCTAATACAATCTCAATATTACTATGCCATTTTAAATGTATTACACACAAACATTTTACCGTACCCCCAATTTTATGCCCCGCAAAATGACCTTTTTTCAAACACACATGTCATTTAAAAACCTTTGTTATCTCAAAATTATTCACGGTGACCTCCCTTTTTTATTTTATATTTATTTCAGATACAGATCCATTAATCACCATCCAAAAAATTATAGCATTTCGGAAAATGTTCACAAAACGATCAAACATTCTTAAAGCAAACATTTCCGAGTCTTATCAGAAAGTATCCTTCATGATAAATTGTATTTAAACCTGCATGGTTTTGAAACAAGACCTAAAACAAACTTAAATATTGTGTCCTAAATTTAAAACCTACCTATTTTTATGCTCCCCCAAAATTTATTTTGGGGGGAACATATAGTCGCCGCTTCGTCTGTCCGTGGGTGTGTGTGTGCGTCTGTCCGTCCGTGCACAATTTTTGTCCGGACTATTTCTCAGCAACTAATGACCGGAATTCAATGAAACTTTATGGGAAGCTTCACTACCAAGAGAAGATGTGCATATTATCAGCGGGTTCTGGTCAGATGATTTTTCACAGAGTTATGGCCCTTTGAAATTTTCTATTAACTGTACATATAGTGCAATTCTTGTCCGGGCTATTTCTCAGCAACTAATGACCGGAATGCACTGAATCTTTATGAGAAGCTTTACTACCATAAGGACATGTGCATATTATCAGCGGGTTCTGGTCGGATGATTTTTCACAGAGTTATGGCCTTTTGAAATTTTCTATTAACTTTACATATAATGCAATTCTTGTCCGGGCTATTTCTCAGCAACTAATGACCGGAATTCAATGAAACTTTATGGAAAGCTTCACTATCAAAAGGACATGTGCATATTATCAGCGGGTTCTGGTCGGATGATTTGTCACACAGTTATGGCCCTTTGAAATATTCTATTAACTGTACATATAATGCAATTCTTGTCTGGGCTATTTCTCAGCAACTAATGACCGGAATTAAATGAAACTATGAGAAGCTTCACTACCAAATGGACATGTGCATATTATCAGCCGGTTCTGGTCGGATGATTTTTCACAGAGTTATGGCCCTTTGAAATGTTTCCATTAACTGTACATATAGTGCAATTCTTGTCCGGGCTATTTCTCAGCAACTTATGACCGGAATTCAATGAAACTTTATGGGAAGCTTCACTACCAAAAGGAGATATGCATATTATCAGCCGGTTCTGGTCGGATGATTTTTCACAGAGTTATGGCCCTTTGAAATTTTCCATTAACTGTACATATAGTGCATTTCTTGTCCGGGCTATTTCTCAGCAACTAATGACCGGAATTCAATGAAACTTTATGGGAAGCTTCACTACAAAGAGGAGATGTGCATATTATCAGCCGGTTCTGGTCGGATGATTTTTCACAGAGTTATGGCCCTTTGAAATTTTCCGTTGTACATATAGTGTTATTCTTGTCCGAGCTATTTCTCAGCAACTTATAACGGGAATTCAATGAAACATTATGGGAAGCTTCAGTACCAACAGGAGATGTGTATATTATCAGGCGGTTATGGTCGGATGATTTTTCACAGAGTTATGGCCCTTTGAATTTTCTATAAACTGTACATATAGTGCAATTCTTGTCCGGGCTATTTCTCCCCAACTACTGACTGAAATTCAATGAAGCTTTATGGAAAGCTTAACTACCTTGAGGAGATGCGCATGTTATTTATGGGTTCTGGTTAGATGATTTATTTAGAGAGTTATAGCCCTTTGAAATTTTTAAGTTGCTAAACCATCCATCGTATTATTTTGTCCAAAGTTATGCCCCTCAAGACGTTTCCTTTTATTTGAATATATAGTGCAGTATTGTGACAGAAAAAAACATTTGGGGAGCATCACCCGTCTCCGACGGTTTCTTGTTTTATATATAAATAATCTCTGAAAAATGTATTTAATGTTTCATAAGATATAAGTATGTTTCCAACTGACGTCACACAACGTCCTTAAATTACATAAATGCACACATCATTCATGAACTTAACTTTGTTTTAAATATATTTAAGGTGAAAATGCAAATAAATGTAATACTTTAATAGGTATGTAATAAAAGATTATTTCACAGCCATGTGACTGTGATTAATTTGAATTAGTACACAGCCAGCATACTCTCAATTGGCTCACGTTCCAGCTTGTTTAATATGGTATGTGAGCTGTTTACCTGCCCAAATATATCATCCTATTGTACACAACGCTACTATTTAATGTTATAGTAATTAAGGCCACTGTGAGAGTGAATAAACTAGACTATATAAGGTCCTCACTCAAGGATAACATGGTTTTATACACATACGTAAAGTGTCATCCAACTGAAGCCTTTGCAGTCAACATTATCTCTGATGCCACTTTCAGCCTTAACTGAATTTTTGCTTAAAACTTTCTTTACACAAAAGACTCCATATAAGTGGTCTTCTGTTGTTTCTGATAAGCCTGTGTGCACTGGGATAGCACTTTAGGCACATGCATTCTACCCAATTAGCCTGGAGTGATGCTCATATACATTTGTAGCAAGAATGGAACTTGTACAACCACATTGAGACGTTCCGAGACTTCACAGCGGTGGAGTACTGCAGTTCCACAGTACATCCCATACTTCATGCCCAATGTAGAGTAGCTAGAAAGGTGGGCTACTTTGGATGGAACATTGTCTTCATCATGGTAAGTTGCCAATTAAACAGATTTGAAGCCATTTGTTTTTTGAACTTGTGCATCAAAAAGCAGTTAATTCAAACTTAATAATTTGACTCTCCAACAAATATTTATAGATATATTTAGAGGATATGTGTTGATATTGAATTAATACTGCTTTTTTTTCCATACATTTGTTCCTTATGTGTACAATTGATAATTTCAGTTGTGTACCAGTAAAATTAATTATGTTTTGTAAACGTATACATGTGTATTTGTTGTCTTTCAGCCAAAGTGTATAAAACATGCCTATTATAGTAATGAATTGATACTATTTTGTCTTCAATGCACAAGTGTTTTATTATTAATTAATTGACATTGTAGTATTCTTTGACTGTCTTCAGTTACTGATCAACAGCCTGACGTTTGCTGCCTATGCCATAGAGTACACGTCTCCTGACCGACTCATGGTGACCATCACCCTGTTCCTCACTGCCGTGGCCTTCAAACTTGTCGTGAAACAGAGTCTGCCCACTATCTCCTATCTCACCTACCTGGTAATATGGCTTAACCCTTAACCACTTAGATACTCATTGTGAAGCCTTTGTAGTCCCTTAGAAAATCAAATTAAATACAAGACCTTCCTTACTAGACCCTAGTTTTAAATGCTTCATTTCCAACCCTAACACACACTAAGATGAGCAGCAAATAGCATTAACCTTGAACAGCCTGTGAGTTATGCTGGCTGCAAATGCCTTTTTATGTCCGCCATCACTATAGTGGGGGACATATTGTTTTTGCCCTGTCTGTTGGTTTGTTGCTTCGTTTGTGTGTTTGTTTGCATCAAACTTTAACATTTGCCATAACTTTTGCAATATTGAAGATAGCAACTTGATATTTGGCATGCATGTGTATCTCATGGAGCTGCACATTTTGAGTGGTGAAACTTCAAGGTCAAGGTCATCCTTTAAGGTCAAAGGTCAAATATATGGGGACATAGTGTTTCACAAACACATCGCTTGTTCACTTTGATTTTGAGTGGGACAGGGTTAAATTTACAAGCTATTGTTGAACAACGCTTTTTTCCAATTAGTTTGAACCAAAAATAGTTTGCAGGAGAAAAAAGCAAATTAGAAAATGATCTCTGTAATACTTTTTACAGTGAAAATACATACGGGAATGTTTTTATATTATATAAAACAGTAAAGATCCAATGGCTTGAACTTGATTGGCTCCAATTTCCGTTTGGCTTGAACTCTCCTCAAATCACCGATTTTTTTAATTGCTATATATTCATATACATTTCTGTCGGAATAATTTGCTCGAATTTGCGAGGGTCGAATTGTCGGATGGCTCCCAACTGTTTTCACAGTCCCAGTCACAATTTTCACATGTTCTTAAATTGTTTGTTTGGCTCGAACTTGCTTTAGGTTGAATAAAGCTGTCAATCAATAAGGAGTGCTTTATAAAAGGCACACCATAATTGAAAACATGTCATTGACTCAATTGTTTATTGATTCGAGCAAAAGATAACATTTTGTATTGATTAATATTGCGTTGTTTGTTATTGCAGTATCATTATGTCTGGAGTTGCTGCATTACACTATCTAAAATGTCAACTTTATGGAATAGAAAAAGTTACATATATATTCGACAACTCATGAAAAAAACATGGACTGACATTAAGTCATTCTTAAAAAAGGGAATAAATAACATGAAGTGCTGTTTAATATTTCAGCGATTTGAAATTGTACATAGTGCTGATGCATGTTTTGTATTTAGGGCTGTTTCTAACACGTACATGTAAATGTGCTACTTAAAAACGTGCTAATATTATATCAATTTAGTGTGATATTTGCTTTATTGTTTGAGTTTCTGTTTTAAAATATTAATTACTTAAAAATATTAAGTTTATATTTGGTTCTCATTAATTCAAAAGCAGAAAGTAGTATGGACGTTAAGCAGTATTAATGACTGCAGATGTAAATCTATTGCAGATTCATGTAAGTAAACATTAGTGTATTAGAAATCGGTTGGCTCGAATTCTGGATGGGTAAAACTTTTGTTGTCAGTCCCAGCGAATTTTTGCCATCAGGTTTTGACTGAATATAACAAATAGCACCAAACACTAAAGGCCTCATCACATTATACTAGTAGTTACTGTGACCAACTTATCAGCCCATAAACTTTGATCAGACTGAAGCCAAAGTTTGATGTCTGTCTGATAGCTTGAAGGCTTACTTGGAGGTGGTCACTATCATGTAAGGTCATCAGTGGTCAGTACTGTTTCTTATTTCATACTGCACTTTTAAGCATGTGCATTAAAAAAAAATATTAAAGACACACATCATTTTTATTTAAGACACAAAATTCTTCTGACAGACTAGAAAATTTACCTGACGACTTTGTAACATCTTGGAAAATATTTGCATTGTGAGAGGTTACAAATCGTTAAAGCAATAAGCACCACTACAAAATAATGCCAGGAGACAGTGGATACCATACAATTTTATGGGTGCACTAAAATGGTTTTGGTACATTAGCCATTAAAACAGACCTTGTATGTCAATATACACAAATAAGAAGCATAATGCTGTAAGGTATACAGAGATGTAATGTAAGTAGATATGATGTGAAAATACGGATTTGTTAATTCTATAATTGTGCATGTAGATATTCATATTGAATCTATAAATGCAGCAGAAGGGTCTTAGACCATATGTGGCTTGCATACCTTCAGACCTGCCTGTGTATTTGTGCACAAAACTAATGTGCAAGCAGATTGGAGCTACACTGGATTCATATGGCTAGAGATCCTACACTGGATTCATATGGCTAGAGATCCTACACTGGATTCATATGGCTAGAGATCCTACACTGGATTCATATGGCTAGAGATCCTACACTGGATTCATATGGCTAGAGATCCTACACTGGATTCATATGGCTAGAGATCCTACACTGGATTCATATGGCTAGAGATCCTACACTGGATTCATATGGCTAGAGATCCTACACTGGATTCATATGGCTAGAGATCCTACACTGGATTCATATGGCTAGAGATCCTACACTGGATTCATATGGCTAGAGATCCTACACTGGATTCATATGGCTAGAGATCCTACACTGGATTCATATGGCTAGAGATCTTACACTGGCTTCATATGGCTAGAGATCCTACACTGGATTCATATGGCTAGAGATCCTACACTGGATTCATATGGCTAGAGATCCTACACTGGATTCATATGGCTAGAGATCCTACACTGGATTCATTTGGCTAGAGATCCTACACTGGATTCATATGGCTAGAGATCCTACACTGGATTCATATGGCTAGAGATCCTTCACTGGATTCATATGGCTAGAGATTCTACACTGGATTTATATGACTAGAGATCCTACACTGGATTCATATGGCTAGTGATCCTACACTGGATTCATATGGCTAGAGATCCTACACTGGATTCATATGGCTAGAGATCCTACACTGGATTCATATGGCTAGAGATCCTATACTGGATTCATATGGCTAGAGATCCTACACTGGATTCATATGGCTAGAGATCCTACACTGGATTCATATGGCTAGAGATCCTACACTGGATTCATATGACTAGAGATCCTACACTGGATTCATATGGCTAGTGATCCTACACTGGATTCATATGTCTAGAGATCCTACACTGGATTCATATGGCTAGAGATCCTACACTGGATTCATATGGCTAGAGATCCTACACTGGATTCATATGGCTAGAGATCCTACACTGGATTCATATGGCTAGAGATCCTACACTGGATTCATATGGCTAGAGATCATACACTGGATTCATATGGCTAGAGATCCTACACTGGATTCATATGACTAGAGATCCTACACTGGATTCATATGGCTAGAGATTTACACTGGATTCATATGGCTAGAGATCCTACACTGGATTCATATGGCTAGAGATCCTACACTGGATTCATATGGCTAGAGATCTTACACTGGATTCATATGGCTAGAGATCCTACACTGGATTCATATGGCTAGAGATCCTACACTGGATTCATATGGCTAGAGATCCTACACTGGATTCATATGGCTAGAGATCTTACACTGGATTCATATGGCTAGAGATCCTACACTGGATTCATATGGCTAGAGATCCTACACTGGATTCATATGGCTAGAGATCTTACACTGGATTCATATGGCTAGAGATCCTACACTGGATTCATATGGCTAGAGATCCTACACTGGATTCATATGGCTAGAGATCCTACACTGGATTCATATGGCTAGAGATCCTTTCTGCATGAGGCGGCTCATATTTAAAGAAGAGAATAGCCGAGTTGCACTGTATAAAGACTAAATGTCTCATTTTTGGCCTCATTCAATACACATGTTCTTTCTTTACCCAGGATGAGTATGTGATTGCGTCGCTGATCTTTCTGGGCATGCAGGCAGCCCAGAACACCACCATGAACCTCCTGTCTCGCTTCCTCACCAAGAAACAGGTGGAGTTCTGTGACAAAACCACCATGGTCTTCATGGCATTTGTGCTGATCTTGTTCCATGCGTGCTTTGGAATCTATATATATCATACTGTAAGTGGTCTTCTTCCTTTTTATATGCAATATTCACACAATAAATGTGATTATCAATAAAAATATATAATAATGTATAATATGAAATTTTGTTATAAAATTGTCTTGAGGGCCCGTATGTTTAAGAAATAATTAATTCTGTACATTTTTGGTGACTTAGGTTCATTGTAGAGCAAGTCCATATATTATTTTTTTCTCTCATTGAAATGTTATTCCACTAGTGAAAAAAAATTGTTTCAAACCCCAGTTTTTTCCTTTCAAAAGCCTATAAGATAAACTGTATTTGTTAACAATCCTCTACCTTTTTCTATATGATGTAATATGCACTTTTGGATGAAATAGTAAAATGTTGGGCTATCTTGTTTAGTGGGGAGAGCTCTTTACTACAAAATCAAGGTTGGGTGGTTCCAATCCAGTAAGGGCACATAACTTGTGTTGGGATAGGTCATGAAATGAGCCGCGTTCTGAGAAAACTGGGCTTAATGCATTTTCATAAAGTGTCGTCCCAGATTAGCCTGTGCAGTCTGCACAGGCTAATCAGGGACGACACTTTCCGCTTTTATGACATTTTTTGTTTAAATAAAGTCTCTTCTTAGCAAAAATCCAATTAAGGCGGAAAGTGTCGTCCCTGATTAGCCAGTGCGGACTGCACAGGCCAATCTGGGACGACACTTTAAGCACATGCATTATCCCCAGTTTTCTCATAACACGACACAAATCTTTTATACAGCCATTGTCTGTCTACCTCTGATTCAAGAAGGGCAGTTGTCAGTTACTGGCATAAGTATGTCCACTTAGACCTGGTCAATCAGCTCTCCAAGAAAAAGTGTGAATGGGTAAATTTACTGGCGTTATATGACAGAAATATCATTGAAAACAGCAAACAATTAAACTAAACAACCAATACAATAATATAAGTGATTTATGTTTAATTTCTTTCAATCTTTTGAGAACTTTATTAACAGGGCATGCAATTTACACTTCACTTTGGTTCATATTTTTTTACAAAAATAAAAATATTTACAGGCATCTAAACGCAGAAGAATAATGGCTGAAAAGGACAAAATGTATGCAGTAAGTATTTGGTTTTCTCTTCTCTCTTTATATATATATATATATACAGTCAAAACCCGATGGATCGAACTCACTTTGCTCAAATTTCCGGTTGGCTTGATTCATGTAAATAAATGTGTATGACCTTTTTATTTTTTATAAATACCTGCATTTATTGATCATTTGGGTCTTTATATAATAAATATGAATATTCTATAAAGTTGCAACACATCAAGAACTAAATTCATTGAAAGTCCATCCAGTTCCTAACAGATTGTCATTTGAGAGCTAGCAAGAACAGCTAATAAATCTTTTGAAAATGCATGGTGACCTTTTTGCCTTCATCAGTAATATATGTATGCAATTACGGGTAATATAGTTAATGTGATTGTGTTAATAAAAATTGTTCTTTTTTGCATTTATTTTTGGAGCAGAAATGTATGCATTTGCTTGCACATTCATGTAAACATTTTCATGTTCTACATGGTAGTACTTGACAGCCAGGTCTCACAATAGATCTGATCTTCATTGCTCCAATTTTTTAATCAACTCTTGTTACCATTGTGTGTTTTGTTGATTGTTTTTGTTGTCACCTACCGGTTTCACCGGAGGGGACTTATGGTTTTCGCTCTGTGTGTCTGTTTGTGAGTCTGTCACACTTTTCTGGATCCTGTGATAACTTTAAAAGTTCTCAATATTTTTTAATGAAACTTTAAACATGGATAGATGGCAATATGGACATTATGCATGTCATTTCATTTTGTTCCTACGTCAAAAATTCTGGTTGCTTTGGCGACAAATAGAGTAGAAATACTGCTGAAAATGGTGGTTTTCTGGATCCTGCAATAATTTTTAAAGTTCTTCATATTTTTGCATGAAACTTGAAACATGGATAGATGGCAATATGGACATTATGATCGTCATTTCATTGTGTTCCTACGTCAACAATTCTGGTTGCTATGGCAAAAAATGAAACACAAATTTTGACAATGGTGGAATTTCTGACAATGGTGGAGCCAGTAGGGGACATATATTGCTTGGCAATAGTCTTGTTTTCAATGATGTACCAACTAAAAGGTTAGCGTTGCAATTGTTATACCAGGGTGCTATAACTGTTATTATAGCAGTAAAGATCACTTTGATATTTACATTAAAAACATGAACTTGTTAAACCTTGTTATTAATTGTTAATTACAATTACTTGGCTAACAATGACCGCTACTGACAGTGCATATACATGTTGTATTTGTATTACAGTCAAGGCGTGAGTTTTTGCTGCAGTATGGAACCCTTCCCCAGAGAACAGAATCTGCCACAGAGAGACTGGCTGACTACTACGACACATTGGCCAACCTTTCGCTGAGTCTCGAGAAACCAAAACAAAACAGGCTTTAAATGTTCCTTTGCTGCATTGTCATGCATAATTAGATTCATGAACTCTTAAAGGTAGAAATTGCCTGTGCTTCAGAATTCTTGCATTAATTAAATGTAAGTCATTGTGGTTGTCTTCAGTTAAACATAAAACAAGTGGACATGATGCGATTTGCAGTGCACAGAGGAAAACTAGCAGAAAGTTCTTTATTATTTGCATCAATTGTTACTGTAGAAGGATTGCTGATGGCACTGGATCTGTGAAAACTACCTTTAAATATAGAAATACAAACACACTTCTGAGGGCCCTATGACCTAATAGTGACTACCCAGCAGCCCAATATATATAGATCCAAGTCAAAGACTGACGTCCATATGAGCCGCATTCTAAGAAAACTGGGCTTAATGCATGTGCGTTAAGCGTCATCCCAGATAAGCATGTGAAGCGCCCCCAGGCTAATCAGGGACAACACTTTCCCCTTTTCTGACATTTTTAGTTTAAAGGAAGTCCCTCCTTACCAAAAATCAAGTTTAGGCGGAAAGTGTCGTCCCTAATAAGCCTGTGCGGACTGCACAGGCTAATCTGGGATGACACTTTATGCACATGCATTAAGCCCAGTTTTCTAAGAACGCGGCTCATATACAGTTTGGAGCCGTCAGGTATTTATGTTTCCATAGTGTTGCCAGGTGATCAAAAAACGTTAAATTAAATCTTTTGTTTAAATGGTTTAATAGCATACTGTTAACCAAAATGTTAACCATTGTCTTGTCTTCACAAAGTGTTTGTAGTTAATATATCTGGTGAATCAGCATTATTCCTGACAGATCATATCAATTACATCTTTTCCACATGCATTTTGAACATAAATAAGTTATTGTTTCTATTTATTCCTTATAAAAATTATTTAATGCTAGTTTTGTGTCTGTTATTTACATTAAAAGATGTTATATATGTCTGTCCTCAAGTATTATCTTGTTGTTGCTTTTTTCACTGAATATTTAAGATTTGTTATTCTATGTAATAATTAATTTTCTTCTGAGTTCGTATGTTAATAAAATAAACAGTCACATGTTATATACTTTTCCTTGTAAGGTGATAGTAATAACCACCTTTCAAATAAATCAAAATATCACCCCATGAAGGCATTTCAAGCATATGGTAATTCAATTGTTTGGATAATGCAATACAGTTGAACATTTTGATTAAGTGACATCTTTGAAAGAAACAACAGATCGATTCTCTGATGGTGTTGCAGATTTAAACAAGAGCTGCGTTTGTGAAACACAATGCCCCCTCCTGCGCTTTGAAATCTCACAGGAGCTATTTTAAACAAAACAATGCCCATAAGTTAGCCGAATATCAATGATGAAGCTCAAACTTCTTCTGTAGGTCATGTAGGTAGACTCGAATACCAAAAATCAACCGAATATTTGACAGCATTGCGTAAAAAACCTGCGGCAAACAGTTATATGGAAAATTCCAAGTCGAAGGCCAATAACTTCGCCAAAAATCAATGGACTGGAACAAATTTCACAATTTGTGTGTAGCTAATTTATGTAGACTCACATACAGTACCAGACATGAGCTCAATATCTGAAAGCATTGCATAAAACCTCCAAAAACAGTTACTATATAACAAAAATCTAAGTCCAAAGCCGATTATTTGTGCCAAAAAATCAATTGACCGCAACATATTTCACATTTTATCTGTAGGTAGACTCACACTAAAAATCGGCTCAATAACTGAAAGCGTTGAATTAAAAACCCCAAGAAAATGATTATTATACCGAAATGTTCGAAGTCCAAGGCCCATAACTTCCGCACAAATCAATGAACCGGAACTAATTTCACACATCATCTGTAGGGCATGTATGTGGACTCGCACACCAAAAATCCACTCAATATCTAAGAGCGTTGCCTAGAAAACATCGGAAAACCTTTATTTTAGAGAATATTTCCTTTATCTACGTTTGTCTCAAATCTCAAACACATTTTACTTTCTATTTATAGAAGTTCCTACCCTGGATTACATCCCATTGAAAAATAGTAATTCCCTTTTAAAAATGATCTTGTACGTGCCATAAATAAACATTATCTCCCTTTATTGCTGATAACTTCCCTTGGCAAAATTTAGATCAGTCAAAGGCCCGTATCTGCGTCAAAAATCAACAGACAGGAACAAATTTAAAACTTCATCTGTAGGCCATTTAGGTTGACTGGCATACCTCTGGTAAACAGTTATCATATAGAAAATGTCCAAAGCCATAAGTTCGCCAGAAATCAAAGTGCTGGAACAAATTCCACACTTCATCTGTAGGTCATGTAGATACTCACACACCAAAAACCAGCTCATCTGAAAGCGTTGCGTTAACAAATATTGGAAAACGGTTATTATAGAGCAAATTTCTATGTCCAAGGCCCATAACTTCTCATAAAATCAATGGACCGGAACAAATTACACACTTCATTTGTAGGTAATGTAAGTAGACTCGCCTACCAAAAATCAGCTCAATATCTGAAAGGTTTGCATAAAAAACAACTGGAAACACTTTCCTTGTAAAAAATGACAAGTACCTGCCATATATTTCAATCACCTTTAATATTTTATTACTGGTATACAGGCCATACGGCCCAGACTAAGTGTCCAGATGTGCGAACCATGCTGCCAATTTTTGCAGTCTATACGGCCCAGATTTGGGACCATACTGACCACATGTTTACATCATATAGATAATTTTAATACACAAACTACTACAATACTTGGCATGTTGTGCATACTATGAAACTGTTTATTAACACAATATTGAAGGAAGTGGAACACAAAATAAGTATTAATTCAGACATGGTCTGTACGGTCCGCAATCTGGGCCGTATTGTCCGCTAATCTGGGCTGTATAGTCCTTGAATCTGGGCTGTAAAGTCATTCTGTTTTACTTCCTTTTAGATCAATCAAAAGCCCATATCTGCGTCAAAAATCAATGGACTGCAATGCATTTTACACTTCATCTGTAGGTCCTGTAGCTGGACTCACATACCATCAGCTAAATATCTTAAAGCATTGTGTAAAAAACCCTCCGGAAAAAAAGAATGCTGGGCAGACAGACAGACAGTGCCACTTCTATATGCCACCCTACCACATAAAAATAACACTGTTGTAATTTGTGTTTGTAAGTTATTTTATTTCCAATGGTAAACAAATACAAAAAGACAAGGAACGTAAATAGTATTGCAAACACCTATTCTACGCAACAAATATTGCACACAAGCAAATCTTATATTGAATCGTCTTTTGCGATTCAGTGGAATGTTCTAGCATTGTTTTGGAATGTTCTACAAAGATATAATTAGGTGAACTAATTGTCAACTTATTCGATGTGCATGAATTTCAAAATAATGACAATAACAAAAATATTGCCATGAATATGTGCTGCAGCTTCAGAAATCACTGAAAACACACCTGATTGTTCTGACTGAGAATTATCAAAATAGTTCCAAGGCACCTTACATTCAAATGAATTTTAAATGTACCGTTTGCTTACATGATTTTAGAAATATACATTTGATTTTAAGAATAATACAACTCTGAATGAGATGAAAGCATCCTAAGTGTTGGGGTACAGATGTATGGGTATAAATTCATACTTAAAAGTAAGAAAACACTTTGATAACTGAAATTTTATAAAAGGGTAATTCGACCAGTGAATGTATTGTTTAATAAAATGAAAACATCCATTGCAGAATATTAAATTTTATACCTACTAATCACACAAAAATGACGACTCAAACCTGAAAATCACTTACAGAAAACTATTCACATTAACAATAAATTATGCTAAATCTTATGTCATAAATACATGTAAATATATAAATTCTGATTACATGCATGTCAAATGAGTATATACTAAAGTATGCCTATTTAAAATGAAATAAAATCACGATAGAATAAACAATGACAGTAACAAATATCACAGTTTTGTATCACAGATGACCATAATCATCAAGAAACAACAAATAATCAATGATAAAAGCAACACAGAAGTGTTGTTTTAAATACAGCCATACATGTACATTATATAACACTGGTATATTCATATACTATGACGAGAAAAAAAGGCCATCCTTTGTTGCGTATAAGTTGCATAAATCCTATTTTAAAAAGCTTCAAGTTGTAACTAGTATAAATTATAACAGTAGGACAACAAGATGGCCTGAAAGGCCCAAAGTCGCTCACCTGAGATAACAAGATATTATTGGGACAAATCTGACCAAGTTTCACAAAGATCGGAAAATAAATGTGGCCTCTAGAGTGTTAACAAGGTTTTACTATAGCCATATAAGGAAAAATGCTCCGCCCCCTGGCAGCCATGTTTTTCAACCAACCGGCATCATTTTAAAACTCATCCAAGATATTATCGGGATGAATCTTCTGACCAAGTTTCATGAAGATCGGACAGTAAATGTGGCCTCTAGAGTGTTAACAAGATTTTACTATAGCCATATAAGGAAAAATGCCCCGCCCCTTGGAAGCCATTTTTTAAAAGCAAACATAATTATTTTCGAACTCATCCAAGATATCACTGAGACCAATCTTCTGACCAAATTTCATGAAGATTAGACAATAAATGTGGCCTCTAGAGTGTTAACAAGATTTTACAATAGCCATATAAGGAAAAATGCCCCGCCCCTTGGCAGCCATGTTTTTCAAGCAAAGGTTACCATTTTTTAACTCATCCAAGATATCAGTGGGACAAATCTTCTGAGCAAGTTTCATGAAGATAGGAAAATAATTGTGGCCTCTAGAGTGTTAACATGGTTTTACAATAGCCATATAAGGAAAAATGCCCCACCCCCCTGGCGACCTTGTTTTTCAACCAACCGGCATCATTTTTGATGTCGTCCAAGATATTTTTGGGATGAATCTTCTGACCAAGTTTCATGAAGATCAGACAATAAATGTGGCCTCTAGAGCGTTAACAAGATTTTACTATAGCCATATATAGCCATATAAGGAAAAGTGCCATCTCCCCTTTGCAGCCATGTTTTTCAAGCAAACGTAACCATTTTCGAACTCATCCAAGATATCATTAAAACCAATCTTCTGACCAAATTTCATGAAGATTGGAAAATAAATGTGGCCTCTAGAGAGTGAACAAGGCAAATGTTGACGTCGCACAACGGACAACACACGACGGACAACGCACGACGGACAAAAGGCGATCACAAAAGCTCACCATTAGCACGTTGTGCTCAGGTGAGCTAAAAAGTGCTTACTTGATTAATATGCATGTAGTTGCCAGTTGTATTATATTATTTAATACAGGTCATTGATATACTTGTGTTAAATGTATATGTTTCACTGATATGAGGGGATAATTGTCACATAGATTAACAGCAGATACAATGCCAACAACTATATTGAAAACAATCAAAACACAGGACAAATTTGCTCCATGTATAACTCATTCATGTACATACATGATTTTACATGCATACATGTACAAGGGCTATTCCAGAATATAGCAGACAAAATGCTTAAATGTGCTTTCAGGCACATCAGTGTAACCAAATTTTACCAGTCGCCATGGTGTAATGGATATGGTATCCCCCTAGCCACCAGGAGATCACGGGCTCCATTCCCACTGTGAGAGCGTTCTTTAGATCTCCCCCCAAAGACACCAAGTACTGGTTCTAAGCCCAGAAAACGGACTCGAGAGCATTTCAATAAGCCTG
The DNA here is from genome assembly GCF_020536995.1 of Dreissena polymorpha. Lineage (NCBI taxonomy): Eukaryota > Metazoa > Mollusca > Bivalvia > Myida > Dreissenidae > Dreissena > Dreissena polymorpha. The sequence goes on from NC_068367.1 coordinate 24,593,513, forward strand.
AGGCTTAAGATGCAATCGAGCTAAAATAATTAGGTTTAAACTAAACTAAATTTTACAAGGAATGTTAATTATCTAAGTGACATTTGGTACAGAAATATGATATATAAAAAAAGTACCGAAATAGATATGAACTCCACAATAGTATGATGGATCGCCCCATGTACAAAGAAATTTATATAGTTGATTTCACTTGTTAAGATCCCTTGACAACGGTTTATAAGTTCATGATTCTTCAATTATTCGCTCATCCTGATTATGCTGCTATTTTTCTCTCTATATATTTTAATACGGTTTTGTGCAAAGCACTTTTGCAAAAAGATACAACAAAACATTGCTACTACAGCATGTGATATTTATGTTGCACTTTTTTTAAATACACTATTAACCAACATTTAGCTTAAACAAGGGCTGTTTGTAAAACATGCATGCCACCCCCCCCCCCCATATGGGCTGTCAGTTGTAGTGGCAGCCATTGTGTGAATACGTTTTTTGTCACTGTGACCTTGACCTTTGACCTAGTGACCTGAAAGTCAACAGGGGTCATCTGCCAGTCATGATCAATGTACCTATTAAGTTTCATGATCCTAGGCCAAATTATTCTTGAGTTATCATCAGGAAACCACTTTACTGTTTCGAGTCACTGTGACCTTGACCTTTGACCTAGTGACCTGAAAATTAATAGGGGTCATCTCATTTTATTGTGTTTATGCCAGGATTAGAAAGGTATGAATAAAGGGTATCATGCCACCAGACATGATCTAATCAACATAGTTATAAACTAACACAAAGTGTTTCTGATGTTGAGCACAAAACGTTGGCGTACATATGTTGAACAACAGTGATCTCATTCAAATTTACTTTGTACTTTTAACATTGGAAACATTTCATTGAAAATTGGAATAACATTCAAAAATTGTCAATCCATTAAACTGTCCAAATATAATATAAGTATTAATAGATCTAATTCTGTTGATAGTATTCTGGAAAAGCCCTCATTATAAAAATACCGATATTTTTTTACAAAATGTAAGGAACACTAGGACATTTATAGCTTACAATAATAAAACATGAGTCTTATGGTTACATGTCATGTTTGAACATGTTTCATAACTTCGTAAAAATATCTTAAATATTATATCAAAAACACAAGTATTTTCTTAAATGATATCTTTTACCCAAGTGGTCATGAACAAAATAACTCAAGTGTTTATTTTTTATTCACATAAAATTGTATTTACAAGTAGAAATATATATGAGCAGCAATAAGTGAATTAAGAATGCATATTTCAATAACTCATTCTTGGGTACATGTGTTACCTAGTTTGTCTCTCCGTTCAAAAAACAACAACAACAAATGAGATATTTTTGGAAAAAAAATTCTTTTGAAGCTTAGAAAACACCACTTAATGCCTTAAAATATTCCTCATATAATTATCAAACAACAAAATATAAAAAAACTCATATTTTTCGTTAAATTTTCTTTTATCTTATTATTAGTTACTACAAAGACTGTCTTCCTAGCCCTTGAGTATTTTTATCGTTCCTTTTTGATTACAGGCACTATATTGAGCAATTAGGGTTGTCCAGCACATCTATACATTGCATTGTATGGCATATGATGATATGAGTTGTGTTCTGAGAAAACTGGGCTTAATGCAAGGGCGTAAAGTGTCATCCCAGATTAGCCTGTGCAGTCCGCACAGGCTAATCAGGGATGACCCTATCCGCCTAAATTGGATTTTTGCTAAGAAGAGACTTCATTTAAACAAAAATGTCATAAAAGCGGAAAGTGTACAGGCTAATCTGGGACGACACTTTAAGCACAGGCATTATGCCCAGTTTTCTCAGAACGCAGCTCATATGATGATCACAGCTCTCTTCAGCTGCTCACGCAGGTAGCAGGGTCCTCTGTTTTTGATCCAAACTGTATCATCTCCACCATTTCTGATGAAGCCTTCTGCATGAACTTCTTCACACGGGGATCTGTGCGCCTTCGGCTGTAGATGATACGCAGCACATATTGTGCGCTCACTTTCTTCTGAAAGCATTGCTCTACTAAATTTAGAAGTTCAAGGTTTTTCCATGAATACGGGTGCTGGTCGTCGACATATGGCTTCACAAAATAGAAACTCGAACTTGAATCAAAGAATATTGTATTTCTGGACTCTGAAGAAATTGTTGAAATAAGGGATTGTGGGGTTCCCTGCATTCGACACGTACTGATTCTTCTTTGCACACTACTGTAACTTGCGGTGAAGTCGGCTGACTCTACAGAGTCTAGCAACGCAGATTCAGCAGAATTAACCTTCCCAATTTGTTGCAACATTTCATCATCTGTTCCTACCCTTCCCTGTAAAGGATGCACATCATTTTCCCTGGAAATACATGCTGACACCAATGTAGGCTCTACAGACATGCCTGAATGCAATGACTGTCTACTGGTATTCTGCAATGTTTCTTGAACTCCATTTTGTGATGCATCCTGCTCTCTATTATTGGGCCCTTTTTTCAAGTAACCCCCATGCCCTGTTTTTAACGCAGGGGTATAAGCTTTCAGTCCCGACTGTCTGGACAGCGCCTGCAGGTTGTGTTTCAGGCCGCCAGGATTAGGAGTCTCCCTGGGTGTGTGGGTATTGCTGGCTGCCCCAGACCACAGTCCCTTCCCCGGGGCCTGGATATGGATTGTCATCTCTGGATAGGGACTCTCCGACCTGCTCAAGGGGCTGTCTCCTGAGAACAGAAGATTATATGAGGTTTGTTATGGTAAAAAAAGGCTAAATGCATGTGCATAACGTGTCGTCCCAGATTAGCCTGTGCAGAATGGATCAGGGATGACACTTTCTGCTTTTATGCGTTTTTTTCACTAAAGGAAGACTCTTCCAAACAAAAATCCAGTTTAAGCCGAAAGTTTGGTCGCTGATAAGCCAGTCTTGACTGCACAGGCTAATCTGTGATTATACTTTAAACACACGCATTAAGCCTAGGTTTTCACAGAATGAGGCCTTTACATGTACGTCTGTTAAAACACTGATCAGGGTTTGGACAGGATAAGCATTCAAAAAAAGATGTGTTTGTGAAACACTATGTCCCCCCCATATATTTGACCTTTGACTTTGAAGGATGACCTTGACCTTTCACCACTCAAAATGTGCAGCGCCATGAGGTTCACATGCATGCCAAATATCAAGTTGCTATCTTCAATATTGCAAAAGTTATAGCCAATGTTAAAGTTTGATGCAAACAAACCAACAAGCCAACAAACAAACCAACAAACAGACAGGGCAAAAATAATATGTCCCCCAGTATACACTGGGAGACATAAAAAAAGTAAGCTTTAAATGGATCATGGGATTTTATAGTCATAGTGTAATGACATATTGTTATAATAATTATACTAATTATAAAATGATCAGGAACAGAAATTGTTTAACTTGGTTGTTTGGCCACACAAACAATCTGAAAAAAAATAAATAACAAGAGCTGTCTCCATAGGATTGACATATGCCCCCAATAAACGCTTTGATAGATATTATGAGCATTTTTTGAAACCTAAACGCGGACCTAAGGTCAAGGTCAAAGGAGTCAAAATTTGTGTGCGTATGGAAAGGCCTTGCCCATATACACATGCATACCAAATATGAATGTTACATCTGAAGCGACATAGAAGTTATGTGCATTTTTTGAAACCTAAACGCAAAGTGTGAAGGACAGACAGACGGAGAGATGGACAGACAGTGCGATCACTATATGCCCTCCTTCGGGGGCATAATAACCATACAAATTAATAATAAACATGCATAGATGTTCTTAAATATGTTGTGTTTAAATTTTTTACAACATAACATACCAGTCTGTTTTTAAGCCTAAATGTTCTTTGTGGCAACTAGCCTTGATTATGGTGCAATATGCAAGAATTAAAAGATTTATCAATAATTAAACAAACATCCTCACATGAAATGGATTTAGTAAAGATATATAAATTGTAACCCCATCTTTTATTTACTTTAAGAATGCCAATTGTATTAATGATTCTTGCTCTGGGAAACCAGGGTTTTATGCAAGTGCAGGGTTTAATGCAAGTGCAGGGTTTTATGCAAGTGCAGGGTTTTATGCAAGTGCAGGGTTTTATGCAAGTGCAGGGTTTAATGCAAGTGCAGGGTTTTATGCAAGTGCAGGGTTTTATGCAAGTGCAGGGTTTTATGCAAGTGCAGGGTTTTATGCAAGTACAGGGTTTAATGCAAGTGCAGGGTTTATGCAAGTGCAGGGTTTTATGCAAGTGCAGGGTTTTATGCAAGTGCAGGGTTTTATGCAAGTGCAAGGTTTTATGCAAGTGCAGGGTTTTATGCAAGTGCATGGTTTATTGCAAGTGCAGGGTTTACTGCAAGTGCAGGGTTTATTGCAAGTGCAGGGTTTATTGCAAGTGCAGGGTTTAATGAAAGTGCAGGGTTTTATGCAAGTGCAGGGTTTATTGCAAGTGCAGGGTTTATTGCAAGTGCAGGGTTTTATGCAAGTGCAGGGTTTTATGCAAGTGCAGGGTTTATTGCAAGTGCAGGGTTTAATGAAAGTGCAGGGTTTTATGCAAGTGCAGGGTTTATTGCAAGTGCAGGGTTTATTGCAAGTGCAGGGTTTATTGCAAGTGCAGGGTTTAATGAAAGTGCAGGGTTTATTGCAAGTGCAGGGTTTATTGCAAGTGCAGGGTTTAATGAAAGTGCAGGGTTTATTGCAAGTGCAGGGTTAAATGAAAGTGCAGGGTTTATTGCAAGTGCAGGGTTTATTGCAAGTGCAGGGTTTAATGAAAGTGCAGGGTTTAATACAAATGCAGGGTTTTATGCAAGTGCAGGGTTTATTGCAAGTGCAGGGTTTTATGCAAGTGCAGGGTTTTATGCAAGTGCAGGGTTTAATGAAAGTGCATGGTTTAATACAAATGCATAAAGTGTCTTCCCAGATGAGCCTGTGCATTCCACAATTTTCCGCCTGAACACAATTTTTGTTTACAAAGAGACTTCTTGTCAACAAATACCAAACAACAAACAGTCCATCCCTGATTAGCCTGTGCAGATGCAAATGCATTAAATCCTGTTTTCCCACATTGCAGCTCAGTAGTATTTTTCTTTTGTCCTTTGATAAGTGCAATACTCACGTCCTCCTGAGTCTCCGTCAATGTCTGCTATTATTTCCCAGTCAATGAGTCTCTGTGCGATGTGCTGGGCCCTCTCTCGCTTGTACATTTGCTCTCCGGCATTCAGGGCAGGGTCTGGAGAGGCAAAGGTTACATTACCATTCTTACATTAGAAACATACTATAATTTGTTAAGCAAAAACATTAAAGAAAAATAAATGAAAGAGGAAGAGTTTCTTTATGGTTTAATTCCCCAGGAGGTTAACTTGCAACTTAACCTTGCAATAGGCTCAAGGTCTAAGGAATAATGTCAGATACTTGTAATTGGAAACAAAGTAAATCTAGCCATGGAACTTTATGAGTAATATTGTTTGGATGATGCAGATTTTTTCACGTATGATGTTTTATTGTTTTGAAAAACAACTTTTCACATACTTTGACAAGGTATATGTCACGGTAGCATTTTTTATTTTAAGAAACAAGAAATCAATCGCACAAACAAAGTCTTAGACATATTTATAGATTTTAACATTTAATTGAATATGTCTTGTTCTGGAAAAACTGGGCTTAGTGCATGTGCATGAAGTGTCGTTCCAGATAAGCCTGTGCAGACACTAAGCCTGTGCAGACACTAAGCCTGTGCATACACTAAGCCTGTGCAGACACTAAGCCTGTGCAGACACTAAGCCTGTGCAGACACTAAGCCTGTGCAGACACTAAGCCTGTGCAGACACTTAGCCTGTGCAGACACTAAGCCTGTGCAGACACTAAGCCTGTGCAGACACTAATCAGGGACAATATAAGCCTGTGCAGACACTAATCAGGGACAACATAAGCCTGTGCAGACACTAATCAGGGACAACATAAGCCTATGCAGACACTAATCAGGGACAATATAAGCCTGTGCAGACACTAATCAGGGACAACATAAGCCTGTGCAGACACTAATCAGGGACAACATAAGCCTGTGCAGACACTAATCAGGGACAACATAAGCCTGTGCAGACACTAATCAGGGACAACATAAGCCTGTGCAGACACTAATCAGGGACAACATAAGCCTGTGCAGACACTAATCAGGGACAACATAAGCCTGTGCAGACACTAATCAGGGACAACATAAGCCTGTGCAGACACTAATCAGGGACAACATAAGCCTGTGCAGACACTAATCAGGGACAATATAAGCCTGTGCAGACACTAATCAGGGACAACATAAGCCTTGCAGACACTAATCAGGGACAACATAAGCCTGTGCAGACACTAATCAGGGACAACATAAGCCTGTGCAGACACTAATCAGGGACAATATAAGCCTGTGCAGACACTAATCAGGGACAATATAAGCCTGTGCAGACACTAATCAGGGACAATATAAGCCTGTGCAGACACTAATCAGGGACAATAATTTTTGCTTTAATGTTGTTGTTTTTAAAAAGAAGTATCTCATGAACAAAAATCCAGTCCAGCGGAAAGTGTCGTTCCTGATTAGCCTGTGCAGATTACAAGGCTAATATGGGACCAAAACGTTAAGCAATGCATTAAGCCAAGTTTTCTCTAGAAGTAGGCTCATATCAAGTACATACCTAGGTTCTCAGCCAAGTTTTCTCTAGAAGTAAGCTCATATCAAGTACATACCTAGGTTCTCAGCCAAGTTTTCTCTAGAAGTAAGCTCATATCAAGTACATACCTAGGTTCTCAGCCAAGTTTTCTCTAGAAATAGGCTCATATCAAGTACATACCTAGGTTCTCAGCCAAGTTTTCTCTAGAAGTAAGCTCATATCAAGAACATACCTAGGTTCTCAGCCAAGTTTTCTCTAGAAGTAAGCTCATATCAAGTACATACCTAGGTTCTCAGCCAAGTTTTCTCTAGAAGTAGGCTAATATCAAGTACATACCTAGGTTCTCAGCCAAGTTTTCTCTAGAAGTAAGCTCATATCAAGTACATACCTAGGTTCTCAAACAAGTTTTCTCTAGAAGTAAGCTCATATCAAGTACATACCTAGGTTCTCAGCCAAGTTTTCTCTAGAAGTAAGCTCATATCAAGTACATACCTAGGTTCTCAGCCAAGTTTTCTCTAGAAGTAAGCTCATATCAAGTACATACCTAGGTTCTCAGCCAAGTTTTCTCTAGAAGTAAGCTCATATCAAGTACATACCTAGGTTCTCAGCCAAGTTTTCTCTAGAAATAGGCTCATATCAATTACATACCTAGGTTCTCAGCCAAGTTTTCTCTAGAAGTAAGCTCATATCAAGTACACACATACATGTACCTAGGTTATCAGCCAAGTTTTCTCTAGAAATAGGCTCACATCAAGTACATACCTAGGTTCTCAAACAAGTTTTCTCTAGAAATAGGCTCATATCAAGTACATACCTAGGTTCTCAGCCAAGTTTTCTCTTGAAGTAGGCTCATATCAAGTACATACCTAGGTTCTCAAACAAGTTTTCTCTAGAAGTAAGCTCATATCAAGTACATACCTAGGTTCTCAAACCAGTTTTCTCTAGAAATAGGCTCATATCAAGTACATACCTAGGTTCTCAGCCAAGTTTTCTCTTGAAGTAGGCTCATATCAAGTACTTACCTAGGTTCTCAAACAAGTTTTCTCTAGAAGTAGGGTCATATCGAGTACATACCTAGGTTCTCAAACAAGCCGATGTTGGAGAGGATCCAGTGTATGAGTTCTGATCCACTGAACCCCTTCTTGTACCTCTGCAGGTCACACTTGAGTCTCTGTCTCACAAGGAGAACGGTTTCATACATGGAGTCTGTGCTGCTTGAGTCTGAACTTGTGCTCTTGAATATGAAAGAGTTTACTCTTTACCTTTCAGATATGCATTAAGATTCACTTGTTGTTCCTTAGAAAATCAAATTAAATTAATGACCTTTCTTTCTAGATTCAAGTTTTCACTTTTAGCCATCAGATACTGATGAGCAAAAAACAGCATAAAACCTGAACAGATTGTGAGTTACTTGCAGGCTGTTCTGGTTTTATACTGGTTGCATATATCCATTTCATTTTGCTTCTGAGTGGGAAAGGATAATTAGTCTGTGTTTCAACATTTATCTGGAGTAATTCTTAAACAAAGATTTGTTTATGGAATACTTGTTTGTTCCTGGTGCATATGGGAAGAGCCATTTATGAAAATCAAGAAATAATACTTAAGTTAATATTCGTTGTCTTTGCACATCTAAGTAATATTATATTTTATGATATGATTATAGATAGTCCGACAAAAATACTGCTGTATTTTTGGTATGAAATACAGAAAACCATATCTCAAAGTGTGAAATCAGATTCTCTACAGCTGAGAAAACCCTAATATTGAACTACTTTATTAATCTACCCATCATAATGATGTCATGATAGCATATCAACATTCGTGTAGTTTAATATAATGCCTTGCTTGTGATGTTGTTTTTGATAGTAAAAAGGCTTATAACAAATTGATTATTTCGTGGCTGTGGTGTCCCAATGGTTTATATCGCACACATTGCTTGAAATTGGGTTTCACTCGCCCTACAGGCTTTGAAATACAATATCATAACAAGAAGTGTTTGTGAAACACAATGTCCCCCTATATGATGTTTGACCTTGAAGGATGACCTTGACCCCTATATGATGTTTGACCTTGAAGGATGACCTTGACCCTTCACCACTCAAAATGTGCAGCTCCATGAGATACACATGCATTTCAAATATAAAATTGCTAGCTTCAATATTGCAGAAGTGACATTACCTGAGCAATTTTGACCAATATATTTGACCTTGAAGGATGACCTTGACCTTTCACCACTCAAAATGTGCAGCTCCATGAGATACACATGCATGCCAAATATCAAGTTACAATCTTCAATTTTGCAAAAGTATTCATAAAATAAGCAATTTGGGCTACATATATTTGACCTCTGACCTTGAAGGATGACCTTGACCTTTCACCACTCAAAATGTGCAGCTCTATGAGATACACATGCATGCCAAATATCAATTTGCTCTTCATTATTGCAAAAGTACTCATAAAATGAGCGATTTTGGCCACATATATTTGACATCTGACCTTGAAGGATGACCTTGACCTTGACCTTTCACCACTCAAAATGTGCAGCTGCATGAGATACACATGCATGCCAAATATCAAGTTGCTATCTTGAATATTGAAATACTGCAAAAGTGTACATTAAATGAGCGATTTTGACCCATATATTTGACCTTTGACCTTGAAGGATGACCTTGACCTTTCACCACTCAAAATGTGCAGCTCCATGAGATACATATGCATGCCAAATATCAAGTTGCTATCTTTAATATTGCAAAAGTTATTGCAAATGTTAAAGTTGGTGCAAACCAACCAACCAACCAACCAACCAACCAACCAACCAACCAACCAACCAACCAACCAACAGACCAACAGACCAACCAACAGACAGGGCAAAAACAATATGTCCCCCATTACTATAGTGGGGGACATAAAAACAACTCATGCCATATAAACCATCAGAACACCACAATCATGTAATATTCCTTTTCTTCTTTTTAAATAACAGCAAATGTTCAGAACTTTGTTCAGAACTTACTTGTTGATAAACACCAATAGCTTATTTTGCTTGTTCCATATCTTTTCTCCTTTTTTTAAGTGGGATGGGGGTGGTGAAATATTTAAGAACAATGCAGACCAGTGGCAATATGGGCAATTGTATTCATGGGCCCAAACAGATATTAAATGGAACTTTTCACAGATTTTGGCAGGTATTCAAGTTTGTCATTAAATGCTTTATATTGATAAATGAAAACAATCGATCTAAAAATCTCAAGTAAAAAACAAGAATACAATTAAAGAAAGAAAAAAAAGTAACCCTCATCTGGGCTCCAACCACTGACCCCTGGAGTAAAAGTCTAACTCTTAGACCACTCGGCTATCTGTGCTCATGCAATGACTGATGTATTTTATACTTTATATAAGCAATCCTTGTAGTGTCACAAAATATAATGACAACACCAGAACTCTCCAAATTATGCAATTGTTTCGCGTTGCAATGCTTGAAATTTTTCAGGGTTTTAAATCGTCAAAAGATGCCTCTAACGTATATTTAGAGCATATAAATGTTCAGTATTACTGTTTCCTCACAAATATCATAACTACAACGAACATTTGGGAATCTGATTTCCCAAAACGTGAACAGGTCCCTTTAAAAGTAGTGCTCACAACTTACATCTTGACTGAGGCTTCTGTAGAGGGCTGCCAACTGCTCTATGGGCATGGCGTAGAGACTGAGCTTGAAGGATACATCATCCTAGGGGACCAGAAATCGTATACATATGAGCCGCGTTATGAGAAAACTGGGCTTAATGCATGTGCGTAAAGTGTCATCCCAGATTAGCCTTGTAGTCTGCACAGGCTTATCAGGGACGACACTTTCCCCCTTAACTGGATTTTCGGTAAGGAGGGACTTCCTTGAAACTAAAAATGCCATAAAAGCGGGATGACACTTTACGCACTTGCATTAAGCCCAGTTTTCTCAGAACGCAGCTCGTATGTTAAATACACTTTAGGTATAGCAACAGTTACATAGGACAAGTATATATATGCTATACTAGCTATTATCATTCTGAGTAGTGAACAACACTCGCTTGGGTATCCTGTGAAACATAGCAGGAGCGTCGGTGTCCATGGTACTACTAGTTTAATTTCTAGTCTCAATAATTCAGGTATAAGTGGAGTTTTATCATGGTAAGAAATTACACAGAATCAATTAGTCATTAATACAGACTCAGATTATTAAAAAGAAAAACATCTTTACTTACAGCTTGTGATAAAAGTAGCTCTTTCTGTAAGCTTGCATGTTGATTGTTCATAAATTTCAACAGACACTGTCAATAGAAGAAACAAGCCAATTCAAGCAAACTGTATTGGTAAAACCCATTTCAAGATAAATGCTTAACATATGAACGAAAAAAAATCATAATTGTAAAATGTAGAGATGTTAATGGTAAAATATGTTTTATTGCTTTTTTCATTGAAGTTTCTGATTTGAAACAAATTATTCAGGCAGCATTTCCTATATTTACTATTTTACATGTCTTTCTAAGACGCTCTACACTGATAAGAATTAAGAATCAAAACAAAAAACTTCATTGAATTTCGTGATAAAGATTGATATAATTGATATGAGAAGTGTTCTAAGAAAACTGGGCATAATGCTTGTGTGTAAAGTGTCATCCCAGATTAGCCTGTGCAGTGTGCACAGGCTAATCAGGGACGACACTTTCCGATTTATGATATTTTTCGTTTAAATGAAGTCTCTTCTTAGCAAAAATCCAATTTAGGTGGAAAATGTCGTCCCTGATTAGCCTGTGTGGACTGCACAGGCTAATCTGGGACGACACTTTACGCACATGCATTATGCCCAGTTTTCTCAGAACGCGTCTCATATAATGAAGAAGGTTGTAATCTGGCACACCGCCAATGCCTGAAGGAGGAGTTGACTGAATGCCATGCTGTCCTTGTCTGTTCTTTCCATAGTTTGAAGCTCGGTCTCAAAATCCTGTTTAAAAAAGATTTAATTAATAGCAAGTTTGTTTTTATAAACTTTCAACAACATGCATTCATGTACATTACGCTTTATTAATGTAACTTGTTATAGTTTATATACAAATTCATGATTCTCTCTCAACTTCCAATTAACAACAAGAGATGTGTTTGTCAAAAACACAATGCCGCCTTCTGCAACACTTAAATTGAAGATTTTTTAATTTTATCCCTTTAAAAAATATTACTTCCCTTGTAAAAATGATCTGTACCAGCCAAATGATAAATAGAAATTATCTCCCTTTAAAGCTTGTTACTTCCCTTAAATTTTGTTTGACCTTTCATCTTGAAGAAAGACCTTGACCTTTCATCACTCAAAATGTGCAGCTCCATGAGATACACATGAATGCCAAATATCATGTTGCTATCTTCAATATTGCAAAAGTTATTGCAAAAGTTAAACCAAGGTTAAAGTTTTCCACAGAATGACAGACAGACAGACAGACAGACAGGCCAAAAACAATATACCCCCAATCATTTGATCCGGGGGCAAAAAAAAAAATCATTGTACAATTACTACAGCACAAAGAAGGCTGTGGTACAATATTAGCTTTGAATGCAATAAATAAATATCATATTGTAAACAACATACTATTACGTTCTCACATTTTTCCAACATCATGTGTTTACTTATTTAAGTAAATACATAAAACATGATATTATACTTACATAACTATGCATGGGTGCTTTAAAAGACTTTTATAATATATAATATGTAATATTATAATTACATAACTATGTATGAGTGCCTTAAAAAGACTCATAATATTATTATGATATATACAACTCTGTAATGAAATGAGGAGATCCTGATAGGACTATGAAATTTTAATATGCGACTACACATAACCCATTTAATTACAAACACCTGCAACATAATGTTCTGATTGGGGTTGAATTGAGCTCTAAACAGCACCACATACCTGCACAATGAAGATCCAGAGGCACTCTAAGACGCGTCTGAAGCAGTCCTTGTAGAGCCAGCCCCTGAGGGCGTGGATGTAGTTGGAGAGGAACTCAGTGAGCGGGCTCAGTCCTGCCTCCACTGGGACATCGGGCGCCTTCAGCAATAGCAGCACCGACAGGGCGTCCGATACAAACAGGTTCAGCTGGAACACATTAGTATAATGACTGGATGACATTGAGGACAATTATAACAAGAGGGCCATGGGCCCTAAGGCGCTCACCTGAGACCCAAACGAACTAAACTATTCTGGGAAGGTGGAGTTCAAAATAATAGAAGTACATCATACAGACGGGCGTACATACTTAACTTGCGCTTTATAGTTCCATTATTTAGTGTAAAATCTTCAAAAGAGGACGAGTGCTGAGCAGACAGGCGGTGGTACAGACTTGGTGTGCTCTATTATTAAAATACGTTTTCACTGTTTTTGCATTCAAAGTTATTTAGAACAATGATACTCTGATTTTCAAGTAATACTGCATTTCACATATCATACATGACATCTGTATATAACATTAATAAGAATAATGGTATTTCTGACTTTCACATAATACTGTATTTCACATATCATCCATGTAGGCCTACATGACTTTTGTATAACAATCTGTATTTATGATTTAAAATGAATTTTCATACTTCATTTAAGAGTTATTTTTTGTTAATTGTTCACATTTGTAAGTGTTGTTTTTAAACAATTCCTCTATGCTTCTACTCTTGATTTACAACCAATGCAAAACTAAAATGCATTTTAATTGTGAAATTTATTCTCAAATACAAGCTGCTATTTAATAGCATAAGTATCGCAAAAAGTTGGTTTTAAGTACATTTTCTCTATCTCTTTAATTCTTGAACAAAGTATATCTGTGATATGATATGTGTACATGTAGACACGATAGTTTTTTGTAAATAAATGTTCAACAGTAAAGTTGGAGAATATTTCAATCTATTTTTTGTTGATCAATATAATTGAAATTGGACAACAGTTTTTGCCTAAGCTGTAAGGGATATTTTTACGTACTTTGTGATAGTTATAAGTTAAATAATAGCCATATTGAGTAAGTTCAAACAGGCATCACTGTACTTAAAGCTAAGAAATATGAAATACCATGCCCATTAAATTTATATATATTGTATAAACCTTTCTTGGAAATATATTAGTACATAATTTTGCTATTTCAAGAGCTTGCTTCAATGTTGTAATCTGTTCTTTTTATGCAGTCAGCATGCTGATTTTTATACGAAAATAAATGCCAGACAGATGTATTTATGTGTTTATCTCTATAATGATAGCACTGTATAGCAATTGCTGTTCCATGCTGTTCACTGCAAAGGGCTGTAAACAAGGGGTTAGGCATCAAGCAACTGTCAGAGATAATGAGGTACCTGCTATGGCTAATGGTTATTTCATTGCTATGCCGTCATTAAATTACATGCAACAAAATGTGTGAAAAGTGGCCAGCACAGGAATTTGGGGCCTGACTCTTAACTGAATTTAGACACAGTCAATAGAGAATTAATTAGTTGCTGATAAGCAGGTAGATGAATGGGATCATTGGAGAAATATAAGAGTTGTTGTTGTTTTTGTTTTTTATCCAGTGCACCGGGATTGTCTCCCATATGGCCATCGCCCCCAGAAAGACTTGTTAGTTGGTTACGGGGGATAGTGCAAGATACAGGAGACACCCCGTTCCAGAGGTGACCCTGGGTCTTTTAGTGCCCGGTGTATAGCACCTAGTACACTGCACCTCGGTTTAACGTCTCATGCGAAAGACGAGTAAGTAGGTTAGGTGCAGCGGGGGATCGAACCAGCGATCTCTGGATTGTGAAGCCAGTGTGTTACCACTAGACCACGGATCCGCTACAAAATATAAGAGTGCATTCCTGACAAGCCATACATTTATGATTGGAGGTCAAACACAATTCAAATTATATACAGTTGTTTCTCCCCTCAGTAATTTTCTGTGAAATCAATATTACTACTTAAAATTTTGAGAATATTTGATAAGGGTTTGCAGATGGCAAATATGTTTGTTGCACTTCATCCCCAACCAATCATCAACATTATAATCCTCTTCAGAAAGAAACAAAAATAAATAATAAAAAAATTGGCAATTTAACTGTATATCTTATCAGCAGAATTAATATTCAGTTGAATGCATGGAGATCATGAATATCATAATATGCATAAGTTTCATACAACGCGTACATTGGTAATTTCTTAGTAGAGTGTAAACAAGGTTACACTATAAAGCCATTTAAAGCCATGTTTTTCAACAGACCACAACCATAAAAGAACTCTGCCTAGATATCATTACAAGATATCCATAAAACCAATGTTTTGACCAAGTTTAATGATGATTGGACAATAAATGTGACTTCTAGAGTGTTCACAAGCTTTTTTTACTATATAAATATAAGGAAAAAGACCCTCCCCCCTGGTGGCCATGTTTTTTTTACTGGTCCGAACCATTTTTGAACTCAACTGTTGTATCAAGGAAACAAATGTGCTGACCAAATTTCATAAAGATTGGGCAAAAAATGTGTCTTATAGACTGTTCACATGTTTTCACTATATAGATATAGAGAAAACTGGCCCACCCCCTGGCGGCCATTTTTTTCAAATGATCACAACCATTTTCGAACTCATCCAAGATATCCACATAACTAATGTTTTGACAAATGTCATGCTGATTAGGCAAAAAATGTGACTTCTAGAGTGTTCACAAGCTTATTTACTACATAAATATAAGGAAAAAGACACCCCCCCTGGACGCCATGTTTTTTTTACCGATCCAAACCATTTTCGAACTAATCCGTCGTCCAGTAAACAAATCTTCTGACCAAATTTCATGGCAATTGGACCAAAAATATGACTTCTAGAGTGTTTACATGTTTTCACTATACACACATAGAGAAAACTGCCCCACCTCCTGGCAGCCATGTTTTTACACCAATCTAGACCATTTTCAAACTCATCTGAGATATCGATGAAACCAATCTTTTGACCAAGTTTCATGATGACTGGGCAAAAATGAACATGTTGACATGTAGAATACAATTTCATTTACATAAGAGGTTATCCAGAATTATATTAAATAACAAAACATTGTATGCATAAATATAAGTACTTATCTCAAATTATACCTTTGATGTTATATTTACATCAAATATTGTACATGTATACAATAATTTTAGTATTGTTTTTGACAAATAAAATAGATTTAACAAATGATGACAACAAATATGCATTTTGTGATTTTTGACATAGTCCTACACATGACTCTTATCATGTAAGTCATAGTCCTACACATGACTCTCATCCTGTAAGCCATAGTCCTACACATGACTCTCACCCTGTAAGTCATAGTCCTACACACGACTCTCATCCTGTAAGCCATAGTCCTACACATGACTCTCATCCTGTAAGCCATAGCCCTACACATGACTATCATTCTGTAAGCCATAGTCCTACACATGACACTCATCCTGAAGGCCATAGTCCAACACATGACTCTAACCCTGAAGGCCATAGTCCTACACATGGCTCTCACCCTGTAAGCCATAGTCATACATATCACTCTCATCCTGTAAGCCATAGTCCTACACATGGCTCTCACCCTGTAAGCCATAGTCCTACACATGACTATCACCCTGTAATACATAGTCATACACATGACTCTCACCCTGTAAGCCATAGTCCTACACATGACTCTCATCCTGTAAGCCATAGTCCTACACATGACTCTCACCCTGTAAGCCATAGACCTACACATCACTCTCATCATGTAGCCATAGCCCTACATATGACTCTCATCCTGTAAGCCATAGTCCTACACATGACTCTCACCCTGTAAGCCATAGTCCTACAAATGGCTTGCACCTTGTAAGCCATAGTCCTACACATGGCTCTCACCCTGTAAGCCATAGCCCTACACATGGCTCTCACCCTGTAAGCCATAGTCCTACACATGACTCTCACCCCGTAAGCCATAGTCCTTCACATGACTCTCACCCTGTAAGCCATAGTCCTACACATGACTCTCATCCTGTGAGCCAAAGTCCTACACATGACTCTCAACCTGTAAGCCATAGTCCTACACATGGCTCTCACCCTGTAAGCCATAGTCCTACACATGACTCTCACCCTGTTAAGCCATAGTCCTACACATGACTCTCACCCTGTAAGCCATAGTCCTACACATGGCTCTCACTCTGTTAAGCCATAGTCCTACACATGACTCTCACCATGTAAGCCATAGTCATACACATGACTCTCACCCTGTAAGCCATAGTTCTACACATGACTCTCACCCTGTAAGCCATAGCCATACACATCACTCTCATCCTGTTAGCCATAGTCCTACACATGACTCTCACCCTGTAAGCCATAGTCCTACACATGACTCTCATCCTGTAAGCCATAGTTCTACACATGGATCTCACCCTGTAAGCCATCTTCACATGACTCTCACCCTGTAAGCCATAGTCCTACACATGACTCTCACCCTGTAAGCCATAGTCCTACACATGACTCTCACCCTGTGAGTCATAGTCCTACAAATGACTCTCACCCTGTAAGTCATAGTCCTACACATCACTCTCATCCTGTAAGCCATAGTTCTACACATGGCTCTCACCCTGTAAGCCATAGTCCTACACATGGCCCTTGCCCTGTAAGCCATAGTCCTACACATGACTCTCATCCTGTAAGTCATAATCCTACACATGACTCTCACCCTGTAAGCCATAGTCCTACACATGACTCTCACCCTGTAAGCCATAGTCCTACACATGACTCTCACCCTGTAAGCCATAGTCCTACACATGTCTCTCATCCTGTAAGCCATAGTCCTACACATGACTCTCAACCTGTAAGCCATAGTCCTACACATGGCTCTCACCCTGTAAGCCATAGTCCTACACATGACTCTCACCCTGTTAAGCCATAGTCCCACACATGACTCTCATCCTGTAAGCCATAGATCTACACATGGCTCTCACCCTGTAAGCCATAGTTCTACACATGACTCTCACCCTGTAAGCCATAGTCCTACACATGGCTCTCACCCTGTAAGCCATAGTCATACATATCACTCTCATCCTGTAAGCCATAGTCCTACACATTGCTCTCACCCTGTAAGCCATAGTCCTACACATGACTATCACCCTGTAAGCCATAGTCCTACACATGACTCTCACCCTGTAAGCCATAGTCCTACACATGACTCTCACCCTGTAAGCCATGGTCCTACACATGACTCTTACCCTGTAAGCCATAGCCCGACACATCACTCTCATCCTGTAGCCATAGCCCTACATATGACTCTCATCCTGTAAGCCATAGTCCTACACATGACTCTCACCCTGTAAGCCATAGTCCTACACATGGCTCGCACCTTGTAAGCCATAGTCCTACACATGGCTCTCACCCTGTAAGCCATAGCCCTACACATGGCTCTCACCCTGTAAGCCATAGTCCTACACATGACTCTCACCCTGTAAGCCATAGTCCTACACATGACTCTCACCCTGTAAGCCATAGTCCTACATATGACTCTCATCCTGTAAGCCATAGTCCTACACATGACTCTCAACCTGTAAGCCATAGTCCTACACATGGCTCTCACCCTGTAAGCCATAGTCCTACACATGACTCTCACCATGTTAAGCAATAGTCCTACACATGACTCTCACCCTGTAAGCTATAGTTGTACACATGGATCTCACCCTGTAAGCCATCTTCACATGACTCTCACCCTGTAAGCCATAGTCCTACACATGACTCTCACCCTGTAAGCCATAGTCCTACACATGACTCTCACCCTGTGAGTCATAGTCCTACACATGACTCTCACCCTGTAAGTCATAGTCCTACACATCACTCTCATCCTGTAAGCCATAGTTCTACACATGGCTCTCACCCTGTAAGCCATAGTCCTACACATGGCCCTTGCCCTGTAAGCCATAGTCCTACACATGACTCTCATCCTGTAAGTCATAATCCTACACATGACTTTCACCCTGTAAGCCATAGTCCTACACATTACTCTCACCCTGTAAGCCATAGTCCTACACATGACTCTCACCCTGTAAGCCATAGTCCTACACATGTCTCTCATCCTGTAAGCCATAGTCCTACACATGACTCTCAACCTGTAAGCCATAGTCCTACACATGGCTCTCACCCTGTAAGCCATAGTCCTACACATGACTCTCACCCTGTTAAGCCATAGTCCTACACATGACTCTCACCCTGTAAGCTATAGTGCTACACATGACTCTCATCCTGTAAGCCATAGTCCTACACATGACTCTCAACCTGTAAGCCATAGTCCTACACATGGCTCTCACCCTGTAAGTCATAGTCCTACACATGGCTCTCACCCTGTAAGTCATAGTCCTACACATGACTCTCACCCTGTAAGCCATAGTCCTACACATGACTCTCATCCTGTAAGCCATAGTCCTACACATCACTCTCACCCTGTAAGCCATAGTCCTACACATGGCTCTCACCCTGTGAGTCATAGTCCTACACATGGCTCTCACCCTGTGAGTCATAGTCCTACACATGACTCTCACCCTGTAAGCCATAGTCCTACACATCACTCTCACCCTGTAAGCCATAGTCCTACACATGACTCTCACCCTGTAAGTCATAGTCCTACACATGGCTCTCACCCTGTGAGTCATAGTCCTACACATTGCTCTCACCCTGTAAGCCATAGTCCTACACATCACTCTCACCCTGTAAGCCATAGTCCTACACATGACTCTCACCCTGTGAGTCATAGTCCTACACATCACTCTCATCCTGTAAGCCATAGTCCTTCACATCACTCCCACCCTGTAAGTCATAATCCTACACATCACTCTCACCCTGTAAGCCATAGTCCTACACATCACTCTCATCCTGTAAGTCATAATCCTACACATCACTCTCAACCTGTAAGCCATAGTCCTACACATGACTCTCACCCTGTAAGCCATAGTCCTACACATGGCTCTCACCCTGTAAGTCATAGTCCTACACATCACTCTCACCCTGTGAGTCATAGTCCTACACATCACTCTCACCCTGTAAGCCATAGTCCTTCGCATCACTCTCACCCTGTAAGCCATAGTCCTACACATGACTCTCACCCTGTAAGCCATAGTCCTACACATGACTATCACCCTGTAAGCCATAGTCCTACACATTATTCTCACCCTGTAAGCCATAGTCCTACACATCTATCTCACCATGTAAGCCATAGTTCTACACATGGCTCTCACCCTGTGAGTCATAGTCCTACACATCACTCTCATCCTGTAAGCCATAGTCCTACACATCACTCTCATCCTGTAAGTCATAGTCCTACACATGGCTCTCACCCTGTAAGCCATAGTCCTACACATGGCTCTCATCCTGTAAGCCATAGTCCTACACATGGCTCTCACCCTGTAAACCATAGTCCTACACATCACTCTCACCCTGTAAGCCATAGTCCTACACATCACTCTCACCCTGTAAGCCATAGTCCTACACATGGCTCTCACCCTGTAAGCCATAGTCCTACACATCACTCTCATCCTGTAAGCCATAGTCCTACACATCACTCTCACCCTGTAAGTCATAGTCCTACACATGGCTCTCACCCTGTAAGCCATAGTCCTACACATGATTCTCACCCTGTAAGCCATAGTCCTACACATCACTCTCATCCTGTAAGCCATAGTCCTACACATGACTCTCACCCTGTAAGCCATAGTTCTACACATGGCTCTCACCCTGTAAGCCATAGTTCTACACATGACTCTCACCCTGTAAGCCATAGTTCTACACATGGCTCTCACCCTGTAAGCCATAGTTCTACACATGACTCTCACCCTGTAAGCCATAGTCCTTCACATGACTCTGATCCTGTAAGCCATAGTCCTTCACATGACTCTCATCCTGTAAGCCATAGTCTTTCACATGACTCTCATCCTGTAAGCCATAGTCCTACACATGACTCTCACCCTGTAAGACATAGTCCTACACATGGCTCTCACTACAGCCATCAGATGGTCCCTCTCCCCGTCAATGGCGCTGGTGACATGTATGGTGCTGACCCCTGGGGGAGTACCGGGCCCACCCTGGGGCTGATAGAGCTGAGAGGCTGTCTCCATCACCTCATCGTAGTCACTGGCCGGATTGTAGGTGTATGCATCCACCATCACAAAGTCTGCAATATTAGATATTTGATAATTTGTAAGCATTAAAGTTGTGAAAGGATTTTTTTTATAAAGAAGTTAATTGTATTAAGTCATATAATGATGGTCAGTTAACCAAGTTAACTAAGCAGAGCCAATCAAGTAAAAAAAAAACAAGAGGGCCCGAAAGGCCCAAAGTCGCTCACCTGAGATAACAAGATATTATTGGTTCAAATCTTTTGACCAAGTTTCACAAAGATCGGAAAATAAATGTGGCCTCTAGAGTGTTATCAAGGTTTTACTATAGCCTTATAAGGAAAAATGCCCCGCCCCCTGGCAGCCATGTTTTTTAACCAACCGGCATCATTTTTGAACTCGTCCAATATAATATCGGCATAAATCTTCTGACCAAGTTTCATGAAGATCAGACTATAAATGTGGCGTCTAGAGTGTTAACAAGATTTTACTATAGCCTTAAATAGCCATATAAGGAAAAATGCCCCGCACCTTGGCGGCCATGTTATTCAAGCAAACGTAACCATTTTCGAACTCATCCAAGATATCATTAAGACAAATCTTCTGACCAAATTTCATCAAGATTGGACAATAAATGTGGCGTTTAAGAGTGTTAACAAGGTTTGACTATAGCCATATAAGTAAAAATGCCCCGCCCCCTAGCGGCCATGTTTTTCAACCAACTGGCATCATTTTTGAACTCTTCCAAGATATTATTGGGATGAATCTTCTGACCAAGTTTCATTAAGATTGGACAATAAATGTGGCCTCTAGAGTGTTAACAAGATTTTACTAAAGCAATATATAGCCATATTAGGAAAAATGCCCCGCCTCTGGCAGCCATGTTTTTCAAGCAAAGGTTACCATTTATGAACTCATCCAAGATATCAGTGGGACAAATCTTCAGAGCAAGTTTCATGAAGATCAGAAAATAAATGTGGCCTCTAGAGTGTTAACAAGGTCTTACTATAGGCATATAAGGAAAAATGTCCCGCCCCCTGGCAGCCATGTTTTTCAACCAACCGGCATCATTTTCGAACTCGTCCAAGATATTATTGGGATTAATCTTCTGACCAAGTTTCATGAAGATCAGACAATAAATGTGGCCTCTAGAGTGTTAACAAGATTTTACTATAGCCATATATAGCCATATAAGGAAAAATGCCCCGCCCCTTGGCAACCATGTTTTTCAAGCAAACGTAACCATTTTCGAACTCATCCAAGATATCATTGAAACCAATCTTCTAACCATATTTCATTAAGATTGGACAATACCGTAGGTTTCCACGTATAGCGCGCTCCCGTGTATAGCGCGCAGGCTATTTTTTAAATGCAAAAATAGAGAATTTTTTTTTTAAAGACAATAAAACCACCAAATCGGACCAAAAATGGCCGCCATTTTACTATTGCACAATCCAATAATCCGGGGCATTGGAAAGCTTAAGCATTCAAAATAGGAAGCGTCATTATGATAAGGAGCATGGGTTGCATAGCAGTATACTTTTCTGACAATTTTGTAATTTTCTAGCAAAAGATTAACAGTCCACGTGCATTTCGTGAAAAACATGAGAAAATAAGAATTAGTGTACATCGTGTGATTTTTCCTCGGGGAAAGCATGGGCATTACCGGTAAATTTGAATGTCGCATGGGAGACAGGGATACAGTTGTTGAGGTACACCACTGTTGAACGTTCAATATTTATACACACAAAATGCAATCGCATATCTTCACGTTCTCAAGTGACAATTAGTGCCTCAAATGTCAATTAGCGTCTTAACAAGTCGTGGCACATATTACTCAATAACATCTGCCAATGACGAAGTGCAAAATGACTCCCTATCACACCTACCGTTACCCGCAAAAAAGACCTCGTTCACACCTACCCTTGCCTGCTCTCCGGAATGTCGACAACAATCCCCATTGGAATTCATCGATAAAGAAGTGTAAAAACACAAACAAAGAAATGTCCGCAAGTTTATTCAAACAAATTTGTTTTTCCACCAAACTTCTTCTACCACATTCATATCTACCAGTAGCGACTTCTTTTTGTTTCGACAATGTCCCCTCAGTCTGTACTATTATAGGGTGGTAGATTTCTGGAAAAAAACATGGCGGCCATTTTGATTATTTACGATTACACAACATATTTTTTACCAATTTAGCAGCCAGGATAGCGTTGTATCAATGTATAGCGCGCACCAGCTTTTTAATTTGAATTTTGGAGGTAAAACACTGCGCACTATACGTGGAAACAAACGGGAAACGGGGCCTCTAGAGAGTGAACAAGGCAAAAGTTGACGTCGCACAACGGACAACGCAGGAATAACAACGGACGACGGACAAAAGGCGATCACAAAAGCTCACCATGAGCACGTTGTGCTCAGGTGAGCTAACAAGAGCTGTCACCATAGGATGACTTATGCCCCCTATAAACGCTTGATAGAAGTTAGAGCTTTTTTACAAACCTAAATGCAGAGTTCGAAACCTAAACGCGGACCCTAAGTTCAAGGTCAAGGTAACAGGGGTCAAAATTTGCCTTGTCCATATACACATGCATGTCAAATATGAAATTGCTATCTGAAGCGACATAGAAGTTATGAGAATATTTTGATACCTAAACGCAAAGTGTGACGGACAGACGGACGGACAGTCCGATCACTATATGCGCTCCTTCGGCGGCATAAAAGAAGCAGAGATAGTTATGCCAGTACTTGACAACTCTCTTCCTCGAATGATAGGTTAAAAAATGATGAACTTACCGCTGCGTAGCATGTAGTGACTATTGGAGGACTGGACTATGTTCCTAGTGCTGGTTGCTGACAGGTCTCCCGACAAGGAAAACACAGCACCCAGTCTACGATGGAACAATTCCAGACATGATGTCATGAAGAACACATTATTGATCCGCATACACATCTGCAATAGATTGAAATTTAATTTTACTCATTTTCTGAATGAAGCCAAAAAGAATTGCATTTAAAGACCCATACGGCATGGCAGTCCAGCAGACAGTTATGAAATTACTCTGTTATACAAACATCATGCTAGTAAACTCAGCTAAGTAAACTCATATGGCACTTATGTTTTGCACCTGAGATATTATTTTTACTAAAATAAAAGTGTGTTTATTACCATAAGAAATAAATGCACTGGTAAAAATATTGCTACATTAAGGCATTATTAAGTTCAAAAGGAAATCATATCAGATATATTTTGCATGATAATCAGAATAATGCTAGGAATAATGAGAATTTGGCATTAAAACAGGTCAGTTATAACATCAAGATAATCAAAATTGTGACCAGGACAACAGGGTGCAGAATAAATGGGGTTTTCATTGATTTACACACGGGCTGGACAGAATGTAAACACACTGTTAAGAACTTTATTTGTGCAAATATGGCAAGTTATTGAAATACATTTGCACAAGTCTTTAGCGCATAAGACAGTTTTTCTTGCAGTTTAAACGGATATCTTAAGCTATAAGAATACATCCTTGAATACTTCTGAAATCAGTGAAAAAAGTTCACATTACGTTAACCATAGTCATGCTTTATACATGGAATTTTTTAACAAGAACACATGCTTATAAAATAAAGTAATTCTGGTGTATTTCACATTGCCATTAGCAGCTTAAAAATTTGTCTTTTATGCATTAGTTGAAATTCTTCAGAAAAATTGTTTAAAAAAGTTATTTGGAAAAAAAGCAGCACTTATTGTTGTGTTTACTTCCAGCAACTTCCCAACAAAGTCATGTGATCCTGCACCCTGACAATACACGACAGTCCTTAATTACAACTACATGTAAACTATCAGTAACAAGATATTTTTTTTTTTCAACTCTTTCAGAGTACCTCACGTGAGATGGGCTCATGTCTGTCGCACAGAAACTCTGTCTGTTTATTGAGGTACTCAAAGCACTTCTGTCCCCCGGTGCTGTCATGGCGACACCCCCAGATAAGGCCACTGTTCTGCTGAGTCTGTAGGTACTCTATCAGCTGAAACAAGTGATCAAGTGTACTAGAAATACAGTATAAATTGTGACTAAGAAACAAGTGTTCAAGTGTTTTAGATATACTGTACACATTGTCCTGCAGCAAAAAAATGCATAAGTTTACTAGGTGTACCAATCACATGGTTCTCAAGAAAAAAGCTTCAAGTGTACTAAATATACTTTAAACATTGTCCTGAAGAAAGAAGAGCTCAAGAGTACTATAAATACTGTATACATTTACCTAAACAAACAAGAGCTCAAGTGTATAATGTATATCATATAAATTAGCCATAAAAAACAAGCGGCCAAGTGAGATAGATGTACCATTTATCCCATTTTTATACCGACATTGACGGTATAACACCTCATGGAATAAACTAGCCTGTATCCCAACTTGTTGAATACACCTGTCGCGTGCAAGGACTACTTTTTAATTAACCACTGAATGATTTTTCATAAGAAATCTCTAGTCGAGAAAACTTTAGCTTTAAAATTATACGACCTTCAACCTTTAGATCTAGTCAAGGGACATAAGTTTTCGCCATCCGTATAATGATTCAGCTTATTGATGGCGTCATAACATGACATACTTATTGCGTCATTTTCCAAAAATATCATCTTTTGGTGTACACGAAACTAGTATGCGATGTCTGGGAATAAAACATTGAAGACGCGCATTCTGTTTGTGTTAATTTATCTTGGATGTAATTATGAACAAGAGACAAAATTGTCACAAAACCAGGTTTTCATTGTGAAAAAAAAATCTGATAAAGGGAGAAAACATGAAATGAACAAACAAAATTAACCCCCTTTGTAAGTTTGTTTTTAAAAAAAATCTATTTTTAGTCGTGGCGACCTTGACATTGGGGATATTGACGTGATTCTTTCGTGCGACACACCGTTCCATGATGGTGAACAAATGTGCCAAATGATTTTAAAATCTCACAATGAATGACATAGTTATGGCCAGGACAAGCTCATTTATGGCCATTTTTGACCTTTGAACTCAAAGTGTGACCTTGACCTTGGAGATATCGACGTAATTATTTCGCGCGACACACCGTCCAATGATGGTGAACAAATGTGCCAAATGATTTTAAAATCTGACAATGAACGACATAGTTATGGCCCGGACAAGCTTGTTCCGCCCGCCCGCCAGCCCGCCAGCCAGCCAGCCAGCCAGCCAGCCAGCCAGCCAGCCAGCCAGCCAGCCAGCCAGCCAGCCAGCCAGCCAGCCAGCCAGCCAGCCAGCCCGCCCGCATTCGCCAATCTAATAACCAGTTTTTTCCTTTCGGAAAACCTGGTTAAAAAGTGCATATTCTATGGACTACTTATCTCGGATGGAACCGGTGAGACAAAGGATTTAGATCTACATGTAGATCTAGCTCATTCATGCTATTGATGTTCAGATTGTGCATGCCTATTTGGATGTGTAGAACATACTGATGGGTGTGTATTTGGGTTCATTAATCTATTTGAATTGTTTTGCTTTTTGATGTAAGTTAACGTAAGGGTACTTTCTTTGATGAATAAACTGTGTCTTTGTTATTTTATCAAAGAAAGTCTATTCAGTAAGAATAACCCGTTGGCAACAAGTGTTTCAAAGTTTAATAAAATTATGACGGATTATCTTGTGTTGGGTCACAAACTACAGGATGTGAAGGCTAGATCTAGACACCATCAGAATCTGCAGCATCCGTAAAAAATATGTAGAGTATAGGTTTTTTTGATTACTTATGTTTAGAACGACTCTGTGTGTAAATCAACATGTACATGTATGTTGACATCGACATCATTTTTTCAGAAGCAAACGCTGCCATATAGGATTTTGATCATTTTCTTTCGAAAATAAAATGAACAAGGGCTTTTTGTAAAACATGCATGCCCCCCATATGGGCTGTCAGTTGTAGTGGCAGCCATTGTGTGAATACGTTTTATGTCACTGTGACCTTGACCTTTGACCTAATGTAAGTAATCATCCGGAAACCATTGTACTATTTTGAGTCACTGTGACCTTGACCTTTGACCTAGTGACCTGAAAATCAATAGGGGTCATCTGCCAGTCATGATCAATGTACCTATGAAGTTTCATGATCCTAGGCGTAAGCATTCTTGAGTTATCATCCGGAAACCATTTTACTATTTCGAGTCACTGTGACCTTGACCTTTGACCTTGTGACCTAACAAGAGCTGTCAGAGGACAGTGCGCTCGACTATTCGAGTGCTTGACAGGATAACATAAGCCATCATGGGGAAATTGTTCATATTCAATAATTTATTAGACAATCTTTCAAAAATAAAAAAAAGGAAAAACAAAAATTTGGGGGTGGGGGGTAGGGGGGGGGGGGTGAGAGGGGGGTATAATGTGGGGTGTGGTTATTTATTAGATGTTTAAAAAAAATAAAAATTGTGGGGGTGGGGGGTAGGGGGGAGTAAGATGGGGGTATGATGTGGGGTGTGGTAATTTATTAGATGTTTAAAACAAGATGCATTTGTGAAACACAATGTCCCCCTATATAACGTTTGACCTTGAAGGATGACCTTGACCTTGACCCTTCACCACTCAAAATGTGCAGCTCCATGAGATACACATGCATTTCAAATATAAAATTGCTATCTTTAATATTGCAAAAGTATTCATAAAATAAGCGATTTGGGCCACATATATTTGACCTCTAACCTTGAAGGATGACCTTGACCTTGACCTTTCACCACTCAAAATGTGCAGCTCCATGAGATATGCATGCATGCCAAATATCAAGTTGCTATCTTCAATATTGCAAAAGTATTCATAAAATTAGCGATTTTGGCCACATATATTTGACCTCTGACCTTGAAGGATGACCTTGACCTTTCACCACTCAAAATGTGCAGCTCCATGAGATACACATGCATGCCAAATATCAATTTGCTATCTTCAATATGCAAAAGTTATTGCAAAATGTTAAAGTTGGCGCAAACCAACCAACCAACAGACCAACCAACAGACCAACAGACAGGGCAAAAACAATATGTCCCCCACTTCTATAGTGGGGGACATAAAAAAATCCTTTTTTTGGGGGGGGGGGGGGGTAGGGGGGAGTGAGAGGGGGGTATAATATGGGATGTGGTAATTTCTAAGATGTTTAAAAAAAAAAAAAATTGGGTGGGGGGGGGGGGTAGGGGGGGGGGGGGGGTAGGGGGGAGTGAGAGGGGGGTATAATGTGGGGTAGGGTAATTTATTAGATGGTTAAAAAAATAAATTTTTTTGGGGGGGGTGGTCGGGGTGGTAGGCGGGTGGGGGTGAGAGGGGGGTATAATGTGGGGTGGGGTAATTTATTAGATATTTAAACAAAAAATATATATTTTTTAGGGGTGGGTTGGCCGCGTATGCGTTCTTGAGTTATCATCCAAAAACCATTTTACTATTTCGGGTCACCGTGACCTTTGACCTAGTGACCTCAAAATCAATAGGGGGCATCTGCGAGTCATGATCAATGAATTTTGAAATTTCATTATCCTAGGCCCAAGCGTTCTTGAGCTATCATCCGGAAACCACCTGGTGGACGGACCGACCGACAGACCGACCGACAGACCTACAGACCGACCGACATGTGCAAAGCAATATACCCCCTCTTCTTTGAAGGGGGGCATTATAATTATATTAAAGTAAAATCTTCTTCGCGCGGTCATAATGTGTGACAATTTGCATGCTGCGTAAAATTGAATCAAGGAATATGGTGATATTTTTTTCTCGTTTTACAGTTTTTGTTTGAAATTTTTTTAAACTATGGCCAAGGCTCGAGCTCCCGGCGTTCTAAGCCTCGCAACATAAACTTCTCTTTATTTAAAGCTAACCTAGTATTCTCTATATACATTATTATGACAAAACAATTGCTCAAGTGAACTAGATATACCAAATGCATTGTCCTAACAAGAGCACTGCATAGTGGGTGCCAATGCTCAACTGCGTGTGGAGTTTTGAATGAATGAAAGCTTGCCAGAAGATTTTATTTTTTTATATTTTTATATAAGAGGTCACAGTGAACTTGACCTTTGACCTAGTGACCCCAAAATGGGTGTGGTGTGTAGAACTCATCAAGGTGCAGCTACATATAAAGTTTCAAAGTTGTAGGTGGAAGCACTTTGATTTTAGAGCCAATGTTAAGGTTTAGCACAACGCGGACGGCGGACAACGAGCTGGCTATGACAATACCTCGGGTTTTCTCCAAAAACAGCTGAGCTAAAAATTATATATAGATATTGATTGTACATTTCTTTTAAGTACCAATAACAATATATATATAGTAGATATATCAAACATTCTTCTGAAATATTTTTTTTAAAGGATAATTAAATATAGCTTTTATAATACATTCTAACATATCAATATTTTTAAACTTTAAGTACATTTTTCAAAAGTAGTTAATAGATACTTATATATGAAATACATTTCATTTACCAATATTTTGATACCCATATATTCTTATTTGTGCATGTATAAAATGTTCATGCTGAGGTTACACAGTACATTTTATAAACATGATGAATACACTAAACAATTGGAATGCAATGAATCATCATTTATATATAAAAAAGAAAAGATAAAATCTAACGTCTCTGATTGTACTAACGCAATTGTTTATTTCCTGGTTTTCAACACTTACAGATGATCCTGCTAGTCGCTTAGCGACCGAGCTTGTTGTACCACAGAGGTCCATACACAACATGTTATCTGCATAGATACACACCATCCCCCGTATCACCTGCAAGAACATTGTCAGTTAGAGGGAAGGAATACAATTAGAATTTGTTTGAGGCCTATGATTTTAAACCAGTGTAAATGTTTATATGCCTTACCCTTTTAACACAAAGATACATATTCTTACTAGGGATGGCAACGAATACCGATTTTGTTATTTGAATATTCGGTCATCCTTCCGAACGAATATTCGGATAATCTGTCAACATCTGTTGGAAAAAATAAACAAAATCAACTTTGTTTACCGTACCATTACTCCATGAATTCTACTTTCGTTTTTACCGGAAGTGACAACATATTGACACAGCGTTGTCGTCGGTAATTCGAAGTTGATTTTGTTGATTATTTTTTATTGTTAAAATTGAATGACAAAAACCTTTTCTTTTTTAACTTTTAATATTGTACATCTATAATAGAACGAGAAACATAATATTTACATGATGACAATACAATTCCATGAAAAAACAGTTAGAACTAGAATAGCTGAAATAATTCGCGTTCAGAATAAATCAGAATAGTCTGCCAAAGCAAAAATCATCAAAAGACTCTATGGCGGCAATTTATATTGACTAGATCTAGAAATAATTTAAGATGAACTTTAACGTATTCTTTACATAGCGAACACATTCAAACAAAAACAAATGTATTATATACGGAAAACACACCAACGATAAGTACTGAAACAAGATGCTACAATACACTTTGAACCTGTTTAACAGTCAGTTTTTTACCGTTGCAACATTTAAAAGTCACTCGGATCGGCGTCACTGGGCACATGAACATTGTTCTTATTAAAAAACACGATTGCGTCTACAAGATCACTGGCGAGTCTATTTCTAAGTTTATTGATAAGCAATCAAGTGGTGGAGAATATGCGCTCAGATGGCACATAAGTTGCAGGCTTCTTTTATTGGACATCGCGATTGTAACTATTCGATACGCATTTACTAAATTTAATTGGGGTAAAAAACATTTTCGATTGGAGAACGCGATTTACGTCAATCAAAATTCTTTTGCATAAGTCCTTATTTGTTTGTTTTTTTACAGCAAATCGGCTTTTGCTTTACTCACTTAATCTTTGATCATTTTAAATGTAATTCCAGTCATTAGATCAAGTGCTGGTCGGTGTTTTAATTGCCGACGCGATTTGCACCTATCATAATTTTGACACAAAGTGACCGTCTTTGGTCAATTAAAGTTTCCTAAAGGTAGGCAATTAGCGGGATTTATGACGGTATACTGTCATCACCATAGCTACGCATTATCGCGCCTACCGGATTAAACACTATGATACGAGGAACAACTTTTTTAACAATGTTTGAAGCAAATTCAACGCATACAAAGTCTTTGAAAGTACACATTTTTTTCTTTTTTCTTCTGAATATTTGATTCGGAATATAGTATTTGAATATTCGGTGCGGGACCGAATATTCGGATATTCGTTGACATCCCTAATTCTTACGCATTTGCAGTTCTGTTCTGGTTATATGCTGTTTTCACATAGCCATTTTCACTTTGCTTCTCATGGGGGAAAGGGTTAAAAGACAACCCCCATCCACCTTTGCAGAATGCACAATGCATTCTAGTGGATATACCTGGCATGGCAAGAAGAAACATCCTTAAAAATACAAACGGACAAGAAAGTCAATTTGAGATGTCCTCACCCTTGACTGTACACAAATATCTGCTATATCCACTTACATTCAGAAACTGTTCATAAAGACCCTGCCTAGGTCTTGCAAACATCACCCAGGGCTTCACGTCTGAATGCATGCCCGACAGGCCGGACTGGTCAGATTCAAAAGCATTCCTTGCAGGGGTCAATGTCTTACAGAGGCCTTCCCCAAACGACACAACCCGCTGTAGAAGCACAACTATGTCTACAGCAGAGCCGGAGATCAGTAAAGTGGTGGCAGATGACGACGTACTCAAGCCTGCTGGCCGGGGAAATGAAACATTTGAGCCCAGGGATTCAGTGAACGAATCATAATGTTCATAGCTCTGGTTATGATATCCAATTGGCTGAAATGCCCTTTCTGAAGAATGGCTCACACTTGCCATCATGTCAGATTCCAGACTGTTTGGTTGATGAAATGCCGAGTGGTCATGGACTGGTAACCTTGTGGGCCTCTCTGTTGAGTCAGAGGACTCTGTATATGTTGCTATGTAACCTCTCTTTGAGCTGAACACCCGCTGGTTCTCCAGCTCTGATAGCACTACCACGGGGATCTCCTTGATTCGGTCACTGGACACAAATGTCCCAATCTCTTCTATTGGCGGAAAACTAAAGTCCCCATTCCTGGAACCAGAGTCATCTGTTAATGTTTCGCTGCCCTCTGAAGGCATGTGTGAACCATTTGTATTGTTTGAAGTCCTCGAATAACTGTCATTTTTTAGTCTTTTATCACGTTTGGCCGACTGTCGAATATGTTTCCGAGAATCAGAATGGCACGTTGGTCTTATTTCAATGCATTTTGAATGACTTGATAACTCAGGCATAGAGCTACTGTGCTTTAAAGTGGCAAATGGAAGCAGGTTTTCGTCATCATAGTGACCAAAAGATCTTGCCATGTCTCCCAAATAAGACCCCTTTAAAACTGACCCGGGTGATATGCTGAGAGGGTCAGAACTAGGTCGTGTACTGAGCCTGTCCTGAAACGGGGTCATAGAGTCCATTTCAGGGGTCATCACTGGAAACTCTGGGACTTCACTGTGGTCTGGTGTTGACGTGTATCTCTCCCTGGACCTAGCTGCATGTTTTGGTTGACTGATGGAACTCAGAAATACAGGCTGAAAACAACAGAGAAGAAAAAAACTACTGTTTGGGAACACAAAGGTTGCACAAAATACCTGGTATACAACTGTTTAGAATCTTAAGACTTATTCAGGTGATGACAATCAGTGAAACAAAAAGACGACAGAAAATATCTGTATTTGGCTTCTTTCTTCTTTTTTTCTATCATTTATAACCATACAAGCCAGAATACTTTTTTTCTGCATATAATGTTGTATTAATACAGAATAATTTACTGGAATAATACATGTTATTGGAAAAAAATGACTAGTGCAATATTCCAAACATATTGTTTTGTTTTGAGCATCCAGTTGTACAACAGAATGGAAACAGTTTTTTTTTTATTGAATTCATTTTGATAATATACTAACATTGGTAATCATCATCATCATCATCATCATCATCACCATCACCACCACCACCACCACCACCACCACCACCACCACCACCACCACCACCACCACCATATATTCATATTCATCATATCCATCATCACCACCACCACCATTACCACAATCACCACCATCATCATTACCGGGGTAGACTGTGCAGAAGAAGGGCTGGTGAAGGCACTATTAAGAGATGGGGTTAAAGATTTGGATATGGTTCTCAGCTTCCTCCTTCTTATGTTGCTCAGATGCAGGGAACCACTCCACTCCAGATCACACTCTCTGTACTGAAACATTGAAATCAACCAATCAAACTTACAGTACTATAAATAGAATTGTATAGACCCAAAGTTTATAATTATTTTATTTATTTATTTTGTATACTTTCCAAACTCTCAATTACAAGTGTTTGGTAATTTATGATCTATAGTGCATTCGAAAAGGTATTTATAGCTTACGTCCTTGTAATTGTATAATTTTATTGTTATATTTCCGACTTTAACAGCTATGTGACAGTTTCCAAGGTTAGCTCTAATCACATATTGAAGCTATGATTTATAAAAAATATGTTTATAAGAATTTTGTACATGTTATACAGTTTTTATCTATTCTGATTTTCATTTCTAACAAATCAAGAATCCAATTAGGTAGAATATTGCAAACTTATAAAATAACAAAAAGCTTCCAACATTTAAAGACACACACTTTGCCTCTGACCTTGAAATGAAATACATGTTAATCAATACATAAAGATGAAATTTGAAATAGTGCAAAATTGTCATTAAATCTGTAGCAAAGTTGGCAAGTAATTTATTATTTTTCAAACTGTACCGCTTTTAAAACCGAAAGTATGATTTCTAAACATATACGTCCATTTCGACAAACGCGATTATTTTTAAGTTTTAAAACGCCAAAAAGACGGATTTCTACCTTGTAACCACCAGATATATTCTAATGGGCATAGATAAAATTAAATCTAAAGCCTAGTTAGCAAGTAATTTATTATTTTTCAAACAGAACCGCTTTTAAAACGGAAAGTAGGATTTCTAGACGTATACGTCCATTTTGACAAACATGATTATTTTTAAGTTTTAAAGCGCAAAAAAGACTGATTTCTTCCTTTTAACCACCAGATATATTCTAATTGGCATAGATAAAATATGTTCCTTATTTATACTTAAATTTACTATGCCAAATAAGTTGTGTGGCATTAATCCTTCTTATTTTACTGTAGGCATATAGAAAGCATCTAAGAGAGGATTGTGTTTATACATGTATGAAAGATATTAACGCCCCAACTCACAGTATCCTTGGATACGCAATAGGTGATGAACGCATACATCTTCTGTTTCAGTACCACACCCCACTGCAGAGACTCAGCCTGGAAATACTCTCTCCACTTCTGCATCCTATAGTGGGGAATAAATACTGGTAGAAATCAGCCTTGTTAACCCTTTGCATGCTGGGAAATTTGTCGTCTGCTAAAATGTCTTCTGCTGAATTTCTAAAATTAGCATTTCTTCGATTTAAAACAAAAGAAGACTATCAGAATAGCAAACAGTTTGGATCCTGATGAGACGCCATGTTCTTTGGTGTCTCATCTGGATCCAAACTGTTTGCAAAGGCCTTCAAAATTTGGTTCAAGCACTGACAAAGTTAAGGGCTGGGCTTCATGCATGCATTCCACACAGGCTAATCAGGGACAAAACTTTCAGCTTTGTGGTATATTTCATTTAAAAGAAGTCACTTGTTGGAGAAATATAAAAGATAACACAGAAAGTGTCATCACAGACTGAATCGGCAAATCTGTGAAATACTTTAGGCAAACGAATAAAGCCCAGTTTTGCCAGAACACGGGCTCAAATACTGTTGGAAATGTCAGTGAAGTGACCGGTTTCAAAGGGGATGTCCAGTAAGCCTTGATACACAAGTTCCTTCACAATGCCATCAGGTTAAATCCTTACTCCTGATGCATATTGGCAGGGTTATTGGTCACCACACCAGACAGCTGTGAATTCTGGGTACTTTGGTTTCCTCCACAAAATAATACCAAATAAAAACTGAAAACTTAATTGCTGGAAACTGCAGCTCTAATTTAAAATTCATCACAACTTTCATGAGTCTGGTACATTTATGAGATAGGAGTGCTGAAGTACCTCATAATCTTCAAAATACATGCATCATGTACATACACCTGCAAACACACACATCCTCACACAAACATGTATAACTCACAAGCAGTGCTTGATATGAATATGAACGCACTTAGAAGCTTTAACCCTTTCCGCCATAAGAGGCAAAGTGAAAATGGCTTTTGCAGCCAGCATAAAACCCAGAACAGCCTACGAGTAACTCGCAGTCTGTTCATTTTTTTGCTGTTTGCTGCTCATCAGTAACTAAGGGTTGAAATTGATGCCTTTACAATTTGAATCTAGTAACAACAGTCTTTAATTAAATTGAACTTTCTAAGGGACTACAAATACGTAAAAATATGTATCTAAGTGGTAAATGGTTAACTAAAGGGTGGTAAATGGTTAACTAAAGGGTGGTAAATGGTTAACTAAAGGGTGGTAAATGGTTAACTAAAGGGTGGTAAATGGTTAACTAAAGGACACAAGGTGCTGGTGGCATAATTGAAGAAGCTTTGCAATGGCGGATAACAGTTGTAGATAATGGAAGTTGACATGTTCATGTACTGCTTATTCCATGACAGTACACTTACGAGGGTGATATATACACGTTCATATACTGCTTATTCCATGACAGTACACTTACGAGGGTGATATATACAATAACAGTACACTTACGAGGGTGATATATACATGTTCATATTCCATGACAGTACACTTACGAGGGTGATATATACAATGACAGTACACTTATGCGGGTGATATATACACGTTCATATACTGCTAATTCTATGACAGTACACTTACGAGGGTGATATATACAATTACAGTACACTTACGAGGGTGATATATACAGCCTCATATACTGCTTATTCTATGACAGTACACTTACGAGGTTGATATATACACGTTCATATACTGCTTATTCCATGACAGTACACTTACGAGGGTGATATATACATCTTCATATACTGCTTACTCCATGACAGTACACTTACGAGGGTGATATATACACGTTCATATACTGCTTATTCCATGACAGTACACTTACGAGGGTGATATATACATGTTCCAGTCCTGATCCAGTTGGTTCAGTCGGTACCCCAGACTCAACATCAGTCTGTTGATATCTCCATTCAGTTTCTTAAAAGCAAACAATAAAACAAGGTAATCATCCTTAATCGGTTTGCTTTTCCATTCCAACTTGCCTACTGTAAATGAAGTAAACATACACCGAGTCACAACATCAGTGATATGAGATCTACAGTCAGTTCATATTATGACATACACCGAGTCACAACATCAGTGATATGAGATCTACAGTCAGTTCATATTATGACATACACCGAGTCACAACATCAGTGATATGAGATCTACAGTCAGTTCATATTATGACATACACCGAGTCACAACATCAGTGATATGAGATCTAAAGTCAGTTCATATTATGACATACACCGAGTCACAACATCAGTGATATGAGATCTACAGTCAGTTCATATTATGACATACACCGAGTCACAACATCAGTGATATGAGATCTACAGTCAGTTCATATTATGACATACACCGAGTCACAACATCAGTGATATGAGATCTACAGTCAGTTCATATTATGACATACACCGAGTCACAACATCAGTGATATGAGATCTACAGTCAGTTCATATTATGACATACACCGAGTCACAACATCAGTGATATGAGATCTACAGTCAGTTCATATTATGACATACACCGAGTCAGAACATCAGTGATATGAGATCTACAGTCAGTTCATATTATGACATACACCGAGTCACAACATCAGTGATATGAGATCTACAGTCAGTTCATATTATGACATACACCGAGTCACAACATCAGTGATATGAGATCTACAGTCAGTTCATATTATGACATACACCGAGTCACAACATCAGTGATATGAGATCTACAGTCAGTTCATATTATGACATACACCGAGTCACAACATCAGTGATATGAGATCTACAGTCAGTTCATATTATGACATACACCGAGTCACAACATCAGTGATATGAGATCTACAGTCAGTTCATATTATGACATACACCGAGTCACAACATCAGTGATATGAGATCTACAGTCAGTTCATATTATGGCATACACCGAGTCACAACATCAGTGATATGAGATCTACAGTCAGTTCATATTATGACATACATCGAGTCACAACATCAGTGATATGAGATCTTCAGTCAGTTCATATTATGACATACACCGAGTCACAACAGCAGTGATATGAGATCTACAGTCAGTTCATATTATGACATACACCGAGTCACAACATCAGTGATATGAGATCTACAGTCAGTTCATATTATGACATACACCGAGTCACAACATCAGTGATATGAGATCTACAGTCAGTTCATATTATGACATACACCGAGTCACAACATCAGTGATATGAGATCTACAGTCAGTTCATATTATGACATACACCGAGTCACAACATCAGTGATATGAGATCTACAGTCAGTTCATATTATGACATACACCGAGTCACAACATCAGTGATATGAGATCTACAGTCAGTTCGTATTATGACATACACCGAGTCACAACATCAGTGATATGAGATCTACAGTCAGTTCATATTATGACATACACCGAGTCACAACATCAGTGATATGAGATCTACAGTCAGTTCATATTATGACACACACCGAGTCACAACATCAGTGATATGAGATCTACAGTCAGTTCATATTATGACATACACTGAGTCACAACATCAGTGATATGAGATCTACAGTCAGTTCATATTATGACATACACCGAGTCACAACATCAGTGATATGAGATCTAAAGTCAGTTCATATTATGACATACACCGAGTCACAACATCAGTGATATGAGATCTACAGTCAGTTCATATTATGACATACACCGAGTCACAACATCAGTGATATGAGATCTACAGTCAGTTCATATTATGACATACACCGAGTCACAACATCAGTGATATGAGATCTACAGTCAGTTCATATTATGACATACACCGAGTCACAACATCAGTGATATGAGATCTACAGTCAGTTCATATTATGACATACACCGAGTCACAACATCAGTGATATGAGATCTACAGTCAGTTCATATTATGACATACACCGAGTCACAACATCAGTGATATGAGATCTACAGTCAGTTCATATTATGACATACACCGAGTCACAACATCAGTGATATGAGATCTACAGTCAGTTCATATTATGACATACACCGAGTCACAACATCAGTGATATGAGATCTACAGTCAGTTCATATTATGACATACACCGAGTCACAACATCAGTGATATGAGATCTACAGTCAGTTCATATTATGACATACACCGAGTCACAACATCAGTGATATGAGATCTACAGTCAGTTCATATTATGACATACACCGAGTCACAACATCAGTGATATGAGATCTACAGTCAGTTCATATTATGACATACACCGAGTCACAACATCAGTGATATGAGATCTACAGTCAGTTCATATTATGACATACACCGAGTCACAACATCAGTGATATGAGATCTACAGTCAGTTCATATTATGACATACACCGAGTCACAACATCAGTGATATGAGATCTACAGTCAGTTCATATTATGACATACACCGAGTCACAACATCAGTGATATGAGATCTACAGTCAGTTCATATTATGACATACACCGAGTCACAACATCAGTGATATGAGATCTACAGTCAGTTCATATTATGACATACACCGAGTCACAACATCAGTGATATGAGATCTACAGTCAGTTCATATTATGACATACACCGAGTCACAACATCAGTGATATGAGATCTACAGTCAGTTCATATTATGACATACATCCGAGTCACAACTTCAGTGATATGAGATCTTCAGTCAGTTCATATTATGACATACACCGAGTCACAACAGCAGTGATATGAGATCTACAGTCAGTTCATATTATGACATACACCGAGTCACAACATCAGTGATATGAGATCTACAGTCAGTTCATATTATGACATACACCGAGTCACAACATCAGTGATATGAGATCTACAGTCAGTTCATATTATGACATACACCGAGTCACAACATCAGTGATATGAGATCTACAGTCAGTTCATATTATGACATACACCGAGTCACAACATCAGTGATATGAGATCTACAGTCAGTTCATATTATGACATACACCGAGTCACAACATCAGTGATATGAGATCTACAGTCAGTTCGTATTATGACATACACCGAGTCACAACATCAGTGATATGAGATCTACAGTCAGTTCATATTATGACATACACCGAGTCACAACATCAGTGATATGAGATCTACAGTCAGTTCATATTATGACACACACAGAGTCACAACATCAGTGATATGAGATCTACAGTCAGTTCATATTATGACATACACCGAGTCACAACATCAGTGATATGAGATCTAAAGTCAGTTCATATTATGACATACACCGAGTCACAACATCAGTGATATGAGATCTAAAGTCAGTTCATATTATGACATACACCGAGTCACAACATCAGTGATATGAGATCTACAGTCAGTTCATATTATGACATACACCGAGTCACAACATCAGTGATATGAGATCTACAGTCAGTTCATATTATGACATACACCGAGTCACAACATCAGTGATATGAGATCTACAGTCAGTTCATATTATGACATACACCGAGTCACAACATCAGTGATATGAGATCTACAGTCAGTTCATATTATGACATACACCGAGTCACAACATCAGTGATATGAGATCTTCAGTCAGTTCATATTATGACATACACCGAGTCACAACATCAGTGATATGAGATCTACAGTCAGTTCATATTATGACATAAAGAAGTAAGAGCAGCAGACAACTATTTATCTTTAATGCTTTTAAAAGCATGACAGTTCTCTTTGATAACTAACTTATAAGATAACTAATTATTCAGGTTAAACCTCTTCATTTAACGCTTAGTGATTAATTATTTAAATATAAAAAATCTTGGAAATAACTTCTTTCTAAATAGCATGAAAAGATAATACCTTTTTAAAAAATCTAATTTGAAATAGAGTTTGATGCATTTCATGTCATTGTCTATCATGGAAGATCATCAAAAAGAAGTCTTATAAATAGCAGTTAATTACACAAATACAGTGATAATTCAGAAAAACTAATCAATGCTCAATATTTAATTTGAAAATAGTGAAATAATGAAATCTTTAACAGTTTTGCATTTTAAGGAGCATACATCTGTTGGTTCACCTTGTTAACTAAAACACATTTGTATTTCCATTTCATGTTACTGTGACCCTAGGTTACTTTATACTTTATTTCTGTTCGAGTCAAGAGTTTTCAAAACTAAGACCACCATGGTCATTTGGCTATTGGTAAGATGTATCGGATCCATAGTAAATATTTATTAAAATTCACCATGGCACACTGGATTGATGATTTTTTAATCTAATTCCTACAGTACACAACAATTAGACAAGAGGGCCTGAAAGGCCCAAAGTTGCTCACCTGAGATTCAAAGGAACTGACCTGTTCTGTGCAGCCCAAGATGTCATTAGAACAAAATGTTCTCATTAGAACAAAATGTTCTTACCAACTTTCATGACTAGTGAACACCCTGGCAGCCACTTTTTTCAACAGACCAGAACCATTTTCATACACATCTGAGATATAAATTAAACAAATATACTGACAAAGTTTCATGAAGATTCATAAGTCCATATAAGGAAAAATGCCCGGCCCAGTGGTGGCCATGTTTTTCAAGCCACTGGAACCATTTTCGAACTTGTCCAAAATATCATTGGGACAAATCTTCTGACAAAGTTTCATGATGATCATATTTTTCTTTTGGCATT
The DNA here is from genome assembly GCF_020536995.1 of Dreissena polymorpha. Classification (NCBI taxonomy): domain Eukaryota; kingdom Metazoa; phylum Mollusca; class Bivalvia; order Myida; family Dreissenidae; genus Dreissena; species Dreissena polymorpha. The sequence continues at coordinate 24,634,308 of NC_068367.1, forward strand.
CATCTATATTCCAGTTTCTATTAACCGTACTAATATTCTTCTTTGACTGAAATAAATCCTTTCTTGTATCAAAATCGTTTACCTTTGTTTGTGAGGTTAGACTGAGTAACTTCTGTACATCAGCCATCAGTAGCTGGTAGAAGGCTTTTGAGGCTTCTTCTGTTATATTGAAATACCTACAATTGTATGTATAGTTCAGCCTCATTCTGGTATAACTTGCTTGATATGCCTGTGCGTAAAGTGTATCTGCACATTAGACTGTGCAGTGCACACAGGCAAATCAGGGACAAAACTTTCCACCTAAACTGGATTTTTGTTACGAAGAGACTTCTTTTAAACAAAATATACCATATAGGCAGAAAGTTTCTTTTCTGATTGCACAGGCTTATCTGGGATCACACATGCATAAAGTGAAGTTTTCCCACAACTCGGCTCACTCATATACAATGTATATAGGATCTGGCAAGAGTTGTCATATTATATCATATTTTAATAAACAAGTTCTGGACGAGTTTCATAAAATATGGTATGCAATGACAACGAGTGTCAGATCTTTTTTATCACATGCTTTTAAATGAGCAATTTAAACAAGAGATTGCCAAGCAATATGGTCCCCTACCGGTGAAACTCCACCATTGTCAGTATTTTTTTTTATATAGATTTGTTGCCATAGCAACCAGAATTTTTGATGTATGAACAAGATGAAATGACATGCATAATCTCCATATTGCAATCTATCCATGTTTCAAGTTTCATGAAAAAATATGAAGAACTTTTAAAGCTATCGCAGGATCCAAAAAAGTGTGACGGACTGACTGACTGACAGACAGACTGACAGACAGACAGACGGAGTGCAAACCATAAGTCCCCTTCGGTTTCACCGGTAGGGGACAATAATTATTAACGCAAACATAATGACAAATCCCGAATGTTGTTTACATTTCGTGACGTCATTTGACGTTGCAACGTCATTGCAGCAAAATAGCAAAATGCAATTGGTCAATCGAACGAAAACTAAGCCAATGAAAACGCTTAAAAAGTATATTGTGTAAGATAAAAATATTCCTAATAGTTATATTACATGGGAAACAGGTTATGGCATGTGATAAAGTTATATTCTGCGTGGTATTTCAAGGAATGCTGATCAAAATAGCCCTTTTTTTAATTGTGATTTGTAACTGAAATTCTAAACAAACAGTAAACAACGAGGTCAGTTCTATAACAATGATCAATATTAATATAGAACATATTGCTATGTGTATTCGTATTCATTCTATGGTGAGGATAATTTTTAATAGCTTATGCTTTTGCCTGTGTTTAAAAAGCAAACAGGATGATAGAAATGTTGCTTGTTTATATTGAACAAGAGATGTGTTCGTCAGAAACACAATGCCCCCTACTGCACTACTGCGCCGCTTTGAAATAAAATTTCTATTTATCATTTGGGAGGTATAAAAATAATCTCCCTTTAAAGCTTATTACTTCCCTTGGATTTTGTCCAATCAAACAAGGGGGGGGGGTCTGTAGACAGCCAAATTGACCAAGTCAGACATGACTGACAACCAAGGGCTGAGGTTTATCATAGATCATAGCCAGAGTTCATCATGAACCTATAGACATAAGTCCAGAGGTATGTAATGACCTACTATTCACAAATTAGTACAGTAAAGAAATGATAATTATATCATTTAAAAAAACAACTTTGACAAATCATTTAGTTGAGTTATAAATAATCCAAATAATAAATATGTACAGTAACTGTGAAAAGAAGTTAAATTCTTGGTAAGGTAATATAATTTATTATAATATGATATTTATAATTATATAAATTACTTCCCTTGAAAATAATTGTCTCTAACAAATCTCTATTTTTAGCAGCAAATTATTAAAAGCCACTGTCTATTTTTAGTAGCATATAGTTAAAAGCCACTACCGTGACTGTCGATTCACCACTCAATGTGCAGCTCCATGAGATACACATGCATGCCAAATATCAAGTTGCTATGTTCCATATTGAATAATTATCTCCCTTTAAAGCTTATTACTTCCCTTTGATTTGTATTTTTGACTTAAGACCTTGAAGGATGACCTTGACCTTGATATTTTTCCACAATTTGTTTGTCAGAAACACAATGCCGCCTACTGCGCCGCTTTGATTGATTTAACAAAAATATATACGTTGGCAGGGAAATAATTATGTCCATTTAAAGCTTATTACTTCCCTTGGATTTGTTTTTTCGACCCTTGACCTTGAAGGATGATGTTCACTTTGAAATTTTAGCACTCAAAATGTTCAACTCCATGAGATACACAGGCATACCAAGTATCAAGTTGCTATCTTCAATAGTGAAAAAGTTATGGCCAACGTTAAAGTTTTTTTTCGGACGGACGGACAGACAGACTGACATACACAAATACTGACATACTGACTGACGGACAGTTCAACTGCTATATGCCACCCTACCGGGTGCATAAAAACTATTATTTAAAGAAACCTGAAAAACAGATATGATCCCAATAGTGGGCTTGAAACAAGTTTTTTATAAACCATTTTGAGATAAATGGACTTTAAGGAACAAAAAGTAAATTTCTATATGTTGTTTATGAGATTCGGGTTTCTTATAAAGCACATTCTCATAATACAATGATTAATTAGCAGCGAACATAAACTCACTTCTGGAACACAGTCTGGTAGTTGCTCTTATAGTCTAACACTTCATCTCTGATGTGCCCAATCAACATATTCAACTGAAATGTTCAAATATATTACAAAGAACACTAAGTTTTGAATTAAAAAAAGAGGGCCTGAAAGGCCCAAAGTCGCTCACCTGAGATAACAAGATATTATTGGGATAAATCTTCTGACCAAGTTTCACGAAGATCGGAAAATAAATGTGGCCTCTAGAGTGTTAACAAGGTTTTACTATAGCCATATAAGGAAAAATGCCCCGCCCCCTGGCAGCCATGTTTTTCAGCCAACCGGCATCATTTTTGAATCGTCCAAGATATTATCGGGATGAATCTTTTGACCAAGTTTCATGAAGATCGGACAGTAAATGTGGCCTCTAGAGTGTTAACAAGATTTTACTATAGCCATATAAGGAAAAATGCCCCGCCCCTTGGAAGCCATTTTTTCAAGCAAACATGATTATTTTCAAACTCATCCAAGATATCATTGAGACCAATCTTCAGACCAAATTTCATGAAGATTGGACAATAAATGTGGCCTCTAGAGTGTTAACAAGGTTTTACTAAAGCCATATATAGCCATATTAGGAAATATGCCCCACCCCTGGTGGCCATGTTTTTCAAGCAACCAAAACCATTTTCGAACTCATCTAAGATATCATTGGGACAAATCTTCTGATCCAGTTTCATGATGATCGGAAAATAAATGTGACCTCTAGAGTGTTAACAAGGTTTTAATCTTGCCATATAAGGAAAATAGCCCCGCCCCCATGGTAATCATGTTTTTCAACCAATCGGCATCATTTTTGAACTCTTTCAAGATAATATTAGTATGAATCTTCTGACCAAGTTTTATGAGGATCGGACAATAAATGTGGCCTCTAGAGTGTTAACAAGATTTTACTATAGCCTTATATAGCCATATAAGGAAAAATGCCCCGCCCCTTGGCGGCCATGTTTTTCAAGCAAACGTTACTTTTTTCGAACTCATCCAAGATATCATTTAGACAAATCTTCTGACCAAATTTTATCAAGATTGGACAATAAATGTGGCCTCTAGAGTGTTAACAAGATTTTGCTATAGCCATATAAGGAAAAATGCCCCACCCCTTGGCAGCCATATTTTTCAAGCAAACGTCACCATTTTCGAAAAAATCCAAGATATCATTAAAACCAATCTTATGACCAAATTTCATGAAAATTGGACAATAAATGTGGCCTCTAGAGAGTGAACAAGGCAAATGTTGACGTTGCATGACGGACAACGGACAAAAGGCGATCACAAAAGCTCACCATGAGCACGTTGTGCTCAAGTGATTTAAAAATGTTTGACATTCTTTATAAATAATGATGTTTTAATCATACAAAATTCAAACTTTCAACCAAACCAAGAAAATGAATGCTTAAACACAATAGAAAAATCATAATAATATTTTGTATTAAACAATTGATATTGCACTATGCCAATAGATTCTTTATATGCAAATAATATAGAGTGGTCTTATTGAGAGATAAAACAAGAGGGCCATGATGGCCTTGTATCGCTCCACTGTTTTTTTATGCGAAAAAGCGTGCAATGCGCATGGGTTGAAATGTACTCAAGCATGTGACTTTTTCTTTCTATCCCTCATCCCACTGGGCGCTTAAAGTTGGAAGGGTGAGAATTTTTATGTATGGAAAATGTAACTACGGTGTTAACTAAACAGACTAAAAAGCCCGGGTATTGTCGCACAGGTCCTTTGCTTATAACGTAGGTACATTTATCTCTCCAAAAGATATTGTCGTTCTTTCTATTTCACATATTTTTAGATGCTGAAGATCAAATCTACGCATGTTCTACAAGATTAATGAAAATTCTTTCATTCAATCATGAATCTTTTTCCAAAATTCCAAAAAGTGTTTGTAGGTTTCAAAGTTTCTGTTACTTATATAGTTCATGACATATGCAAAATACATACCAAATTTGGTAGCCCTAGGCCCAATGGTTATGGACAGGAAGATTTTTAAAGTTTGCACAAAAGAGGCTTATAAGCATATGTTCAGTTTTGTGACCCCCGGGGCAGGGTCAAATTTGAGCCCAGGGGAATAATTTGAACAAATTTGGTAGAGGACTATTAGATGTCACTACATACCAAATTTAGTAGCCCTAGGCTCTATAAATATGAACAAGAAGGTTTTTAAAGTTTGCAGAAAATAGGCCTTATTTAAGCATATGTTCATTTTTGTGACCCCCAGGGCAGGGTCAAATTTGACCCCAGGGGCATAATTTAAAAAAAACTTGGTAGAGAACTTTAAGATTTTAATACATACCAAATTTGGTAGAAATAGGCCCAATGGTTATGGACAGAAGGATTTTTAAAGTTTGCACAAAATAAGCCCAATATAAGCATATGTTCAATTTTGTGACCCCTGGGGAACGGTCAAATTTGACCCCAGGAGCATAATTTGAACAAATTTGAAAGAGGTTCATCCCAGGAACATTTGTGAGAAGTTTTATCAGAATTGGACTTGCAGTTTAGGAGAAGAAGATGTTTAAAGAAAAACATGTCCACACAGGCGAATCAGGGACAAAGGGGGTTTAATGCATGTCCGCACAGGCAAATCAGGGTCAAAGGGGGGTTTAATGCATGTCTGCACAGGCTAATCAGGGACAAAGGGGGTTTAATGCATGTCCACACAGGATAATCAGGGAAAAAGGGGCTTTAATGCATGTCCACACAGGCTTATCAGGGGCAAAGGGGGTTTAATGCATGTCCACACAGGATAATCAGGAAAAAAGGGTCTTTAATGCATGTCCTCACAGGCTAATCAGGGACAAAGGTGGTTTAATGCATGTCCACACAGGCTAATCAGGGACAAAGGGGGTTTAATGCATGTCCACACAGGCTTATCAGGGACAAAGGGGGTTTAATGCATGTCTGCACAGGCTAATCAGGGACAAAGGGGGTTTAATGCATGTCCACACAGGCTAATCAGGGACAAAGGGGGTTTAATGCATGTCCACACAGGCTAATCATGGACAAAGGGGGTTTAATGCATGTCCACACATGATAATCAGGTAAAAAGGGGCTTCAATGCATGTCCACACAGGCTAATCAGGGTCAGGGGGTTTAATGCATGTCCACACAGGATAATCAGGGAAAAGGGGCTTTAATGCATGTCCACACAGGCTAATCAGGGACAAAGGTGGTTTAATGCATGTCCACACAGGCTAATCAGGGACAAAGGGGGTGTAATGCATGTCCACACAGGCTTATCAGGGACAAAGGGGGTGTAATGCATGTCTGCACAGGCTAATAAGGAACAAAGGGGGTTTAATGCATGTCCACACAGGTTAATCAGGGACAAAGAGGGTTTAATGCATGTCCACACAGGCTAATCAGGGACAAAGGGGGTTTAATGCATGTCCACACAGGCTTATCAGGGACAAAGGGGGTTTAATGCATGTCCACACAGGCTAATCAGGGACAAAGGGGGTTTAATGCATGTCCACACAGGCTTATCAGGGACAAAGGGGGTTTAATGCATGTCTGCACAGGCTAATCAGGGACAAAGGGGGTTTAATGCATGTCCACACAGGCTAATCAGGGACAAAGGGGGTTTAATGCATGTCCACACAGGCTAATCAGGGACAAAGGGGGTTTAATGCATGTCCACACATGATAATCAGGTAAAAAGGGGCTTTAATGCATGTCCACACAGGCTAATCAGGGGCAAAGGGGGTTTAATGCATGTCCACACAGGATAATCAGGGAAAAAGGGGCTTTAATGCATGTCCACACAGGCTAATCAGGGACAAAGGTGGTTTAATGCATGTCCACATAGGCTAATCAGGGACAAAGGGGCTTTAATGCATGTCCACACAGGCTTATCAGGGACAAAGGTGCTTTAATGCATGTCTACACAGGCTAATAAGGAACAAAGGGGGTTTAATGCATGTCCACACAGGCTAATCAGGGACAAAGAGGGTTTAATGCATGTCCACACAGGCTAATCAGGGACAAAGGGGGTTTAATGCATGTCCACACAGGCTAATCAGGGACAAAGGGGGTTTAATGCATGTCCACACAGGCTAATCAGGGACAAAGGGGGTTTAATGCATGTCCACACAGGCTAATCAGGGACAACTCTTTCTGCATAAACTGGATTTTTGCTAAGAAGATACTTTTTTTTAACAGAAAATATTATAAAAGTGGAAAGTGTTCCAGATTTACATGTACCTGGGCGGACTGCACAGGCTAATCTGGGACGACACTTTACACACATGCATTAAGCCCCCATTTCACATAGCGAGGCTCATGTATATATATTCAATTCTTATGGGCAGATGTTACATAAGAGTAACCTACCAGTTTCGGGCTCAGTTCTATATCCCACTTGTTATGCCTCAACTCATCCTGGGCAACCATTTTGTGTCGCTCATACGCTATTGGAAATATGGACTGAAGTACGAACAAGCATTTTAAAAACAGTGAATGCAGTGGATATACATGTATTCATTGTTCTTCATTGTTGAATGCTCAAATCTTAAACTGCAGAAGACTACTTGTATATTCAAGTTGTGGTTATGTTCATATCTATATTAACATGTTGTGGTTATGTTCATATCTATATTAACATGTTGTGGTTATGTTCATATCTATATTAACATGTTGTGGTTATGTTCATATCTATATTAACATGTTGTGGTTATGTTCATATCTATATTAACATGTTGTGGTTATGTTCATATCTATATTAACATGTGGTTATGTTCATATCTATATTAACATGTTGTGGTTATGTTCATATCTATATTAACATATGAGCCATTCTCTTTGAAAAGGGGGTTTAATGCATCTGCCTAAAGTGTGATCCCAGACTGGGCAGTCTGCACATGCTAATCAGGGATGACACTTGCTGCTTTTATGATATTTATCGTTTAGTTTAAAGAGTCTCTTCTTAGCAATAATCAAGGTTAGGCGAAAAGTGTTGTCCCTGATTGGTGATAAGCCTGTGCGGACTACACAGTCTAATCTGGGATGACACTTTGCGCATATGCATTTAACCCTTTTTTTAGTGAGGACGGCTCATATTCTTTTTTAAAAGTCTGCTAACTCCGTTGGTATATCTCTGTCAAACGGATACACAGGTTTGATTCCTGGCCTGGTGACATGGAAACATTGAGTAAATAAGTTTCACAACTCAGTATTAAAAGTGGTTTGTATAATAGCCTGACATAACTGTTTTTAAATATGTGTCTCGTTCTGAGAAAACTGGGCAAAATGCATGTGCGTTATGTGTCGTCCCAGATTAGCCTGTGCAGTCCGCACAGGCTAATCTGGGACGACACTTTCCGCTTTTATAGTATTTTAAGTTTCAAGGAAGTCCCTCCTTACTGAAAATCAAGTTTATGCGGAAAGTGTCGTCCCTGATTAGCCTGTGTGGACTGCCGACTTTACTCACATGCATTACGCCCAGTTATCTCAGAACACGACGCATATGTATTTGGATGTTTTCATACTATAAATCATGTATTATGTAAAGATGGCTTTGATTTATCTGCAATAATCTTCTATTTTGTTTGGCATAATTTGTTTACCATAAAATGTTAATTTATCATACAAATACATTCCTTTACATACACATTTAAAAGAACTAATATATTCTATTTATTACAGATACACAAATACAATACAATATTATCTGAAACACCAGTCGACAATAATAAACATGTAGTACATTTGTATATCAATTTTTCATTGTGTCACTTTGTGTGGAAGGTTTTAAGTATGCACTTTTCATCAAGTGTACTAAATTATGATGAGAACAAACTATTAATTATATTTAAAAATACCTAAACACTATCATTTATTTAAAGATTACTTTGAAAATTACTTATAACAAAGTGATGTGATACTGATATTGTTCTTTTTCTTTCTATGTTATCTGTCTTTGATATAAGACTACATGACAATACACCATACCTCAGACATATAAGAGTGCCTGTATACAAGCACTTGTTTAGTACCATTTCATGAATTATACATGCACAAATTAAAGACACAGGTACCCTTTTACCTGTACAACATCTGTCAGAATGGTTGTCAGGGACTGCTCTGGCACCATCAGCAAGTAGGAGGTTGCCTGTAGTGTCAGGGACAGCAACTCTATCAGAGGCACTAGAACAATGACACAATATTCAGGAGCTTGTCTGTAGTGTCAGAGACAGTAACTCTATCAGAGGCACTAACACAATATTAAGGAGCTTGCCTGTAGTGTCAGAGACAGTAACTCTATCAGAGGCACTGAAACAATGACACAAGATTAAGGAGCATGCCTGTTGTGTCAGGGACAGTAACTTTATCAGAGGCATGAAACAATGGCACAAGATTAAAGAGCTTGCCTGTAGTGCCAGGGACAATAACTCTGTCTGAGGCACTGAAACAATGACACAAGATTAAGGAGCTTGCCTGTAGCGTCAGGGACGGTAACTCTATCTGAGGCAATGAAACAATGGAATGAGATTAAGGAGCTTGCCTGTATTGTCAGGGACAGTAGCTCTATCAGAGGCACTTAAACAATGACACGAGATTAAGGAGCATGCCTGTTGTTTCAGGGATAGTAACTCTATCAGAGACACTGAAACACAAGACCATCTACGTTATGGTAATCTGTAGCCACATAAGTCTGGGTTAGTGCCTCTGTCAGCAGCACGGCAAAAACAGATATGTCAATGTAGCCGGGAGTCAGAACACCTGTGAGTTTTATACACTTCTTAAAATAACTGTAAGCAACACAAGCTGTCCCAAGAAATCACGTTTGTATATTCTTCTGCTTTGATAGTATAATGTACATTTTCGGGCAGTCCCCTTATATGATACCACAAAAGTTTCTTTAAAGTTGAATATCCGAAGTAGTTATAATGGAATATATAAAACTAAAAGATGAACACCTTTAAATGAAAACGAGAAATTTGTCATGCCAAGAAATCGTATTTTCAAATTTTTACAAATACAAAGAGTAAAAAAAGCGACACTTTTCTGCTAAATCAATCACAGGTCAGAGTTATGGAACTTGGTCAGTGAATTTGAATACCTAAGGTACAAACAGTGATAAGGAGATGTTGCACATTTAACCCTTTGCATGCTGGGAAATTTGTCGTTTGCTAAAATGTCATCTGCTGAATTTTTAAAATTAGCATTTCTTTGATTTTCACTGACACCCCAGTCTGCCCTGCTCTCTACTCACACACATTGTCTGAGGGCTGTGAAGGACTGACATCCCAGTCTGCCCTGCTCTCTACTCACACACATTGTCTGAGGGCTGTGAAGCACTGACACCCCAGTCTGCCCTGCTCTCTACTCACCCACACCGTCGGAGGGCCGTGAAGGACTGACAACCCAGTCTGCCCTGCTCTCTACTCACACACACTGTCTGAAGGCTGTGAAGCACTGACACCCCAGTCTGCCCTGCTCTCTACTCACCCACACCGTCTGAGGGCCGTGAAGGACTGACACCCCAGTCTGCCATGCTCTCTACTCACCCACACCATCTGAGGGCCGTGAAGGACTGACATCCCAGTCTGCCCTGCTCTCTACTCACCCACACTGTCTGAGGGCTGTGAAGGACTGACACCCCAGTCTGCCATGCTCTCTACTCACCCACGCTGTCTGAGGGCCGTGAAGGACTGACAACCCAGTCTGCCCTGCTCTCTACTCACCCACGCTGTCTGAGGGCTGTGAAGCACTGACACCCCAGTCTGCCCTGCTCTCTACTAACCCACACGGTCTGAGGGCTGTGAAGGACTGACACCCCAGTCTGCCCTGCTCTCTAGTCACCCACACCGCCTGAGGGCTGTGAAGCACTGACACCCCAGTCTCCCCTGCTCTCTACTCATCCACACCGTCTGAGGGCTGTGAAGGACTGACACCCCAGTCTGCCCTGCTCTCTACTCACCCACACGGTCTGAGGGCTGTGAAGGACAAACACCCCAGTCTGCCCTGCTCTCTACTCACCCACACTGTCTGAGGGCCGTGAAGGAATGACTCCCCAGTCTGCCCTGCTCTCTACTCATCCACACTGTCTGAGAACACCGTCTGAGAGCTGTGAAGGACTGACCCCCCCAGTCTGCCCTGCTCTCTTCTCACCCACACTGTCTGAGGGCTGTGAAGGACTGACACCCCAGTCTGCCCTGCTCTCTACTCACCCACCCTGTCTGAGGGCTGTGAAGGACTGACCCCCTTGTCTGCCCTGCTCTCTACTCACACACACCGTCTGAGGGCTGTGAAGGACTGACACCCCAGTCTGCCCTGCTCTCTACTCACCAACACCATCTGAGGGCTGTGAAGGACTGACCGCCCAGTCTTCCCTGCTCTCTACTCACCCACACCGTCAGAGGGCCGTGAAGGACTGACACCCCAGTCTGCCCTGCTCTCTACTCACCCACATTGTCTGAGGGCCGTGAAGGATGACACCCCAGTCTGCCCTGCTCTTTACTCACCCACGCCGTCTGAGGGCCGTATTCCTCTCTCTGAGTAGAGTGTCTTCATCTTGGCGATGACAGTGCAGGCCTTGCAGTGCAGCAGGTGCAGGGTCTCCTTCAGGATGTCAAACTGGAATCATGCCCCATTGCTTTAAATCAGAGCTGTACCAGAGGGGGTAATCATGAAGTCAAGATGGTAAAATCGCTGTCGACACAGGTATTTTTCGCCGTTTAATACCCTCATTACTTTTTGTTTAATTTTAAAATACCACTCACTTTCCAGCCATATCAGTAAGAAAATGAAAGTCTTAATATTTGCTTCATATCTTGACTTTCCTCGCTATGAATTTTATAAGCGAGAGCTGTAATTTTGTGATCTCCATATGAAAATTTGTCTTTGCATGGACGCCCCATTTTGACTATCATGTGATAACCTCCTCTGTATAATACCCACAGTATTCTACAAAGTAAAACTACACTTGCTGCAGGTCGAGATAAATGTCATCACTTGATTGAGGTTCTTTTTCAATGGCAAGTGTCAGTTACACAAGGAATAGAACAAGGGCTAATTGTAAAACATGCATGCTCCCTAAATGGGCTTTCAGTTGTAGTGGCAGCCATTGTGTGAATACGTTTTCTGTCACTGTGACCTTGACCTTTGACCTAGTGACTGGAAAATCAATAGGGGCCATCTGCCAGTCATCATCAATGTACCTATGAAGTTTCATGATCCTAGGCCTAAGCATTCTTGAGTTATCATCCGGAAACCATTTTACTGTTTCGAGTCACTGTGACCTTGACCTTTGACCTAGTGACTGGAAAATTAATAGGGGTCATCTGCCAGTCATGATCAATGTACTTATGAAGTTTCATGATCGTAGGCGTAAGCATTCTTGAGTTATCATCCGGAAACCATTTTACTATTTCGAGTCACTGTGACCTTGACCTTTGCCCTAGTGACCTGAAAATCAATAGGGGTCATCTGCCAGTCATTATCAATGTACCTATGAAGTTTCATGATCCTAGGTGTAAGCATTATTGAGTTATCTCCGGAAACAATTTTATTGTTTAGAGTCACTGTGACCTTGACCTTTGACCTAGTGACCTGAAAATCAATAGGGGTCATTTGCCAGTCATGATCAATGTACCTATGAAGTTTCATGATCCTAGGCCTAAGCATTCTTGAGTTATCATCCGGAAACCATTTTACTATTTCAAGTCACTGTGATCTTGACCTTTGACCAAGTGACCTGAAATTCAATAGGGGTCATCTGCCAGTGATGATCAATGTACCTATGAAGTTTCATGATCCTACCCTAAGCCTTCTTGAGTTATCATCCGGAAACCATCTGGTGGACAGAATGACGGACCGACCGACCGACATGAGCAAAACAATATACCCCCTCTTCTTTGAAGGGGGGCATAACTTAGACAAAAACACACTACAAACACACACAAAATAAAACTTTTGTCATTGCTTTGGAGAGATCAAGGCAAAACATGGCATTTAAGGGTTTAAACCAGGTAAAATATAGCATTTAAGGGTTTAAACCAGGTAAAACATAGCATTAAAGGGTTTAATCCAGGCAAAACAGCATTTAAGGATTAACACCAGTGTCAAGGGTTTTAACCAGTTACAAGGGTTTAAACCAGTGTCAAGGATTTAAACCAGTGTCAAGGGTTTTAACCAGTGTCAAGGGTTTAAACCAGTGTCAAGGGTTTAACCCAGTATCAAGGGTTTAAACCAGTGTCAGGGAGCCCAAACCATGCACTTTCCACTGAAACTGATCTACCTTCAGGATTTTTTATTCTTCATCAACCTGGTCGATGAATAATCAAAACAATAGCAACTCTAATCAAATAGACTTATAAAACCATGATGCTTTTCATTGACTGTTTGAATGTTGTGATCACAATTTTAATCAGGTAATGTTTATAGTTGGTGTCTATTATAAACTTAGAAAATAAGGAAAATAATTTTTCTCCTGATAGAGTTTATTAAGTATCACTGTTTGCTATATAACAGGGGCTGGTATTTGCAAAGCATCTTAATAGAAATTGTATCCTTTTCCTTTAAAGGTCGAATATCCTCAAGTTTATACATCCACACGAAAAAACAAGTACAATGCTTCTGAATATAATTTCAATAACATCACAATTACAATGCCATTTCAGGAATATGCAAGACATGAAATTTTCATGAACTATTTATCTTTTGTAAAATTTTTTTAAATACACACAAAGATTTAACCTAGAAAAAACATTTAAGCACTTTTTTAACATCATTTGTGTAAACAAGTCCAGTCTATGGATGAATGCTGAGTGTAATAATTAAACATAACTGTTAACCTCATCTTTTATTTTTACTGTAAATTAATAAAACAAGACTATTGTCAAGCAATATGGTCCCCTACCGTCTCCACAATTGTCAGAAATTCCAGCATTGTCAGCAATTTTTTTTGTTGTTGTTGCCATAGCGACCAGAAATTTTGAAGTAGGAACAAAATGAAATGACATGCATAATCTCCATATTGCCATCTATCCATGTTTCAAGTTTCATAAAAAAATATTAAGAACTTTTAAAGTTATCACAGGATCCAGAAAACCACCATTTTCAGCAGTATTTATAGTCTATTGGTTGCCATAGCAACCGGAATTTTTGATGTAGGAACAAAATGAAATGACATGCATAATCTCCATATTGCAGTCCATCCATGTTTCAAGTTTCATGAAAAAATGTGAAGAACTTTAAAAGTTATTGCAGGATCCACTATTTTCAGCAATATTTCTAAGTCTTTTTGTTGCCATAGCAACCAGAACTCTTGATGTAGGAACAAAATAAAATGACGTGCATAATTTCCATATTGCCATCTATCCATGTTTCAAGTTTCATGAAAAAAGTTATCGCAGGATACAGAAAAGTGTGACAGACAGACTGACAGACATACAGAGAGCAAACCATAAGTCCACTACGGTTTCACCGGTAGCGGACAATTAAATATATCAATTCAAAGTTATCATAAGCATTATACTGAGCTGTACCTCATCTTGAACAATCACCAGGTATGACCTCTTGGTAGGCATGGTTTCCATGACAGCAGTCAGTGACGAGGTCACATGGTACAGGAACCATACGGTGGGGTCAAAGTTCAACGCAAGGTAATTCAGGTAGACTATCTTCCTGTATTGTTCTCCCTAGATGTATGAAATATAAAAGATGTATGTGCATATAAGTTAATTAGAGCAAGTAAATAATATGATTTTACCAGTGGTATTTATCAACACCTAAACCCTTTGCATGCTGGGAAATTTGTCGTCTGCTAAAATGTTGTCTGCTAAATTTCTAAAATTAGCATTTTCTTCGATTTTTTTCAAAGAATACTATCAGAATAGCAAACAGTTTGGATCCTGATGAGACGCCACGTTCTGTGGCGTCTCATCAGGATCCAAACTGTTTGCACAGGCCTTCAAAATTCGGTTCCCGCACTGAAAGATTTAAGCCAGCATTGGGTAAATAACATTTTGTCGGACAAACTGCCTTTCAACACAATTAAATCAATCAGACATGTAGAGTGCAATTATGTAAATTTGTTTATTTATGTGATGGTATTTTTAGTTTGTATTCACTTAATTTTCCAAACAAAGATGAATAATGTGAGAAATAATCACAAAAGTTAGCGATGAGTTGATTAAAGCTTACTTTATTTTCTCGCATAAAAACAAAGAACCTATTACTATTTTAATTAAATACTTATTAAACTTATATGTCAAAAGCAATTAATAAATATTCTCTGCCCTGAAACATGTTACAAGCCACGCTGAATGAAGTCAAAGAATAAAACTGCACCGATCAGACAAGTCAAATAAGACAAGATACAAGCCATCATTGTTGATTTTCAAAAGTTGATTTTCAACACTTGTAAACTGTTTTATCAGATTGGACATAGGTTGCTTCATAACTAAACTACGATTTAAGCATTAATGCCTAAATTAGTGCGTTATCATCATTTTACTCTAACTAACTAGTTTTGTAAATTTTCACATGGATAGTATTAAACATTATAGGCTTGACAAATAGAAGGTGAACACTGCTGCTGAAAAATGCTGATAAAAGTAACTCCTAGATGTATCTGTTGCTTTTCCAGACCTAACACTAACAAAGATATATACTATTCAGAAGTTACTCTGCCATTCACTGCAATGGCTACATGTATTTGTCACTTTTGGCTAAAAAAGTGTATTTGACTCCAATTTATCTTTCCAAAAAAAACCATGATGTTGCAACCGAAACATAATTTCAATGCTACTTGATTAATTGACCCTTTACCACTTAGATACATAATTTCACGCATATGTAGTCCCTAAGAAAGTTATATTTAATTTAAGACCTTTCTTACTAGATTCAAGTTGTTAAGGCTTCATCTCCAAACCTTAGATACTGATGATTAGCAAATATTGCTGTTTGCAAAAGCCATTTTCACTTTGCTTCTTATGGGGAAAAGCATTAATTTGGCTTAAGAAAAGATTGATCTAGAAAGAGATTCACCAGTGCACTAACCACAGCCTCCATGAAAGACTGTCATCTTTTGGACATTGGAAATACTGGCCGATACAAAGTAAAGTTTAAGTTCATATTTGTATTCAACTGACCAGTACATTGGAATTTGGGTTTAACAGACATTTTGGTCTGTAATGGTTTTTGATCTTGAACAATGCATATATCTAAGCCAGGACTCCATGAGCTGCTGCAAATGCCCTTTACCACTCAGAAGCAAAGTGAAAATGGCTATGTGCAACAGCATAAAACCAGAACAGCCTGCCAGTAACTCGCAGTCTGTTCAGGATTTATGCTGTTTGAGTCTCAGCAGTAACTAAGGGTTGGGAATGAAGCCTTTAAAACTTGAATACAGTAAAAAAGGTCTTTAATAAAATCAAACTTTCTGAGAGACTACAAATGCGTAATAATATGTATCTAAGTGGCAAAGGGTTAAATACATATCTAAGTGGTAAAGGGTTAAATGCGTGTCTAAGTGGTAAAGGGTTAAATACGTATCTAAGTGGTAAAGGGTTTAAAACAACTCCCAACATCTTTGTTTCCTGTCAAGGCCAAATAATAACTACAAAAGGCACACAAGTCGGCGGCCATGACTTATTGGATATGGTGTCCCCGACCCTCTGTCAATAGGAGGTTATGGGGTTGATCCAAATTGTTGGAGCGTTTTTAGATCTCCCCCAAAACACCAAGTGCAGGTTCTACCCAGGCAGCAGACTTGAGAACGTTTAAATATGTCTTTGATGCAATTGCAACAAAATAAATAGGTTTAGATTAAATTAATTTAAAGGAATATAAAACAGTGGGGCAAGCACTTACCACACCGTATCTAAGACTGAACTCCATGAGCAGTCTGCCCGATGCGGTGGAGAGGTTGGAGGTGGGGGCGGGCGCTACCAGCTCACTCTGCTGGCGGTACGGTGACTCGTAGCTGATCAGACGCTCAAGAAGCTGCCGGTACTGACGGTGCAGGTCAGGCATCTGGGAAAACAGGGTTTAATGCATGAGCATAGTGTTGTCCCAGATTGGCCTGTGCGGGCCTCACAGGCTAATCAGGGACAACACTTTCTCGCCTAAATTGGATTTTTGTTTAGAAAACAATTTCTTTAAATGAATAATTTCATAAAAGGAGAAAGTATTGTTCCTTATTAGCTTGCCTGCACTGCACAGGATAAACTGGGACGATATTTTACTAACCTGCATTAAGCCCCGTTTTCCCAGAGCATGTTTCATATGCAATCATTACATACATTACTCTGGATATGCAATCATTACATACATTACTCTGGATATGCAATCATTACATACATTACTCTGGATATGCAATCATTACATACATTACTCTGGATATGCAATCATTACATACATTACTCTGGATATGCAATCATTACATACATTACTCTGGATATGCAATCGTTACATACATTACTCTGGATATGCAATCATTTCATACATTACTCTGGATATGCAGTCATTACATACATTACTCTGGATATGCAATCATTTCATACATAACTCTGGATATGCAATCATTACATACATTACTCTGGATATGCAATCATTACATACATTACTCTGGATATGCAATCATTACATGCATTACTCTGGATATGCAATCATTACATACATTACTCTGGATATGCAATCATTACATGCATTACTCTGGATATGCAATCATTACATACATTACTCTGGATATGCAATCATTACATACATTACTCTGGATATGCAATCATTACATACATTACTCTGGATATGCAATCATTACATACATTACTCTGGATATGCAATCATTACATACATTACTCTGGATATGCAATCATTACATACATTACTCTGGATATGCAATCATTACATACATTACTCTGGATATGCAATCATTACATACATTACTCTGGATATGCAATCATTACATACATTACTCTGGATATGCAATCATTACATACATTACTCTGGATATGCAATCATTACATACATTTCTCTGGTATTCATATGCTTATTTAAAATCTCTATCCTTTCATTAACATATTAACACCTCTTTTGCGAATGGAAAACAACGTTTGTTGAATGTAATTGAATTATTGATTTGATTAAGCTCATTGTACATATACAAGATTGTTGTTCAAGTATAATTAACAGAATACTTTGGATTTCTGCTTTGAAAAAAGGATTTATATTTCATACTTCTCCCTTACCTTAGCATCTCTATCAGACAGCGCTGGCAGGCTAAAGTGCCAGAACTTGTTAAGCAGATCTGTGATGTGGGCTCGCTCCTTCTTCTGCCAGTGGTCGTAACCTATACGGTTCTGAAATATAATCCATTATCACTAGAAGCAAAAGGACCAAATTACTTGTATGAATATATGAATAAAAATAAAGAACTTTGACTATGTTAACATAAATATAAAAATAAATGTTTTAACAATTTCATCGCATAACGGGTGCCACGCTCGGCTGCGAAAGCTTGTCAGAATTTTTTTTTATAGAGGTCACAGTGACCTTGACCTTTGACCTAGTGACCCAAAAAAGGGTGTGGCATGTAGAACTCATCAAGGTGCATCTACATATGAAGTTTCAAAGTTGTAGGTGGAAGCACTTTGATTTTAGAGGCCATGTTAAGGTTTTAGCACGACGCCTACAGCGGACGACGAGCTGGCTATGTCAATACCTCCGGTTTTCTCCGAAAACAGCCTAGCTAAAAAATTAATAAAGGTTTTTGAAATATACAGTTTCTTTTTATCACATAGGTTAATGAAGAAATATATTAATCTGTTGACTGTCTGAAATTGTGACCAAGATTTTTTTTGATGAGTCAACATATTTTACAAGTGTAGTATCTACATCAATGTAAATTTTCAATATTGAGTGCACATTTTTGCATGTGCAGTCAGCACAGGCTAATCAGGGACAAACTAATTTGCTTAACAGTATTTTTTTGTTTAAAGGTAATCTCTTCTGAATGAAAATTCAGTTGAGACAGTAAGTGTTGTCCCTAATTCAGTTGAGACAGTAAGTGTTGTCCCTAATTCAGTTGAGACAGTAAGTGTTGTCCCTAATTCAGTTGAGACAGTAAGTGTTGTCCCTAATTCAGTTGAGACAGTAAGTGTTGTCCCTAATTCAGTTGAGACAGTAAGTGTTGTCCCTAATTCAGTTGAGACAGTAAGTGTTGTCCCTAATTCAGTTGAGACAGTAAGTGTTGTCCCTAATTCAGTTGAGACAGTAAGTGTTGTCCCTAATTCAGTTGAGACAGTAAGTGTTGTCCCTAATTCAGTTGAGACAGTAAGTGTTGTCCCTAATTCAGTTGAGACAGTAAGTGTTGTCCCTAATTCAGTTGAGACAGTAAGTGTTGTCCCTAATTCAGTTGAGACAGTAAGTGTTGTCCCTAATTCAGTTGAGACAGTAAGTGTTGTCCCTAATTCAGTTGAGACAGTAAGTGTTGTCCCTACTTTAGCCTTTACAGACGTCACAGGCTAATCTGGGAATACTTAATACACATGATTAAGCCTCGTTTTTCCAATGTGACAATTCTAAAAAAGTGATGTTTACTAGGAATGCCTTGGGGCTGTAGTAAGGGTTCTGGTTGTTTTCCAGAGCCTTCAGTTGTTGGACCAGCTCCTCTGCCAGGACCTGTCAATCATTGGGAATGGATAAGGATTGACTGGGTAAGGACAACAAACACATTTGAGTAGCGCTTTGAGAAAACTGGGCATAACTGCTTGTGCGTAAAGTGTCGTCCCAGATTAGCCTGTGCAGTCCTGCACAGACTAATCAGGGACAACACTTTCTGCCTTTATGAGATTTTTCGTTAAAATGAAGTCTCTCCTTAGCAAAAATCCAATTAAGGCGGAAAGTGTGGTCCCTGATTAGCCTGTGCGGACTGCACAAGCTTATCTGGGACGACACTTTACGCACATGCATTAAGCCCAGTTTTCTAGAACACGACTCATTTATTATTGTTGCCCCTTTATTTCTCAAATACACTGTTTGAATTGTTAAGATCCCTTAACAAATCAATTACAATTAAAGACCATTCTTAACAGATTCAAGTTATTTAGGCTTCATTTTGAATGTTACAATACTGATGAGCAGCAAACAGCATACAAACTGAACAGTCTGTGAGTAACTCGCAAGCTTTTCTGGTTTTATGCTGGTTGCACATAGAAAGGTACAATTTGCTTCTGAGCAAGAGAGGTTTTAACTACCATTTTTACAATACAAACAAAAGAAATTTTGATCCTAAGTGCAGCTTAAAGTTGTCCTTTATAGGTTGAAATAATGACAGATTACGTTTAAATGCAATTTAGGTCCAATGCCATAGCTCACATGTACTTGCCATTAATAAAACAACTCTTTGTCAAGTTATTGTGTGCAGATATATTAATATTCATGCTGCTTACAAGTTACTTCTATATATATTTAATTGTTTAAAAACAGGATTAGATGCACAAAAAAGTTCCATGTTCCAAAAATATTGTATTGAATAAATAATATTCAAAATCAAACAAGGCAAGTGTGTTAACCCATGACCCACCTTCTGTGGTGTTGTCTTCTTAATATGAGCAGTGACGATCTTCTCATAATGATTGAACTTCTCCTGGGTGAGTCGGAAGGCCCTCCGGAGCAGCTCGCACAGTGTTTCCGTGGGAACAAGTCCAGAGTCCTCCTGGTCTTCTAATCCACTGTCCTGCTGGGATGCCGGAGATTTGTTCCCAGCATGTCGTATAGACTGGCTCCCAGCAAATGTCGAGGACTTGTTACCAGCAAGCTTCAAGGACTGGCTCCCATCATGGATCAGACCCAACCTGGGACTGAAACACAGTGATGCATCCTAGTCAAATTGGACCCAAACATTAGATTTTAACTGATTTGTTTATGCATCTCTTTAAGAGAGACATATGCTAACTTTATTATGGTTTAAATATTTCTGAATACATACGTGACTTTTCATTCTGCGAGTTGATCTGTATTATGGTCATGTTTATTATTGATTATTGGCAATTTGAAACTTTAAAAAATGTTCTAAAAAGGCAGAAAAAATAATTCATGTCAAATGAATTTAACACACAAAAAATCAGCCCTAAGGACTTGTCTTATTTAACACTGCCTGACGATCTTGAACTTGACAAATGAGTGATTCAGGCAAGCAGAAATTCAAAAATATTTGGAAACAAGAGATTTGTTGGTCAGAAACACAATGCCCCCTATTGCGCCGCTTTGAAGCCATAAATTTGACCTTTGACCTTGAAGGATGACTTTGACCATGACCTTTCACCACTCAAAATGTGCAGCTCTATCAGATACACATGCATGCCAAATATGAAGTTGCTATCTTCAATATTAAAAAAGTTATGACCAAACTTTAACAAAGGTTAAAGTTTTAGGAAAGAAAAATACAATGATATTTGACCTTTGACCTTGAAGGATGACCTTGACCTTGACTTTTCACCACTCAAAATGTGCAGCTCCGTGAGAACATGCATGCCAAATATGAAGTTGCTTTCTTCAATAATGCAAAAGTTATTAAACTTTAACCAAGGTTAAAGTTTGTGACACACACATACAATGACTGACTGACACAATGACAGACAGACAGATAGACAGGCCAAAAACAATATACCCCCGATCTTTTGATCTGGGGGCATAAAAATAAAATAATTTCACTTATTGACCACTATTGCATACTGATTTGCGAAGATGGAACACAATACAATTGAGACTAACTATTTAATCATGAATCTGTTTATACTTATGCAAGATACACACAGGCTTTTCTCTACAGCTCCCCTCAGTTTTTCGCCTGCAGTGTGAGGTATAGGGGTGCCAGAGGAGGGGGGTTGTGGAGCACCCAGTACAGGATAGGCTGCACACTTGAGCGCGTTCTTAAACACCTGAAACTCTACTGCATCCAGCCCCACCACAGACTCATTATGTTCATGGTTTGGTTTCATCATCGCCCCTTCTTCAATGCCAGAATCTCGGCCATCGTTTCGCACCTGCCAATTGAACGTAGACTGCAACATTTGCCTTCTGTTTTTTGCCCTATCAAGTTGATGGCTTTTTACATATACGCAAGTAGGAAAAACAGATATTTTCCTATAGATTAAGAGCTCAGGAATTTCTTCCATTTTGGACTGCTGATCTTTTAAAACAAAATAATAGAGTATTCAATAATAAAAGCATATTTAAAACAATGAATCCTATGGTAAATCAAATGTAATGCTATCAAAAATTATTTTGTTAGTACTCTTTTATAGTTAAACCTGTCAACCTGAAGATACGGTACAGGTGATGGAGAGGATATGGTGTCCGTATAGCAATTAAGGGGGTCCCAGATTCCATTGCCACTCAAAGAAGGTTCTAAAGATTTCAATCACAGACACAAAGTACTGGTTCTTCCGCGGAAAAACTATGTCTCAATCAGCCTTAAGCCTTTTCTCATCAAGCGAAAGTAATTAGATTCAGACTAACTTGAGACCGCTTTGTGACAAATGTGACTTTTGACCCTGAACATCTTTGCAATCTTCAAGGGCACATTACACCGGAATGCGAGGATAACCAAGGATGAAACAAGAGATGTGTTCGTCAGAAACACAATACCCCCTACTGTGCCGCTTTGAAATAAAATTTATATTTATCATTTGGCAGGTATAGAAATCATCTCCCTTTAAATCTTATTACTTCCCTTGGATTTTGTCCAATCCAACCACAGGGGGGGGGGGGGGGGGGTCTGTAGACAGTCAAAAATGACCAAGTCAGACATCACTGACAACCAAGGCCTGTGGTTTATCAAAGAGATCATAGCCAGAGTTTATCATGTATCTATGGACATAAGTCCATAGGTATGTAATGAACCCTACTATAAATGATAATTATTAAAAAAACCTTTGACAAATCTATCATTAAAGTTATAAATAATCAAAATAACAAATCTGTACAGTAACTGTGAAAAGAACTTAAATTCTTGGAAAGAAAATATATAATATGAGATTTATAATTATATAAATTACTTCCCTTGAAAATAATTGTCTCTAACAAATCTATATTTTTAGTAGCAAATATATAAAAGCCACTACCGTGACTGTAGATTCACCACTCAAAATGTGCAGCTCCATGAGATTTGTAATTTTGACCTTAGACCTTGAAGGATAACCTTGACCTTGACTTTTCACCACGACGTGTTTGTCAGAAACACAATGCCGCCTACTGCGCCACTTTGATTTATTTAACAAAAATATATAGATTGGCAGGTCAGATAATTATGTCCATTTAAAGCTTATTACTTCCCTTGGATTTGTTTATTCGACCCCGTGACCTAGTTTTTGACCCGGCATGACCCATATTCGAACTTGACCTAGATATTGTCTAGATACAACTTCTGACCAAGTTTGGTAAAGATCTAATGAAAAGTATGTGAAATAGAGAGCGGACACGAAAAGTGTGACAGACAGACTGACAGACAGACTGACAGACTTACAGACGGACAGTGCGAAAACTATATACCCCCTTTTCTTCGAAAGGGGGCATAATAATGTCTTGCACATGTACACTTCATGATAAATATATATTCAAAGCTAAATTTAATCACTTGAGTCCTGTGGAAGATGTTTGCTCCACAAGCTTATAAAATATTAAACAACAACAATTCCAATGGTTAAGTCCAAAGGCACATTTCTCAGGAATGTGCAAATCATTGAGGACGGAAATAAGTGTTTTGCATATCTATACTTCATGACAAAATATTTAATGTTTTATTCAATCACATAAAAATGTTGAAGTAGTTCACCCCACAAAGTTATAACATCATTATGTGAAAAAACTGACAGATCTTCAAACATGAAAGAGTGATTCAATATACCCTGTGTCAAAATATGTTTACAGAAATATACACAAATATGTAGAAATTACTTAAATTTTAAAATAATCAAGAACTCACCAGACGAACACTGCAAAATGTCTGTTTACAGGCTGCCAAGAGCAGGCAGCACTTCCTCTGCCTGGATGAGAGAGAATCATGCTCTTTCACATATGCTTGCTAAATGCCATAGATGTTTTATACTAATAACTTTACTATTGATAATATGTGCACGTAGCACCATTCAAAACAAGACTGTAAGTATCTAAAAGTAATGAATATAAAGCATGGGCTAAATGATATTCATGATTGATTCATTATATCAATATAATACATGTAAGACTAGTATGATAATATTACAATATATTATGCATAAAATTCATTTCACGTAATGTTATCCAATTCTCATTTGGCATTGCATATTCATGGTTAGTAAACTGTGTTTCTTTCTTTTTTTTTTACTTGTCCACACCTTCAGTTAAAGAAAACTTGCAAGGTAACATAACATGTTATTCTATTATATTTGATGTTAGATGTTGGGAATTATAAATTGTCAACATTAATAACTCTGCCATCAGCTTAAATGCGCATATCCAATAATAAATTTCATGATATTTAATGCACTCTTTGGGTTATTTCAGTTTTTAGGGTGCAACAAGTGTCATTAAAATATCTAGTTAATGTTTCAAGTTATTTCAGTTGTTGCTGACACCGATACAGATAGACTATATTAACGAGGGAAATATAGCCCAGACTATAATATTAGTTTGATGATTATTCAGCTATCTCTACCAGCCCAATTGAAAAAAATGTGCACGTAAAACCCTGAAACTAGGAAAATTTTGTGTCGTGAAGTCTTCATATTGGGAAATTGGTGAATTTGATTTTTGTCTCAAAAATACTTAAAAATTGATATCTTAGTGTTGTCAAGTTGTCAATACTATAATAGCTTAGGTTCAATCTATAGAGCTGCATAGGGAACCTAAATATAAGTTGCATTTTATTTATATAAAATATTTGGGGGGGGGGGCAACTTCAATTTCCTAATTGGGGAAATGCAGTTTTCCGATACTTTATAAAAAAAGAAAAAAATCACTGTAATATTTTATGTAGTTACATGTTTTCACTATATAAATTATTATTATACAAGAAAGACAGAGAGAAGGCAGCCTAGCAACACTACTCAATAATTATGGTATTCAAAATACAAGATTATGAGCACACTTATATACAAGATTACTCAATAAAGTTTGAATACATACTCAAGACCCAGGAAATAACCGTGTATTTCTTTAATTGATGTCCCATGACTGCAAAAAAGGAAAAGACACATATAAATTAAACTCTTATTAAACTCATGATGGCAATTTAACTTTATTATACATTTATTGCAAAATCAATTTGTGAACATGATTTTATCAAATAAGACATTAATAGATAATAATTATAGCAAAAATTGGTAAACTATTCATCAAGTAATATTTTACTTCAATCATTTAAAATCAACATGAGGAACATGTGATCAAAACAAATAATTGAAAATCATGTACTAGAAATAACATTCGTTTCAACATTTACCTACTGGTAAAATTAAGACTACCTTAAAATGATGTTTCCAACATCAGACTTGTCTAAATGAAGATCTTCTTCATTGTCCACTGTTACACCACCCCGACTCCAAAGAGAGGCCTCATTCTCTGTAGCAACGCATAGAATGACCTCAGGGTCTAGATTTGGAGCTTCAGACATTACCGATATCTAATAAAATCAAACAATCAACACTGTTAACTATTTTGAAATTTCACTGCCTTTCTCTTGGTCTGTCATAAAAAATACATATATTCATGCACTAATTATGCCAACTAATTCAAAGATTGCTATCAATCGTAAACACTTTGAGAAAGGAAACGACTGAGATTCAATCATAGTGAGATTGGGAAGTTAACTTAAATTAAGTTCAATTTATAATTACACTTTATACGTTACTTTCTGTCTTTCATTGTAAATTCATGTAAACAAAGAATATGATGACTTTCAATTGGAAATATTTGTTTGCGTTGTGCAACTTTTACATAATTTAAATACATACGAACCCGAACACTAATAAAATGTACTGAACAGGAACGTCGTCCGCCATTTTGAACAGTCACATGATCAAAGTACTATCGTGTCCCGAAACCCGACGATTTATTCCGGAGAAATCCGGAGATAGCCGATGTGTCATGGTTAGGAAATTTTTAGTGTATGTTGGCCTCTTTATTCCAGCCGGTGTTTAAGTAAACATTCGCCCTTACGAACGTGCGCAAGGACAAGTTTAAGTTAAATTAAATATGTTTCCTTTGTACAGATCAGTATTTAAACGTTCTCTGAGTGCGCTTCATAAGAATGCTTCTATCACTAAAGACATGCACACAACTGTCATAAACATGAAACCCAACGTTGCAGTGGTATGACCATTTACTAAAATACCATTTACTAAGTTCTTCTTGAATGCTCTGAGCTTTTATGAGTATGATACCGTACGTACAGCTCATACCCGGAGGGTCAATATAGCTGGGAGTTGTATTATTGCAACTAACCATTTACTATAATAAAATAGTTGGTAATCAAAGCTCTGGAGGGTAACGGCTGCTGTTTAGAATAGAAATAACTGAATAAAATACTTTAGTTACAGGCTTGAGCGTTTGCTAAACATGTCTTAAACCGGACATGAGGATGACAAATATTGCCTGTCACAGACACTTATTGAGCGCATTAAACAACGCATGTTTCCATAAAACTAGAATTGACCTTAAAGTTTAAACCTATTTATTTGAGCTTGATTGCATAGACAGCCTCAGGCTTATTGAAATGCTCTCCAGTCCGTTTCCTGGGCCTAGAACATTCATTTCAAATTAAGGCAGAGAACTTCACTATTGTAAACACATCACTCTCAGTTATGTTATTTATTAAAGCCACACACCTTGAAATGAAATACATGTTAATCAATATATATTGATGCAATTTGAAAGTGTGCAAAATTGTCATTGAATCTATAGCCTAGTTAGCAAGTAATTTATTATTTTTTTAAATTTTAAAACCGAAAGTAAGATTTCTATACATATACGCCCATTTCGACAATCACGAATATTTTTAAGTTTTAAAGCGCAAAAAAGATGGATTTCTACCTCAGTGTAACCACCAGATATATTCTAATTGGCTTAGATTAAATTAAAGCCTAATTAGCAAGTATTTTATTATTTTTAAAACGGTACCGCTTTTAAAACCGAAAGTAGGATTTCTAGACGTATACGACCATTTCAACAAATGCGATTATTTTTTACAGTACTGTGTCTGCCCAGAAAGGGACTCAATAGCAATTAAATAAGCTTATTATGCCCCCCTTGGAAGGAGAGGGGGTATATTGCTTTGCACATGTCGGTCGGTCTTTCGGTCGGTCTGTCGGTTGGTCCATCAATCAGGTGGTTTCCGGATGATAACTCAAGAATGCTGTGGCCTAGGATCATAAAACTTCATAGGTACATTGATCATGACTCGCAGATGACCCCTATAGATTTTGAGGTCACTAGGTCAAAGGTCAAGGTCACGGTGACCCGAAATAGTAAAATGGTTTTTGGATGATAACTCAAGAATGCATACGCGGCCAACAGGGTGAACTCTGAACAATATAACTGAAGCAACTGGTCTGTAATCCTAAATCTATAATTATCAGTCCAATGAAACATCATCATTTGAGTAAAATAAAGTGGATCAGTAAAAATATTATCAGAAGATGAGATTTTTTGTATATTTTGTATATTAAATATTGTGTTAATGTTTAATTTTGTTGATTAATATAAATATAAGCAGGACAGGGGAGGTAATACACTATTATTTTATGTTTCTTATAAACAGGGGAAACAAATGCAATAAGTTAAAAATTTCATGTTAAATAAATAGAGGATATTTGTTCATGTCAGTGTGAGATCATTTGTTATTTTTTATGATCACATTTTATTATTACATGTACTTTGACAAAACAACACTTACCTGAATACCACAATCGATTCCACCCAAACAATACCCCACGCCCCTACCAGAATCCCTTCCCCCTCCAAACCTCATCCCCCCCCCAATTATTTTTTGTTAAACATCATCTAATAAATTACCACACCCCTTGATAATACCCCCCTCTCACCCCCTCACCCCCACTACCCCCCCCCCAAATATTTTGTTTATGCCCCCCTTTGAAGAAGAGGGGGTATATTGCTTTGCTCATGTTGGTCGGTCGGTCGGTAGGTCGTTCCGTCGGTCGGTCTGTCCACCAGGTGGTTTCCGGATGATAACTCAAGAACGCTTGGGGCTAGGATCATGAAACTTCATAGGTACATTGATCATGACTCGCAGATGACCCCTAGTGATTTTGAGGTCACTAGGTCAAGGTCACAGGTGAAGGTCAAATTTACTGGAAATAGGCATTTTAAGGATTTAGCATCATTCAAACAAGGGAAACAACTACCGTTTATGCATGTTCTTTTTATTACAGCATTTGCCTCCCTTTACTTCATTTAAAATCTCATTTTATAGCAGAGATTCCAAATCTGACCTGTAAATGAGCCCCATATTTACTGCCAGTGCTAGGTTACCTTTTCCCATTTGATCATTCTTAAGTATTGGTATTGTAATGCTGCTGCTATGCTACTGCTACTCCTCCTCCTTATCTTCTCCTTCTCCTTCTATTTCTCCTCCTCCTCCTCCTCCTCCTCCTCCTCCTCCTCCTCCTCCTCCTCCTCCTCCTCCTCCTCCTCCTCCTCCTCCTCCTCCTCCTCCTCCACCACCACCACCACAACCACCACCACCACCACCACCACCACCACCACCACCACCACCACCACCACCACCACCACCACCACCACCACAGTGACAAAAAACGTATTCACACAATGGCTGCTACTACAACTTATAGCCCATATAGGGGGGGCATGCATGTTTTAACAAACAGCCCTTGTTTAAACATCTAATAAATTACAACACCCCACATTATACCCCCCTCTCACTCCCCCAACCCCCCTACCCCCCATCCCCCCTACCCCCCCACCCCTCCAAACTTTATTTTATTTTTTTAACATCTAATTAATTACCACCAGCCAACATTATACCCCCCTCTCACTCCCCACCTACCCCCTCTACCCCCACACCCATTTTTTTAAACATCTAATAAATTACCACACCCCACATTATACCCCCCTCTCCCCCCCACCCCCCCTACCCCCCCCCACCCCCCCAATTTTTTTTTAAACATCATCTTATAAATGACCACAACCCACATTATACCCTCTCTCACCCCCCCTACCCCCCACCCCCCCTACCCCCCACCCCCTCCCCCCCATTTTTTTTTAAACATTTAATAAATTACCACACCCATCATTATACCCCCCCTCTCATTCCCCCCTACCCCCACCCCCAATTTTTTTTTAAACAACTTATAAATTACCACACCCCACATTATACCCCCCTCTAACTCCCCCCTACTCCCCACCCCCCCAAAAAAAAAATACTTAAAAAAACAACATCTAATAATTACCCCACCCCACATTATACCCCCTCTCACTCCCCCCTACACCCCACCCACCCCAATTTGTTTTTAAACATCTAATAAATTACCACACCCCACATTATACCCCTCTCACTCCCCCCAACTCCCTCACCCCCCACCCGTCCAAAAATAGGATTTTTTTAAACATCATCTCATAAATTACCCCACCCCACATTATACCCCCCTCTCACCCCACCCCCCTACCCCCCACCACCCATTTTTTTTTTTTAAACTAATAAATTACCACACCCCACATTATACCCCCCTCTAACCCCCCACCCCCCATTTTTTTTAAACATCTAATAAATTACCACACCCCACATTATACTCCCCTCTTACTCCCTCCTACCCCCCCACCCCCCACCCCCAACATTTTTTATGTCCCCCACTATAGTAGTGGGGGACATATTGTTTTTGCCCTGTCTGTTGGTCTGTCTGTTGGTCTTTTGGTCTGTTGGTCTGTCTGTTTGCGCCAACTTTAACATTTTGCAATAACTTTTGCTATAGACCGTTCCATAATTTAGTCATTACATAATTATCTCCCCTGAATTCTCTCCGCGTCCGCCATTACACTGCTGCTTAACAATCGGTAACATATATAAGAGAGCACCGATTATTCAACGGATGAATTTCTTTCTAAATTCTAAGGCCGTCATTACATGGTCTTGGTTGTCTTGGAAAACTAACACATTGACACATTAAAAAAAGCATTTAATTAAATTAAATGCATTATTTTCCATTTTATTATTTGCATCAATCTTTAAATCGTGTATGCCTTTTTATTCCAGTGTTTAATTGCCCCTTTGTTCTGCATAATCCGATTATCTCGTTTTGACCAGATATTGTCCAGACTTAACTAACCACATGGTGTCATAAACCACACTGGGTGGCAGATGACAGTCTGGTCATTAAACACAATTGATGATGCCACCATGTCTCATCTTCCTGGTAGTATTAAGCAGTCATTTGGTAAGATAATTTACCTCCGACATACTTAACAGTTGCGTAAATTAGATATGTTACATATTTTACAAATTAAAAGTTATGTCCAATATAGAATATCAGAAATTGTACACCGTAAAGATACTAGCCCGTTTAATTTATGAAAAAATAAAGTATTTAAAAAAAAATATAAAAATAAAACATTTAACGTATTTAGCGGGTATCGGTTAATTAAAACTACGTCATTCCGTATGAAGATTTGATATTACGGCAATGCACGAACGATATCATAAAAACAAGAAATTACATTTGACACCAAACAGAGGTTAAAAAAAAATAAAATATATATGTATATAAATATATGTGTGTTAAAATGTTCGATATGTGTCACTCATACTCACTAGTTACGAGTTTTCAATATACATGAGTACACAGTTCAATTTGCATCATATGAAGTTGTGTTTTTTTAGTTGTATGTTAATATTCCTCAATAGCGTCATTCTTTGTACAAAACCCATCAAATTAAAATTACATGTAAATACTGTCATGTCCTTTGCTTTTAATATGGCTTTGTAGTATGTTTATTTTCAAAGCACTCATTACACTTTCTAACACTCATTTATTTATCACACTAGCGTACTCATGCCATTGATAATTATATTTTTATTATTAGATGTATTACTATTGAAATTTATTGAAGCTTTTCTGCAAAAAATATTACGGCTTATGCATAGAGCTCTTTGTTGTGTCAAATTGTCGGCCTTTCAGTCTTCAGATAATCTTTAATTTGATGCTTATGCCGCGTTTTGAAAGTTGCAAATAAATGTATTAATAAATTCGTTTGGCGCTTAATAATATATTTTTGAAATATTATTTAGGTGTTGTTGTTTTTTTCGGAGTTTTTTTGTGTGTGGATTAATTGACTAAACATTTGGTGTCGTTATCCATATGTTTTGCGTTACTTCAAAGACCTATAAAATACATTTTTAGTATTTAAGCTTTATAGCTGTTAAATGATTCAAAGATGAAAATATAGATATATCACATAGATCACATTCCCTTCATCTTCCGAATAATCACATAAAAGATCGTCAAGATCAATATCACTCTCTCATGATAAAAAGCTCGTTTTTTAACGTGACAAAATTCCATCTAAAAAAATATAAATCCAAACCACAATTTTTTATCTCTGATATCAGTTAGAACAAGAAAAATAATGGAAGGCGTATCAAAAATATCATACTTTATATAATATGTTATGATTTTGGAATGTAGATTTTTACCAAATGAGACCAATTACAAACAATTAGCGGTAATTAATTGCGCAAGAATCTTTTATAAGTATTAATTAAAATATAATCTGCTTGATGTTGCGGCTATTAAAATCAACACAACAATACATGCGTGAATTGTTTGTGAAACGTTAAAAGTAACAAGTCTAATCAAAGACATAGTATGAGCGACTGAACCGACAAATTTTCGCCGATGATTACCACTTGATTACAGATAAAAAACAAATACACGAAAGCATTTAAAACATTTTATTTGTAACAATCAAATGTCAACTTCAAACAATCATTTAAACAACAAAAAATGTGATAATAGCCTAACATTAATTCATTAAGTAATTTATTTATCCGACAACGGTGAAGCGGGTATTCTCTACGTCTTTGACTTTTGGAATCGCAGACTCGGACAAATTAGCAGCAGTGTAATGGCGGACAATCACGTGACTGACAATATGGCGGCGGTCAATTTATCGATTATGGAACGGTCTATATTGAAGATAGCAACTTCATATTTCGCATGCATGTGTATCTCATGAAGCTGCACATTTTGAGTGGTGAAAGGTCAAGGTCATCCTTCAAGGTCAGAGGTCAAATATATGTGGCCAAAATCGCTCATTTTATGAATACTTTTGCAATATTGAAGATAGCAACTTGATATTTGGCATGCATGTGTATCTCATGGAGCTGCACATTTTGAGTGGTGAAAGGTCAAGGTCAAGGTCATCTTTCAAGGTCAGAGGTCAATTATATGTGGCCAAAATCGCTCATTTTATGAATACTTTTGCAATATTGAAGATAGCAACTTGATATTTGGCATGCATGTGCATCTCATGGAGCTGCTCATTTTGAGTGGTGAAAGGTCAAGGTCAAGGTCATCCTTCAAGGTCAGAGGTCAAATATATGTGGCCCAAATCGCTTATTTTATGAATACTTTTGCAATATTGAAGATAGCAACTTGATATTTGGCATGCATGTGTATCTCATGGAGCTGCACATTTTGAGTGGTGAAAGGTCAAGGTCAAGGTCATCCTTCACAAGGTCAAGGTCATCCTACAATGTCAAACATCATATAGGGGGACATTGTGTTTCACAAACACATCTTGTTTTAAACATCTAATAAATTACCCCACCCCACATTATACCCCCCTCTCAGCCACCCTACCCCCCCCTACCCCCCCCCCCCCCCCCAACATTTTTTTTTCCTTTTTTTATTTTTGAAAGATCGTCTAATAAATTATTGACTATGAACAATTTCCCCATGATGGCTTACGTTATACTGTCAAGCACTTGAATAGTCGAGCGCGCTGTCCTCTGACAGCTCTTATTAGGTCACAAGGTCAAAGGTCAAGGTCACAGTGACTCGAAATAGTAAAATGGTTTCTGGATGATAACTCAAGAATGCTTACGCCTAGGATCATGAAACTTCATAGGTACATTGATCATGACTGGCAGATGACCCCTATTGATTTTCAGGTCACTAGGTCAAAGGTCAAGGTCACAGTGACTCGAAATAGTACAATGGTTTCCGGATGATAACTTACATTAGGTCAAAGGTCAAGGTCACAGTGACAAAAAACGTATTCACACAATGGCTGTCTCTACAACTGACAGCCCATATGGGGGGCATGCATGTTTTACAAACAGCCCTTGTTTCATTTGATACAATCATGCTTAAATGGATGGTTTAAACTGATTCACTTACACCTTAATGATATAAAATATATGACTGTAATGAACACTCAACTATTTTATAACAGTGTTTGGCTTATAATAATTTTTTCACATTAAATTATACATTTTTATTACATTTATTATTATATTATTTTTAGCTTGCATGGAGAACAGTGCCAAATTACCTAGGTATATTTCCATTGACTTAATTTCTTTGATTATTCCACTGCAGGTGCTCTCTGGCTGTGGCGTCTATGATGGGAGTGAAGTCCATGAGTCTTCAGCGTAAGTTCACTTTTATACTTAAAAGGTTCATTTAACCCTTTACCACTTAGATACATATTTTGACGCATTTATACTTGTTTATAGTCCCTTCAAAAGTTACATTTAATTAGATTCCTTTCTTACTTAATTCAAGTTTTAAAGGCTTCATCTCCAAACCTTAGATACTGATGAGTAGCAAACAAAATAAAACCTGAACAGACTGTGATGCTGTTTGCACATAGCCATTGTCACTTTGCACCTTAGTGGGAAAGGGTTAAAGGTTATTGCACTTGTAAACTGGAAAGATCTAGATTGATATTTTTACTAACTGTGTCCTGACTATTTTGGCTCTTGACTTGGTGCCCCTTTGGATTGGTGAACATTAAGAGTAATATACAATTTTGATATGTGTTTTTTTTGCGGGCTAGCTGACATACCAGGATTTTGACCTATACTTAATATTATCCAATAAAATGTTGAGAAAATCTCTCACCAGCAGGCATAAATAAATAAATGGATTTTTTGTAAGTTTTAAACTACGTTACTGAGCAAAAAAATAAAACGCCAAGTCTTGCCTTTTTTAAGTTGTAAAAGTGATCATTGAACATCTGCTTTACAACGTTATGCTCACCTGAGCACTTAGTTCTCATGAGGAGCTTTATGTATACACTTAGTTCTCATGAGGAGCTTTATGTATACACTTAGTTCTCATGAGGTGCTTTATGTATACACTTAGTTCTCATGAGGAGCTTTATGTATACACTTAGTTCTCATGAGGTGCTTTATGTATACACTTAGTTCTCATGAGGTGCTTTATGTATACACTTAGTTCTCATGAGGAGCTTTATGTATACACTTAGTTATCATGAGGTGCTTTATGTATACACTTAGTTCTCATGAGGAGCTTTATGTATACCAAATGGTCAGTGTTCATTAGTAAATGTGTGCATCAACTTTTTTCGTCTTTGAATTTCTCCTTCTGAACCAATTTACAGATTCTAATAAAACTTCACATGCATGATCTTTGGATGAGCCTATTTCAAAGCTGTTCAAACCAATCCAGTCCATTGCATATGTTGGGTACTGGAGTTACAAACAGTTAAAAAAGAAAACTTTATAAATCTTTTCTGTAACCACAAAGGTCAGACTTCAATATTTGGTGAGTAATATCATCTTGTAATTGTCTAACTACTCTGTTCAAACCATGCCCCTGGGATCAAACTGATCACGCCCCAAGGTGTCACATGATTTATATAGACATATATCTAGTAAATCTCTTAAAAAAGGTTCTGTGTACCACAAGTGCCAGGGATTTAATGGTTAGTTAGTAAAATGGTATGGTTGTCCTGCAAACTGTTTGTTCAAGTGAACCCCCCTGTGGTAAAATTTTACCCTGTCCTGGAAGTTACATGTTTTCCCTATTTGTGTAAAAAACGTTTCTCCTCTGAGACTGCAATGCCGAGAGGTGTAGTATTTTGCATGTAACATTGTATGGTTGTCCTCTATCAAGTTTGTTCAAATAACATTAATTATACTTTTTTAAAGAACAATAATTATACTTTTTAATTTTTTTTATCTAAAGGAAAGATCTAAGATCAATAACTTAAAAATAGCAACAAGAATTGCTTTAGAACAAACATGAAAAATAAAATGACTTTAAACAAAGGTATATACTTATCTTTTACAATGTAACAGAAAGTCTCTATCAATATTCAAATGTTCTCAAAAATAGCATACTCTGATTCTAGTCTTTAAAGTTATCATTCTGATCTCAAGTCTATGTTGTCTATCAAATGTTTTATCGTTCTAAAATACAGCAAGCGAGTTAACCATTTTATTTGTCCACTGCTAATTTCACAATTTGATCAGTCATCTTTCCTGAATGTATGACCTCCAGCAATGTGAAAATGGCAGCCCCCTGTTTGGTAATCACACTGGCCAATTGTAGAGCCAGGGATCCATTACAACGATTTGACTTCCCCTCTCTTAAGTTCTTCCTGAATTGCCGCAATTTCTATTCTCAATTGTTTACACCAACACGTCTTGTGGAGTTAACAGCCTCTATTACACTTCTATTGTCAATGAATACTTGTATGTCAATTTCAGTATCTTCTTACCTGAGTAACTTTATCAACATATGTCTATAGTAAATACCTGCTTCTATTCATTCTGGAAGGCCTGGTGCCTCTGCGGCAATATATAGTTGAATGTACTATTCTAAGTATTTTATTCGCTTTCTTCGTTATGGGACAACAGTGTCCAAGTTCGTCCATCAACCAAACAATATGTGCTAAGGTGCTCCCGATGCCGTCATTAATGTTCCTTTACGAAGCATCAGAAAATACTACTTTACTAACTTTACCCTTCAACTTTGGATGCATTAAATACGACTTTGCTTCTTTTAATTTCCTTATGGTTTTATTTCCACTTAGCAAGTCTTTCAAAGACCCATTTTTAGCTCATCTATTTTTTGAAAAAAAAGAGCTAGTGTCATCACCTTGGCTTCGGCGTCGGCGTCTGCATCGGCGTCCGGTTAAGTTTTGCGTTTAGGTCCACTTTTCTCAGAAAGTATCAATGATATTGCATTCAAACTTGGTACACTTACTCACTATCATGAGTGGACTGGGAAGACAAAGTTAGATAACTCTGGCATGCATTTTGACAGAATTATGTGCCCTTTTTATACTTAGAAAATTGAAAATTTTGGTTAAGTTTTGTGTTTAGGTCTATTATATTCCTTAAGTATCAAAGCTATTGCTTTCATACTTGCAACACTTACTAACTATCATAAGGGGACTGTGCAGGCAAAGAAATGTAACTCTGACTGGCATTTTGACAGAATTATGTGCCCTTTTTATACTTAGAAAATTGAAAATTTGGTTAAGTTTTGTGTTTAGGTCCACTTTATTCCTACAGTATCAAAGCTATTGCTTTCATACTTGCAACACTTATTAACTATCATAAGGGGACTGTGCAGGCAAAGTTATGTAACTCTGACTGGCATTTGGACGGAATTATGGGCCCTTTATACTTAGAAAGTTGAAAATTTTGTGTTTTGGTGCACTTTACCCCTAAACTATCATAGATATTGCTTTCATTCTTGGAACACTCGCAAACTATCATAATGGTACAGTAAAAGGACAAGTTGCATAACTCTGGTTGTCATTTTTACGGAATTATGGCCCTTTTTTGACTTAGTAACTTTGAATATATGGTTAAATTTTGTGTTTTGATCCACTTTACTTCTAAAGTATCAAGGCTATTGTTTAGTTTAAACCTATTTAATTTAGCTCGATTGCGTCGAAAGCCTTAGGCTTATATAAACGCTCTCGAGTCCGTTTCCTGGGCCTAGAACCAGTACTTGGTGTCTTTGGGGTATTGCTTTCAAACTTCAAATACTTTCATGCTATCATGAGGTTACTGTACCTGGCAAGTTGAATTTTACCTTGACCTTTGAATGACCTTGACTCTCAAGGTCAAATTATTAAATTTTGCTAAAAATGCCATAACTTCTTTATTTATGATTAGATTTGATTGATACTTTGACAAAACTACTCTTACCTGACATACCACAATAGACTCCAGACTTTCTTTTTTAAGATCATCTCACAAATGACCACCACACCCTCACACTATACTATACCCCCCCCCCTCGAATCTCCCCCCCCCTAATTTTTTTTTTTTAAGATCATCTCACAAATGACCACCACACCCTCACACTATGCTATACCCCCCACCCCACCCCCCAATTTTTTTTTTGAAACAGTTAAAAAACACAAATATATATTTTTATTATTTTATGTTTGAAATACCTTCCAACCATCGCACCCAAGAATACCCACCTCCCCCCCCTCAGAATCCCCCCCCCCTAAATTTTTTATATATATTTTTTTTTTTAGCTCACCTGAGCAATAGCTCGGGGTGAGCTATTTTGATCTCTCACCGTCCGGCGTCCGTCCGTTCGTCTGTCTGTCTGTAAACAATTTGTAAACATCTTTTTCTACTAAACCATTTAGCCAATTTCAACTAAATTTCATGTGGAGCATCCCTAGGTCATGGGACAAAAGAATTGTTAAAAAAAATTTGATCACATAACCAAGATGGCCGCCATGACCATATATGGTAAAAACTAAAAACCTTAAAAAATCTTCTTGTCAGAAACTGCTCATCAGATTTTCAAAAAATTTCACAGGGATGACCTTTGAAGGCTCCCCTGAACAAGTTGTTCAAAGAAATTTGATTCGTCAAAAAACATGGCCGCAGGAGCTCGTTGAACTTTGCAGGTTTATTCGTTTTTGCCAATTTTGTGAAAACTTTCAAAAATCTTCCACATTTTTTGTCCGATCCTTTCCAAATTTGCACAGTGTCTTTATATCAATGAGGACACGAACCCTAAAAAAAATGAGCATTATTGGTCCATGAAGTACAGAATTACCTCCCCTTGAATTGAGAAAATGGTGTTTATGCAATAAAGTCCAAATTTTTCATCCAATTCTTTCCAAACTTGTAAGGATTTAGCATGGTTCAAACAAGGGAAACAACTACGGTTTATGCATGTTCTTTTTATTACAGATTTGCCTCCCTTTAATTCATTCAAAATCTCATTTTACAGCAGAGATTCCAAATCTGACCTGTAAATGAGCCCATATTTACTGCCAGTGCTAGGTTACCTTTTCCCATTTGATCATTCTTAAGTATTGGTCTTGTAATGCTGCTACTGCTTCTGCTACTTCTACTACTATTACTACTACTACTACTACTACAACTACTACTACTACTACTACTACTACTACTAGTACTACCACCACCACCACCACCACCACCACCACCACCACCACCACCACCACCACCACCACCACCACCACCACCACTACCACCACCTCCACCACCACCACCACCACCACCACCACCACCACCACCACCACCACCACCACTTCTACTACTACTGGCACTACTACTACTACTTTTACCACTACTACTACTACTACTACTACCACTACTACCGCTACTATTACTACTACTACTACTACTACTTCTACTACTACTACTACTACTACTACTACTACTACTACTTCTACTACTACTACTACTACTACTTCTACTACTACTACTACTACTACTACTACTACAACTACTATTACTACTACTACTACTACTACTACTACTACTACTACTACTACTACTACTACTACTACTACTACTACACCACCACCACCACCACCACCACCACCACCATTCACAGTGACAAAAAACGTATTCACACAATGGCTGCTACTACAACTTATAGCCCATATAGGGGGGCATGCATGTTTTACAAACAGCCCTTGTTTCTATGGGATTTTAACCACAACTGTTCATGTTTATCTCCGACATATATTTTTAGGTCACCTGTCATGAAGTGACACGGTGAGCTTATGTGATCGTGTGATGTCCGGCGTCCGTTGTGCGTGCCTGCGTGTGTCCGTGCGTCCGTCCGTCAACAATTTGTTTGTGTAGACAGTAGAGGTAACAGTTTGCATCCAATCTTGATGAAATTTGGTCAACATGTTTATCTTGATGAAATCCGGTTTGGGATATTATTTGGGTCATCTGGGGTCAAAAACAAGGTCACTAGGTCGAATAATAGAACAACCTTCTGTAGACAATAGAGGTCACAGTTTTCATCCAATCTTTATGAAATTTTGTCAGAATGTTTATCTTGATGAAATCTGGGTTCGGATTTTATTTTGGTCATCTGGGGTAAAAAACTAG
This sequence comes from Dreissena polymorpha, assembly GCF_020536995.1. NCBI lineage: Eukaryota > Metazoa > Mollusca > Bivalvia > Myida > Dreissenidae > Dreissena > Dreissena polymorpha. The sequence goes on from NC_068367.1 coordinate 24,673,356, forward strand.
GTCACTAGGTCAAATAATAGAAAAACCTTGTGTAGACATTAGAGATCACAGTTTTCATCCAAGCTTTATGAAATTTGGTCAGAATTCTTGATGAAATCTGGGTGGGATTGTATTTGGGTCATCTGGGGTAAAAATCATAGGTCAAATAAATAGAAAAACCTTGTGTTGACAATAGAGGTCACAGTTTTCATCCAATATTTATGAACTGTGGTCAGAATGTTTATCTTAATAAAATCTGGATTGGGATTGTATTTGGGTCATCTAGAGTCAGGAACTAGGTCAATAGGTCAAATCATAGAAAAACATTGTGTAGACAATAGAGGTCATAGTTTTCATCTGATCTTAATGAGTCAGGTGAGCAATTCAGGGCCATCATGGCCCTCTTGTTTTTTTTAAGATCATCTCACAAATGACCACCTCACCCTCACACTATACCCCCCCACCCCACCCACCCAATTTTTTTTTTGAAACTGTTAAAAAACACAAATATTTATTTTTATTATTTTATGTTTGAAATACCGTCCAACCATCGCACCCAAGAATCACCCCCCCAACCCACGCCCCCACACTATACACCCCTCTTCACTCCACCCCTCCCTCCTTTGTGATTGAAAATGAGAGTCCCTTCACCTTTAAAAAGAAAATAGATGAGCGGTCTGCACCCGCAAGGCGGTGCTCTTGTTAAGTTTTGTTCTTAATGCGATCATCTCAAACGCCTCCTTTACGACCCAATTCAGCTGCCCAACTGTATTTTTCTCAAAACTGTTTGTTCGGACTCATTAAATGGATCTTTGCTTAGTACACATTGACTTCTACCAGGTTCAACTCCCGGAAACTATATCTCGGCAACATAATCAGAATGGTCTAATTTCTAGCTCGGCTGTTTTCGGAGAAAACCCGAGGTATTGTAATAGCCAGCCTGTCGTCCTCCGTCCAACGTCTGCCATCTGACGTGCGACGTCCAAGTCGTGCTAAAACCTTTACATTGACTCTAATATCAAAGTGCTTCCACTTACAACTTTTTAAACTTTATATGTAGATGCACCTTGATAAGTTCTACATGCCACACCCATATTGGGGTCACTAGGTCAAAGGTCAAGGTAATTTGACCTCTAAAAAATTAATTCTGACAAGCTTTCATTTATTCAAAACTGCGATCGCAGCCGAGCGTTGGCACCTGTTATGCGGTGCTCTTGTTCATAGTCATTACCCCGAGTCAATTTAAATCCTATATATTTGAAAGACCTGTCTTCAATTTTGTCTGCTGAAAATCTTTTACGTAATTTTTCAACTTGTTTCTCAAATATGTCAGTACCCGCATGTAAGAAGTCATCCACATGGCAGCAAATAATAACTTCCAACTTTCCAGTTTCATACAATGAAAAAACAGCACGGTCAAGTTCACATTGTACGAAACCAAGTTTTATCAGTTCCTCTCTCACACTTAAGTAGAACTGTCTAGCACTGACTTTCAGTCCATACAGTCCATGTTTGAGTTTCCATACTGTTTCATCTGAGGAACCACTTTCTTTAGGAGGTTGAATCAATACATCCCTTTCCGGTTCTTTTCCTTGCAGGAATGCGGATTTTATGTCCTTAGTTTTAATACACCAACCTTTTACATCAGCGACCGACAAGAATATTCTCAAAGCGCCTTTTCCAACAGTTGGACTGTCACTCTGTGTCAAATTTTATTCTTCAAAACCCCTCACTACCAGTCTAGCTTTTGTTTGACCATCCTTTTTTTGTTATAACCCATTTTGTGGATTAAACCTCTTGATCATTATACCTTACTTCTTCATTTGTATTGAACTGCTTTAGGTTTTCCAATTCTGCTTGTTTAGCAATCATAGTTTCGTTGTCAACGTTTCTATTTTCAATCTGAATTTCACTGTCACTAGCCACTCACACTTTTAAAGGTCAATACTTCGAGCTTCACCATTTGCGTCTTTTACATTATACCAATTTGTGTACTTTCCAGTTGATTTACCAGCACGACTTGTTATTTCAGAGTGTGTTCGCTCCGAGTTTATATTGTAACTTTGTTCCTTTGCTTAAAGAGATATCTTTTTCTTCATTCCCTGTAATTATGTTATTGTTCATTGTTGGAGTTTCAACACTTTCGTTCTGTTGTTCGCTTTTGATACTACCAACATGTTCCCTAAAGGAGATAACTTCCGTAACTCCATTTTCTTTTCTTGATGTTTGAGACTGTGCAGTTTCTTATGAACTATTGTTTTCAATTCTTATCAGTCTGTTTGGCGACACTCGTACTAACACTCCTCCGTGTTGCACAAACAAGACCTTTCCACTTTCCCAGGTCCTAACCATCTATCATTCCCTTCACGTGTGTAAAACACCAAATGTCTTTTTCAAAGTTCTGTTCTGAAGCTCTGATCTTTGACCGAAATGCTCGCTTAATTCTGTCACTTGATTCTGTTTCAATGAAAACTTTTCGAGCCTTATGCAGAGCATTGATGTGGTCCCCTCGAGTGCAGGTGGACTGTCTTTGAAAATGTAAGGTAGATTTGGGTTTTTCCTAAATACAAGCTAGTGACTACTGAATCCACTCCACATTTGTAGCGAGTTTTTAGCCATGTTGGCCTAAGACAAAAGTGTTTAAATGTCAGTTCCAGGATTTTCTGCCTCTAACTTAAACATCATTACATCAGACACAGCATGATTCCTGTCACAAAGACCATTTTGAAACGGACTGTGGCATGCAATTGTGCATACTCTAACATTGATAATCGATGTTATTTCACGAGAATCGTCCGAGTTGAATTCGCCTCCGTTATCGGTGAGGATTGATGACATCACACCATACACACCTACCCAATATTTCATTGCATCTTCTATGTCACTAGGTCTTTTCGTAAGAACAAATATCGAGACAGTGTACCGCGACCAAATATCGATCATGTGAAGGAACCATAACCCTTCCATTGTTTCAAGTCCATATCCACCGTTTCATTAAATTCTTTAGCCATCGGCGTCTTTCCAAGAGCCCGAGTCAGCCAGAAGACGTTTTTAGTCGTTTCATCGGCGGATGCGCAAATTGTCTATGAAGCTTCTGAAGCTGTTTTTCACTGTTTTCAAGCTTTACCTCTAGCACTTTATTCACTGCTATTTTTATGCCCCCCTTCAAAGAAGAGGGGGTACTGTGAAACCATTATTAATCGTCAGGCATTAATTTTCATAAATTTCGTCAGTCGACCGATCGGCGAATTTAAGATCCTAACGAACAATCATGCTCTATGTTTGAACAAAAACAAACACTAAGTTGAACAATATTTTAAAACTTTACCGTATACATTAGGCATTAAATTCCAACATAATCCATGCACACATTCACTGCTGTTTCGTAATCAAGATTAATCCGGTTTTGACACAAAGGGATGTAGATTACACAAGGTACTTAACTGACACGTTACACTTCTTTAAAACGCGTGTGCAGTACAGCTGTATCGAATGCGTTGACTTCGTTTATGTAGAATGGTAATGAATTAGCGCTTATTGTTTATAACTTTATTACCCATTAGGTGCATTGTGTTTTTCAGGGGTGTTGCATATTAGCCATCATGCAGCGAATGTCGATGAAAGACAATAAACCAAATGAAAAGATGAGATGTGTGATCAACATGCGTATTCATCACAAATTAATAAAGAATATTTTAATTGCTGTTTGTTGTTTGATTGTTTGCCCATAACCACACTTATTACTATTTTATATGTATCAATTTATTTATTTTTAAATTATTGACATTATTGATTTATATACCGATAGTTTACTTTTTAAGAACAAACACACACATAGAGTTTATAATTTTAAAGTTGATATCAGAATAAAAAAGCATTTTATTTGAAAAAAAAACAGTGACATTTGAGACCAATTACTGTTCTTAAAATTATCAAAAATGTACGATGCAAAACGCTTGAAACTTTATAGAAAAGTGACAAAATAATTTCCTAACACTAGTTATAACCCATATTGTTCGCACCTTCCCTAATTGGTGCCGATAAAGGTACGATTGTTATCAGTATGGCAATTATAATAATAGAATAAGACTAATTGGCAATTGGCTTCGTTGTTACAAACACTCGTTAACGGTTATTCGATCCCACTTGTCCGCTAATCATAACAATGAACGTGTGAATGGAATACATTAAGAGGGTCCATTACTGTCCCTTGAAAACAAAACTAGTTAATTGGCAAGTGACAAACAGGCCCCACCTCCTGCAGTGATTCTCAAGTGTGCTCCCGCATTCGTACCACGATTTTTCGCAACTGCGATTGATCGCGAATATGTATTACACACAAATCGGATATTTACTGACGCATTTTTTTAAAATTCAAAATCAGAAATCGGCGAATTTAAGTGCTGACGAAATCGTCATTTTTATAAGAATGACGAAATTTTGTGCTGTCGAAAATAAATGGTTTCACAGTATATTGTTTTGCTCATGTCGGTTTGTCTGTCGGTCGGTCGGTCTGTCGGTCTGTCGGTCCGTCCACCAGGTGGTTGTCAGACGATAACTCAAGAACGCTTGGGCCTAGGATCATGAAACTTCATAGGTACATTGATCATGACTCGCAGATGACCCCTATAGATTTTGAGGTCACTAGGTCAAAGGTCAAGGTCACGGTGACCTGAAATAGTAAAATGGTTTTTGAATGATAACTCAAGAACGCATACGCCTAGGATCATGAAACTTCATGGGTAGATTGATCATGACTTGCAGATGACCCCTATTGATTTTGAGGTCACTAGGTCAAAGGTCAAGGTCACGGTGACCCGAAATAGTAAAATGGTTTTCGGATGATAATTCAAGAACGCATACGCCTAGGATCATGAAACTTCAAAGGTAGATTGACCATCACTTGCAGATGACCCCTATTGCTTTTGAGGTCACAAGGTCAAAGGTCAAGGTCACGGTGACCCGAAATAGTAAAATGATTTTCGGATGATAACTCAAGAACGTTTTTGCCTAGGATCATGACACTTCATAGGTTCATAGATCGTGACTCGCAGATGACCCTATTGATTTTTAGGTCACTAGGTCAAAGGTCAAGGTCACAGTGACAAAAATCGTATTCACACAATGGCTGCCACTACAACGGACAGCCCATATGGGGGGGCATGCATGTTTTACAAACAGCCCTTGTTTCACGTATATCAATGGGTAGGCAATAGTGTCCAGAGGATGTGAAGTTTAGCCCAATATCTTTTCCGAAAAACACACGCTGTATCATTCTCGAAATCAATTTTAATTTCGGCTGCTTTCAGTGCATTTCTCGATAACAATACTGGAATATCTGAATCGACTACATCGGTTGGTATTTTTACTTCTCTATCTGTAGTCATAGCTGGTACTCTTTCTGACTGTAAACGTGTACCGCCTTTAAATTTGAAAATTGTGTTACCTTCCTTCATGACAACTTTTTCTCTTCTTCACTCAAAGATTCGATAAAGTCATTCAACCACGTTTTGCCTCATACAGTACTGCTGCACGCACTATCTTATACCGCACACTGTCTCGCATATGAGGCCAACTGAGTTAAGTCATTTTTAACATATCCCGTAAACAACACTCCAAATTCTCCTTCCGCAACGTTCACTTTTGCCATTTATTCGTTACCTTTCAGGGCATTCGTTCAAAAGATGCCTGTACGAACCACACGACTTACAGGTCAAAGTCCTACCGTCATTTCCAGTTGGATTCATTTTCTTCGGCTGTGTTTGACGATTTCCTCCACATGTATTATAGTATCCACCTCTGTTGTAGCCACGCCCTACACGACATCTACCACCACGCTTAGCATAACTACTAATCACAAACGCAGATTCAACCTTAATCGCCGCCCCTGCGAATGACGCACTTTCCACCACCTCACCTCTAAACTTCTTCAATGACTTTTTAGCCTGTTCATACAGTGTTCCTCTTTCTTCGTAATTCATGCCGGTTAGAAATAACATATTTTCTTCCTTTGTCATATTTGCTTTTCTCAAAAGTTTGAATGCATGAAGGAATCGAATACGGAAATAAATTCACTAATAGATTGGTCTCTGGAAGTCGTTTAAGTCCTCGATTTTTTTAAAGCTATCTGAATGATCATCTTTTTTTCAAATGAGTGTCACAAAATTTCAGCAAAGTGACTAACCCATCATACTTTTCAAATCATCCAACTTTATCTGGTCAAACACTTTCTCTCTTGTTTTCCTGTCATCATCTTCAGGCAAAGCCAAAGCAATAGCTACCCCTTGCTTCTTCTTATCTAAATCTGTCACTTCATCCAAGCTAAGAGTTCAAGTTTATACATTTCATAAGTTTTTTCTTGAGAATAGGTGGGTAGGGTAATTTTTGTTGCCATTTGCAGTGATTGTTCTCAATTAACAAGTTACGCACACATAATTCCAAACAATATTGTCTCTATTATCACTGGCACTTTTAATTGTCCGCACTGACACCAATATTCTCTCTGCTACCACTGTAAAATCTAATAAAACAGTTTTCTGATATTTATTTGTCAACAAACATGTGCTCTTCAACTCTCCAATCATTTCCCTTACATTCACCACAAGAATGGACGAGTATTTCCCCTTACTTTAGCAATCAGATAAAAGAGTATTTTCCGTTATACTGTGAATATCAAATTAAACTGTACAAAGTTAACAGCCACGTTCGTGCTCATTAATTTATTTGGATTTGCGGGGGGTTAGAATTGCTTGCAAGGTATGTGAGGCATACCCGACAAGTCAACATACTGTAATTCTCTTTGATCTCATCGAATTTACATCTTCCAACACCGACACAAATTAAAAAGAATCAGTATATCTGCAGAGTATCTTTTTTAAACTAATTCCAATTTAAAAGCTTCAAAGGCAAATACATAGATTATGTTTTAAATTATTCATTATCTGACTAAAGATTCGGATACGGCGACATTTACATGTTGCCAAGTTTTGAAATCGCCTTGTACAATACCATGTGTGATTGCTTCGAATGGTGTTAAGTGATCATGTGTATTGTCCGATCTGTACTGTCCTACATTCATAGAACACAGGTGAATTTCTGCGTTGAATAAGACCAAGATCGTGAAAATCCAATATTCTTTCTGCTACCACTGTTAAATCTAATAAAACAGTTTTCTGATATTTATTTGTCAACAAACATGTGCTCTTCAACTCTCCAATTATTTCCCTTACATTCACCACATTAATGGACGAGTATTTCCCCTTACTTTAGCAATCAGATAAAAGAGTATTTTCCGCTATACTGTGAATATCAAATTAAACTGTACAAAGTTAACAGCCACGTTCGTGCTCATTAATTTATTTGGATTTGAGGGGGCTAAGAATTGCTTGCAAAGTATGTGAGGCATACCCGACAAGTCAACATACTGTAATTCTCTTTGATCTCATCAAATTTACATCTTCCAACACCGACACAAATTAAAAAGCATCAGTATATCTGCAGAGTATCTTGTAAATGTCGCCAAGTTTTGAAATCGCCTTGTACAATACCATGTGTGAGATTACCGGAATAAACCCCCTTCGGAAGAAACCCCCTTCCCTAAAAACGGCATAGCGGAAGAAACCCCCTTTCACATTTTGCATACGCGGAAGAAACCCCCTCGCTAGTTTTGCATAGGCGGAACAAACCCCCTTCGAGTTTTCAGACAGGCGGAATAAACCCCCTTCGTGTTTTCAGAGAGGCGGAATAAACCCCCTTCCTAAAGTGTTAAGTTTTTCCCGCAGAGGTAGTAAAATCCCGACTCGAACAATTCCCCAATACATCCGTTTCAACCCGACTCTATTACTGCATGCTTGCTACTTTTCAAGTTTATATTTATTTCCCGTTTGTGTTACCTTCCTTCATGACAACTTTTTCTCTTCTTCACTCAAAGATTCGATAAAGTCATTCAACCACGTTTTGCCTCATACAGTACTGCTGCACGCACTATCTTATACCGCACACTGTCTCGCATATGAGGCCAACTGAGTTAAGTCATTTTTAACATATCCCGTAAACAACACTCCAAATTCTCCTTCCGCAACGTTCACTTTTGCCATTTATTCGTTACCTTTCAGGGCATTCGTTCAAAAGATGCCTGTACGAACCACACGACTTACAGGTCAAAGTCCTACCGTCATTTCCAGTTGTATTCATTTTCCTCGGCTGTGTTTGACGATTTCCTCCACATGTATTATAGTATCCACCTCTGTTGTAGCCACGCCCTACACGACATCTACCACCACGCTTAGCATAACTACTAATCACAAACGCAGATTCAACCTTAATCGCCGCCCCTGCGAATGACGCACTTTCCACCACCTCACCTCTAAACTTCTTCAATGACTTTTTAGCCTGTTCATACAGTGTTCCTCTTTCTTCGTAATTCATGCCGGTTAGAAATAACATATTTTCTTCCTTTGTCATATTTGCTTTTCTCAAAAGTTTGAATGCATGAAGGAATCGAATACGGAAATAAATTCACTAATAGATTGGTCTCTGGAAGTCGTTTAAGTCCTCGATTTTTTTAAAGCTATCTGAATGATCATCTTTTTTTCAAATGAGTGTCACAAAATTTCAGCAAAGTGACCAACCCATCATACTTTTCAAATCATCCAACTTTATCTGGTCAAACACTTTCTCTCTTGTTTTCCTGTTATCATCTTCAGGCAAAGCCAAAGCAATAGCTACCCCTTGCTTCTTCTTATCTAAATCTGTCACTTCATCCAAGCTAAGAGTTCAAGTTTATACATTTCATAAGTTTTTTCTTGAGAATAGGTGGGTAGGGTAATTTTTGTTGCCATTTGCAGTGATTGTTCTCAATAAACAAGTTACGCACACATAATTCCAAACAATATTGTCTCTATTATCACTGGCACTTTTAATTGTCCGCACTGACACCAATATTCTCTCTGCTACCACTGTAAAATCTAATAAAACAGTTTTCTGATATTTATTTGTCAACAAACATGTGCTCTTCAACTCTCCAATCATTTCCCTTACATTCACCACAAGAATGGACGAGTATTTCCCCTTACTTTAGCAATCAGATAAAAGAGTATTTTCCGTTATACTGTGAATATCAAATTAAACTGTACAAAGTTAACAGCCACGTTCGTGCTCATTAATTTATTTGGATTTGCGGGGGGTTAGAATTGCTTGCAAGGTATGTGAGGCATACCCGACAAGTCAACATACTGTAATTCTCTTTGATCTCATCGAATTTACATCTTCCAACACCGACACAAATTAAAAAGAATCAGTATATCTGCAGAGTATCTTTTTTAAACTAATTCCAATTTAAAAGCTTCAAAGGCAAATACATAGATTATGTTTTAAATTATTCATTATCTGACTAAAGATTCGGATACGGCGACATTTACATGTTGCCAAGTTTTGAAATCGCCTTGTACAATACCATGTGTGATTGCTTCGAATGGTGTTAAGTGATCATGTGTATTGTCCGATCTGTACTGTCCTACATTCATAGAACACAGGTGAATTTCTGCGTTGAATAAGACCAAGATCGTGAAAATCCAATATTCTTTCTGCTACCACTGTTAAATCTAATAAAACAGTTTTCTGATATTTATTTGTCAACAAACATGTGCTCTTCAACTCTCCAATTATTTCCCTTACATTCACCACATTAATGGACGAGTATTTCCCCTTACTTTAGCAATCAGATAAAAGAGTATTTTCCGCTATACTGTGAATATCAAATTAAACTGTACAAAGTTAACAGCCACGTTCGTGCTCATTAATTTATTTGGATTTGAGGGGGCTAAGAACTGCTTGCAAAGTATGTGAGGCATACCCGACAAGTCAACATACTGTAATTCTCTTTGATCTCATCAAATTTACATCTTCCAACACCGACACAAATTAAAAAGCATCAGTATATCTGCAGAGTATCTTGTAAATGTCGCCAAGTTTTGAAATCGCCTTGTACAATACCATGTGTGAGATTACCGGAATAAACCCCCTTCGGAAGAAACCCCCTTCCCTAAAAACGGCATAGCGGAAGAAACCCCCTTTCACATTTTGCATACGCGGAAGAAACCCCCTCGCTAGTTTTGCATAGGCGGAACAAACCCCCTTCGAGTTTTCAGACAGGCGGAATAAGCCCCCTTCGTGTTTTCAGAGAGGCGGAATAAACCCCCTTCCTAAAGTGTTAAGTTTTTCCCGCAGAGGTAGTAAAATCCCGACTCGAACAATTCCCCAATACATCCGTTTCAACCCGACTCTATTACTGCATGCTTGCTACTTTTCAAGTTTATATTTATTTCCCTATAATCCCGTTTATAACATTTTTAAAGAACTTTCTGGTAAATATTAACGATAAAAGCTCTCAATAACTTCTTTAACACAAACCTTGCCATTTTTTCTCTTGTATCAAATAAATTTCAGCATAAGTGGCTATTTATAAATGATGAAATATTCCCTCCGAACATGCATCAATCCCCTGACTAGTTGTGTGCTTGTTACAACGCTCAATATGGAACGCCATTACTGACTGCATATGACTGTTGTCGTTGTTTGCAGTACATTAATCATTATTTTCAGTGGAATATTCATTATGCTTTGTGCAATTTTCTTTACGTTCGGTACAGTCGTCATTGTATGCAGTAGTTAAAGCATTACGCGAAGTAGTAACAACATTATGTTCTGTCCAAACTTCTTGACGTTCTGTACATTCAACATTATGTGTAGTAGTTTTATCATTATGCGCTGTGCAAACGTCTTTACGTTCGGTACATTCGTCATTACGTGCAGCAGTTACACCATTATGTGCAGTAGTAACAACATTACGTGCTGTGCAAACTTCTTTCCGTTCGGTACATTCGTCATGACTCATTATGTGTAGTAGTTTTATCATTATTCGCTGTGCAAACGTCTTTACGTTCGGTACATTCGTCATTACGTGCAGCAGTTACATCATTATGTGCAGTAGTAACAACATTACGTGCTGTGCAAACTTCTTTCCGTTCGGTACCTTAGCCCTGTGGTGTCTTTCCGTCCGGCCGTCATGCGACGCGAATTAATCTGAAAAGAACTTTAGATATACCAGTAGAATGAAATAAGTTAAATAACTTAATCATCAGCTAGTAAAATGTTGCATCTTGCCGAATTTTGCTATGATCTACAGCGTTATTGTCGCCTGTATTTTTTTTTAAATTTCGTAAGGCAAATGTATTGTTACTTGTTAGATTGAACCTAATACTAGTAATTCATTCGTACGGTATGTAGACTTGTGTCACTTCAAACAGCTACATGTATAACTGCTAAAGCGATTAACCTGCATGTAACCAAACATCGAGATTTGAAGTTATTCTTTTTTGTTTATATGTGTATATAGTAAATGCATGCATAGGGTTTTGGGAAGACCAGCGAAAACGGGACTTTTTTATGTGAATACTATTTAATGAACAGCACATTTTGTTTTTACAGTCCTTGGCATATTGTATGAAAATAAAATATCGTTTGTATAAACGTATGCAGTAAACACATGGATCATGCAGAGAGAAAACATATTGTTTACAAATAAAAAGAAAGAAAGGTATTTGTATTTATATCATGAGTCATATAATATGCGTCACTTTCAGATAAATTATACGATCTGCATAATGCAAGTAAAGAAGTAAACATGGTTGTTTTGCGTAATGTATGACGCGCATCGCAAATCGTTTTGCGGCTGTTAAATCATGATTTCCGCGCTTGAACAATTTGTACGGTTTATTAAATGCAATATATTGCACTGCAATCATGCATGATAAACATAGAAAGTACTTCATTACATTGCATAGAGTAGACAGTTATAGAAGCCGGCGGCTTGCTTAGTAACTTAGTCATTCATTTTCAAGTAGGATATTGACAAGGAGAAATTATGTTACCCTTAATGCCTTTCAATATAAAGAAGTGAAACTCCAGCTGCTGGAGTAGTATTGAATTATTATTATAAACAATTAGTAGGTCCTTTACCCGTTGCAGTGAGTGTTAAATAACGCCTATTTCATCGATATTTAATGACCCTCCATTGCACCGATATTTAATGACCCACCATTGCATCGATATTTAATTACCCACCATTGCATCGATGTTTAATGACCCACCATTGCATCGATATTTAATGACTAAGGCTGTACAACTAATTTTAGTGGCGCTCTGCTTATTTCCATCATTGAACTATTATGCCGATATCAGTTCGATGCAATTGGCCCGTATTCAGTCACCAATTCTTAGATGGGAAAAAGACTAAGAATAAACAAAGATCTATAATTTAACTGTTTGTTAATATATTTGTGAAATTAAGCGATTTGTGAAAGAATATTCTTGAAAATGTTAAATGTTATAATGTTGTACCTGAAAGCCGTAAATATGACTTTTGTTGTGTTTCGACTACTAAAATTGATCAATATATCAACTTTTGAGATCGATTAGTACTTTATTCAGCCATAAGATGTTCTTCGAATAAACACGCTAACGTAGACTATTATTTCTAAAGTATAAATCTGTTCGCCATGCTCAAGTCTAAGAATGCGCCTGTCAAAACGGGCGACACGGTACAAGCTGACTTAAGACATTAGGGCGACACGGTACAAGCTGATTTAAGACATTAGGGCGACACGGTACAAGCTGACTTCAGACATTAGGGCGACACGGTACAAGCTGACTTAAGACATTATTGACCAAGAAACACGTCCACATGGTACTAGTTCAATAAAGTATTTGTTTACTATGGAACGTGTTGACTAGAGTGAAATTCACAGTTGACCAGGGGTAGGCATACTCGTTGACGAGTTGCTGTCATTTGCAGTGTGCTGGTCCATCTGAGCAGAGCTGGTGCGGCGGTGGCGATATTTGCCCCGGACACTAACCAGCTCCACACCATTAACCACACCAAAGGCGAGACGATGGAACCGAACAGGTGACGCAGTGTTATGCGTTGACAGTAGAATATATGGCGAATTGAAGTATCATATGGACCGCGTCATGGCTTAGGACCTATGTTCGCATGCCACGGCTCATATTATACAACAATTCAGTTTTAGGCCTGAGTAAATTAAAGAAAAAGACCAAGGCTTTGTTTCTTAATTAGCATATGGTCGTTTGGGGTTTGCAGACTTCTACGATATAATGCTATATTGTATTTAACTTGTTTTTTATTCCTTAAACCTACTTTTGTTTTAACTCAAACGGGTGGGTGTTTTACTATGAAAGATTTACAGCAAATTCATCAGCACAACGACTCACGGGCTGAAGGACTATGGTGTTCATTTTAGGAACGTTCTGGTTGAGTCTGCAAGGATAGCACGAGGGAAAATCAGTCCGCTTTCGAACCTGAAGGCGGCTGATTTCGACGCCGTCGTCTTTCCAGGGGGTTTTGGAGCGGCGAAGAATTTGTGAGTAGTTCATGGGGTCGAAATGGGCGTGCGCTCCTGTGGGTTAAACACACGCGTTAACCGTGCTTTTGTTTAAATTATATGCATTTAGATTATTGTATATTTAGATAGTCAAGTATGTATCTATATTAAAACGTAAAAAACCCACAGAAACGTGCAAAATAAGGAAAAATATTTGTGTTTATTAAAATGGCATTTACTTGTTTTTAGCTCACCTGAGCATAATGCGCTCATGGTGAGCTTTTGAGATCGCCTTTTGTTCGTCGTGCATCGTCCGTCGTGCGTTGTGCGGCGTCAACATTTGCCTTGTTAACACTCTAGAGGCCACATTTTTTGTCCAATCTTCATGAAATTTTGTAAGAAGATTGGTCTCAATAATATCTTGGATGAGTTCGAAAAATGGTTACGTTTGCTTGAAAAACATGGCAGCCAAAGGGCGGGTCATTTTTCCTTATATAACTTTATATGGTTATAGTAAAGTCTTGTTAACACTCAAGAGACCACATTAATTGTCCGATCTGCATGAAACTTGGTCAGAAGATTCATCCCAATAATATCTTGGACAAGTTCGAAAATGGTTTCGGTTGCTTGAAAAACATGGCCACCAGGGGGCGGGTCATTTTTCCTTTTATGAGTTTATATGGCTTTAGTAAAACCTTGTTAACACTCTAGAGGCCACATTCATTGTCCAATCTTCATGAAATTTGGTATGAAGATTGGTCTCAATGATATATTAGATGAGATCGGAAATTGTAACGTTTGCTTGAAAAACATGGCTGCCAAGGGGCGCGGCATTTTTTAACCAGGTTTTCCGAAGGAAAAAACTGGTTATTAGATTGGCGAATGCGGGCGGGCTGGCTGGCTGGCTGGCGGGCTGGCTGGCGGGCTGGTGGAACAAGCTTGTCCGGGCCATAACTATGTCGTTCATTGTCAGATTTTAAAATCATTTGGCACATTTGTTCACCATCATTGGACGGTGTGTCGCGCGAAATAATTACGTCGATATCTCCAAGGTCAAGGTCACACTTTGAGTTCAAAGGTCAAAAATGGCCATAAATGAGCTTGTCCTGGCCATAACTATGTCATTCATTGTGAGATTTTAAAATCATTTGGCACATTTGTTCACCATCATGGTACGGTGTGTCGCACCAAAGAATCACGTCAATATCTCCAATGTCAAGGTCACCACGACTAAAAATAGATTTTTTTTAAAAACAAACTTACAAAGGGGGTTAATTTTGTTTGTTCATTTCAAAAGTTCAGTTTGAGTTTTCTTCCTTTTTCAGATTTTTTTTTCACAATGAAAACCTGGTTTTGTGACAATTTTGTCCCTTGTCCTGATATTGCTATATATGGCTGTAGTAAAATCTTGTTAACACTCTAGAGGCCACACTAATTGTCCGATCTTCATGAAACTTGGTCAGAAGATTCATCCCAATAATTTCTTGGATGAGTTAAACAATTATGGCGGTTGGTTGAAAAACATGGCCACCAGGGGGCGGGGCATTTTTCCTTATATGGCTATAGTAAAATCTTGTTTACTCTCTAGAGGCCACATTTATTTCCAATCTTCATGAAATTTGGTCAGAAGATTGGCCTCAATTATATCTTGGATGAATTTGAAAATGGTTACGTTTGCTTGAAAAACATGGCTACCAAGGGGCGGGACATTTTTCCTTATATGGCTGTATATGGCTATAGTGAAATCTTGTTAACACTCTAGAGGCCACATTTATTGTCCGATCTTCATGAAACTTGGTTAGAAGATTCATCCTAATAATATCTTGAACAAGTGTAAAAATGATGCCGGTTGGTTGAAAAATATGGCCGCCTGGGGGCGGGGCATTTTTCCGTACATGGCTATAGAAAAATCTTGTTAACACTCTAGAGGCCACATTTATTTTCCGATCTTCATGAAACTTGGTCAGAAGATTTGTCCCAATGATATCTTGGATGAGTTTGAAAATGGTTTCGGTTGCTTTAAAAACATGGCTACTAGGGGGCGGGGCATTTTTCCTTTTATAGCTATATCAAAACCTTGTTAACACTCTAGAAGCCATGCTTTAGTAAAACCTTATTAACTCTAGAGGCCACATTTATTGTCTGATCATCATGAAACTTGGCCACAGGATTTATACTAATGCTATCTTAGATGAGTTCGAAAAAGGTTCCAGTTGGTGGAAAAACATGGCCGCCAAGGGGCGTGGCATTTTTCCTAATATAGCTATAGTAAAACCTTGTTAACACTCTAGAAGCCAAAATTATTGTCCGATCATCGTGAAACTTTGTCCGAAGATTTGTCCCAATGATATTTTGGACAAGTTCGAAAATGGTTCCAGTTGCTTGAAAAACATGGTCTCCAGGGGGCGGGGCATTTTTCCTTATATGTCTTCATGAATCTTCATGAAACTTTGTCAGAATATTTTGTTTAAATGATATCTTGGATGTGTATGAAAATGAGTTTGGTCTGTTCAAAATATGGCTGCCAGGGTGTTCACTTGTCATGAAAGTTGGTAGAACATTTTGTTCTAATGACATCTTGGGCTGCACAGAACAGGTCAGTTCATTTGAATCTCAGGTGAGCGACTTTGGGACTTTCAGGCCCTCTTGTTTTATTAAATTACATGTATATTGAACCACAATGTGTATCATCATAACATTTAGGTCGACATTCGCCATGGATGGAGCGAAAATGACTGTGCACACGGATGTTGTAAGGGTCGTGAAAGACTTTCACGGCCATGGTAAACCAATCGGGTAAGGATCGAAGCAAGTACAGAAGCATCATTTAATTGGTTTCTTGAACCGATAGGTGCAAATAACCTTTTGAGCTCCACTGGCCAAAGGCCAGCGAGGCTTATGTCATGGTCCTGTGTCCGTCGTGTGTGCGTGCGTGCGTGCGTGCGTGCATTAACTTTTTCTTTAAACATCTTCTCCTTAACTACTGGTCCAATTCTGATGAAATTTCTCAGGAATGTTCCTGTGGTGAACCTCTTTCAAATTTGTTCAAATTATGCCCCTGGGGTCAAATTTGACTTTGCCCCTGGGGGTCAAAAAATTGAAAATTTGCTTATATAAGGCCTATTTTGTGCAAACTTTATAAATCTTCTTGTCAAGAACCATTGGGCCTAGGGCTACCAAACTTTGTATGTAGTGACATCTTATAGTCCTCTACCAAGTTTGTTCAAATTATGCCCCTGGGGTCAAATTTTACCCTGCCCCGGGGGTCAAAAAATTAAAAATTTGCTTATATAAGACCTATTTTGTGCAAATTTAAAAAAATCTTCTTGTCCATAACCGTATGGTGTAGGCTACCAAATTTGGTATGTAGTGACATCTTATAGTCCTCTACCAAGTTTGTTCAAATTATGCCCCTGGGGTCAAATTTGACCCTGCCCTGGGGGGTTAAAAAATTGAAAATTTGATATATAAGGCCTATTTTGTGCAAACTTTAAAAATCTTCTTGTCCATAACCATTGGGCCTAGGGCTACCAAATTTGCTATGTAGTGACATCTTATAGTTTTCTACCAAGTTTGTTCAAATTTCGCCCCTGGGGTCACATTTGACCCTGCCCCGGGGGGTCAAAAAATTGAACATTTGCTTATATAAGGCCTATTTTGTGAAAACTTTAAAAATCTTCTTGTCCATAACCATTAGGCCAAGGGCTACCAAATTTGGTATGTAGTGACATCTTATTGTCCTCTACCAAGTTTGTTCAAATAAAGCCCCTGGGGTCAAATTTGACCCTGCCCCGGGGGGTCAGAAAATTTGCTTATATGAGACCTATTTTGTGAAAACTTTAAAAATCTTCTTGTCCATAACCATTGGGCCTATGGCTACCAAATTTGGTATGTAGTGAAATCTAATAGTCCTCTACCAAGTTTGTTCAAATTATGCCCCTGGGGTCAAATTTGACCCCGCCCTGGGGGGTCAAAAAATCGAAAATTTGCTTATATAAGTCCTACTTTGTGCAAACTTTAAAAATCTTCTAGTCCATAACCGTATGGCATAGGGCTACCAAATTTGGTATGTAATGACATCTTATAGTCCTCTACCAATTTTGTTCAAATTATGCCCCTGGGATCAAATTTGACCGTTCCCCAGGGGTCACAAAATTGAACATATGCTTATATTGGGCTCATTTTGTGCAAACTATAAAAATCTTATTGTCCATAACCATTGGGCCCATTTCTATCAAATTTGGTAGGTAGTGACATCTAATAGTTCTCTACTTAGTTTGTTCAAATTATGCCCCTGGGAACAAATTTGACCTTGCCCCAGGGGTCACAAAAATAAACATATGCTTAAATAAGGCCTATTTTGTGCAAACTTGTCACGTAATCGTTCATAGTTCATAGACGACGCATAGTTACTAACAATGTTCATTACTCTTAAATTACCGGTATGTAGCCTATCATTCGATATCTCGTCATGCGCGAATTGACAAGATGACGAGTTTTGCATTAACTCCCATTTTCTCGTGCCGCGCATGGGACAAGTCGGTCCCTCTCTATTTATGTTAATTTCTCTGCATAATACAGGATAAAATATTCAACAACACCATGTATCAGTTTCTAGTCCAATTTAAGGTCTAACATACTTAATATTTTCAGTTATACAAATACGTTGTGATTGCTACATGATTGTGTCTTTCTCGATCCGTACGTCTCCAAGTCTAAACGCTAACTGTCTTGTTTCCCTCTAACATCTGCCCCGTGAAACTCAGTTATCTATCCCATTGGTCAGTGTTCTATGTGTATTTATTTCTAATTGGCTGAATTACAATCTGGAGAAGTCACTATTCAAGTATGCACAGGTTAATGAGCATTGTGGTACAAATAATAAATAATGCAAATACAGCCTAAGGCTTGTGTCAACAGCATTGTAACCCCTTTGTTGTTAATGCATACTCGCTACTGATATACTTGTCAATATTTCGTACATAAAGAAAGCCCAAATATTTCACCCAATTTCTCATCATTATTTGACACAACTTATCCTCTCAATTTGATTTTTATGTATTTTAGGATACAGAAAAATCTTTAAGAATGTAAGTATGGAAGTAAACGAAAACATATTAATACATACGATGTAGAAAATCAAACACGCAAACATGAAAACATCAGTGACTAAAACATATATATGATGAAAATCTGCATATTATTAATGAAATTTTTATCGAATGTTTCTGCTGAAATAATAAAACGTCGGAATATTTAAAAAGTCAATGTCAATCACAATGAAGTGGAATGTGTAACTGGTTTGGGAAATCCAATACGAATAGTGTCCATTTTTGACATCTTTGCTGGAGGCGATGTGGCGTCTAGGTGAAGAGATGAGACGTCCGGTTGGAGAGTATTTGACATCTGGTTGTAGATGGTAACATGCAGTCGATTGAAACGACGGCTTCCGAATGAAGACGATGATGGTCGGTCGGAGAAGCTGTTGGTCCTCGGCTGTTGCACGATTTAGAATACTTCAAACGTTTATTATATATAGTTCTGGAGAATGTCTGCATTCATGACTGTAGTATTATAATTAGTGTTTATGTACATGTAATAAAGGTAACACACATATATATATAGTTCATAGACGATAAAATGTTCACTTAATATATGTACAACGTACGCGCGATTTTCATCATCAAGTCCATTCATATCATCGTATCTTTAAAAATCATTTTCGACGAAGCGTGAAATGTCCATTAACAGTCCACTCGTTGTATGGTACTGATGCTGGTTCACAATTTGGATCCATGTCGACAATGTTGGATCCTAATTGAAGTCGTCTGTTACGTCATCTGATTCTCGACGGATACATCGTCGTCGAAGATATCGGTATGTCGATGACATATTCTTCTTCTTTGTCGGGGTGTTAAGATCTGATCACGATCTCAAATGCGTTATGAACGCATGTTGCTGCAGGCAAACCACGCCAACGATGTAAGGAGCGCTGCTTTTCTCCTTAACTTGTATCGCATTGGCAAATCTTATAGGGTCAATTACATGAAATGATAAACGGGCCTTTTATTTACATATTAATGGAACTTGCTATCTAAGCACTCAGATTACTATTCACACCTATGATAAGATATACCCTAATAAAATTAATGTGCTAAAGGAAAAACTATACGCGTTTGTCTATTCAATGAAATGCATTGTGCTTTATTATGTTTTATTTACTTTGAGAACAAAAATTTACAAACAAAATCCGTTGTCTTAATGTAGGTATTCTTATAAAGAAACGAAAAAGAATAAACTACATATTCGATCAGTATCAAATTTGTAATGAATCATAGCAATATAGTTGTATCTTTTACATTATACTAATAAAAGGTCCACTACTTTGCTTTTAAGGATATTTACAAACTGTATTAAAATGTTATTTATGCCTAAAATGTTGTTTACCTGAGCGCTGTAGGGCATAAGCTAGCTTTGGTTAATGTCGTTGTCAAGTGCGTTGTCATAAGCTTGTCAAGGTAAATAATACAAAATGAATATTTCCTGCGAGAAGGCGAGGCCATGTCTGCCTATTTTGAGGGTTATTTATACCAATTTCGTTACGTACTCGTCTAATTCGTGACCCACGCCTGTCATCAAGTAATGGGCGTCAAACGTGTGTATCTTGGCGTTCATAGACAGATGATGTACTTACTAATTGTTTGTATGCATTTTGCGAGTCACGATTCTTATATTTTACGCATCGGAATGTCGCGTTTTTTTTTCTCTTAATGTACCTATTAATTGTTTATGTGCATTTTGCGAGTCACGATTCTTATATTTTCTGTTTGTTACATATTACTGAAATATATCTATTATATCACCCGTTGACTTAAATATGACATTTTCATTTCATTCTAAACCCGTAAATCAACGCTAATGACGATACATTATCAAAATCGGACGATACCGTCCTCTATAATCCTGTTTTTACATATATACTACATATACATTCAAAACATATTTCTCTATATACAAAATTTTGGGGTCTTTAAGTCTCGACATCTATCTCGCTTTATTTTGTAGTCCATTCATTTACATGTGTTCAGCCATTGTCTGAAGGCACGTGAAAATTGCTTTCTTCATTGCGTTATTTGAACGTGAAGTCTTTTTTGTCAATTTTCGTTTTTTGTGTTTTAACGCTACCGCGTCAATTTGCATCTGATCGTCTGAAGAATCATTTTCAAACCTACGTACAGGTGAGTTTTGTGAATTACCGTTATTGTAATGCATCGTATCTGATTCACTGGAGCTTGACTGTATATCCGCGAATTGTTTGTTTCTCAAATGTTTTTGCAGTTCCGCAAGCGGAATATTTTCCTCGTCGTCCGTATTATCTCTAATCTGTCGGGTCTGTTGCGTAATTACAGGTAACCCATGTACTGAGTTATTTGAATCGCTATCAGAAGATAATGTGTCGTCCGCAAAGGCTAAATTTGCTTTTCTAATCGGGCGCGTTAACGGTTGATTTATCACTGGCCATTCATCGATATTTGCGTGTCTTATTTGATCAGCGTGAACTTTAATAGTTGAGTTGTCTAACTGATTTTTTATTACGTATGTTAACGGCGACTTTTGTTCGATTATACGATAATATGGCCTCCATTTACTGTCTAATTTATTTGTACGTTGAAAGTTTTTGTAGTAAACGGGGTCATTGATTTCGAATTTAATATCTTTCGTATTTTTATTCGCATAATCAGCTTGTCTACGTTTCGATTTTTGAATTTGGGCACATACCTTTTTAAATGATTTGTGTTGTTCTTCTAATATTATTTTATGATAATCTTCACCGTGATATTAACGTCTAGGCTTTAACAAGTTGTCTATTGGAAGAATAGGGTCTCTATTAAAAAGTAAGAAGAACGGTGTGTGCTTCGAAGTCTCGGATGTACAAAATCTCATTGCCGCTAAAGACATGTTTAAATGTACGTCCCATTGTTGTACATTTTCTTGAACCCGTTTTGATAGTATATTGTTCATAGTCCCATGTGAACGCTCGTTCATGCCATTAGACGCGGGATGATATATTGTCGTCTTTACGTGGTCAATGTTCATTGATTTTAATGTTTCAGTGAAAGCTGTGCTTGTGAATTCTTTTCCGTTATCAGTAATAATTCTTATAGGACAACTATGACGGCAATAAATCTCGTTCATTAACAGGTGTATTACGCTATCAGAAGATTTATCCGGCGACGGAAATGCCTCTATATATCCTGATAATTGATCCACGAAACATATTATATATCTATTTCCGGAAAGCGTTGTTGGGTATGGACCGCATATATCTATGGAAACAACTGAAAACGGAAAGGGCGGTATTGAGGTATCCGACGATATGGGAGCTTTAATTGCTTTTAAGTTTCTACTTTGACATATAATGCACTTAGATACATAATCATTCAATTCTTTGAACATTTTAGGCCAGTAATATTTCTCTTTTAGTGTCTGAAAAAGCCTTTGAGACCCAGGATGTCCGTTTTCATCATGGTATTGCTTGACAACTGAATCAGTCAGGTGTTTAGGTACAAACAGCCTGAGAGTAGGTTCCTCATCTACGTTTGATATGTAGTACAGTATGTCATCAACCGATAAATATCTATCATCTTCACTCTTGTTCTGTTTCCCTAATCTTAATCTCGCTTTAATCTCAGATATATGAGGGTCTTTTTCTTGTTCTATTTGCATATTAAGCCCTGATATGTTATCATTCGACGCTGTGTCGTCGACTGGAAGTGGCCGCGGGGTAATAATATTATCAATTATTTGCCTGTGATCGATATGCGTAGAGTCAATTACATTAATTTCGCGCGTCTGGTTTTATCCATTTATTTCCGAACTAATCGTCAAATGTTTATCGTTAATATCTAATTCTAGTTCTGTTTGATCGCATTGATTATTCTTTATTTTGGTTTTTGGAGGTCGGCTTAGAAAGTCAGCAATAATATTCTTTTTTCCCGGTATATATTCAATTTTGCAGTTGTAACCCGCTATACTTAAGGCCCATAATTGTATTTTCTTGTTTTGCATCGGACTTTCCAATAAATACTTAAGCGGCTTGTGATCACTCTTTATAACAAATTCAGCATTGTGTAAAGAATGGTGCAATTTACTTAGACTGTAAAATATGCTGTAACATTCTTTTTCAATGGTACTATATTTGCATTGTGTGGGGCTTAATCTGTGCGATATGAAAAATATCGGCTTTTCGCCCACATAATCCCCGGTCTCGTTACTGTCGCATTTTTGAGTCAAACAGGCTCCGACGCATTTATCAGATGCATCCGTATACAGAATATAACCTTTTTTTGGATCAGGGTATGAAAGATAAGGGATTTGCGTAAATGAGTCTTTTAATTGTTGGAAACTATCTTCGCATTGTTTTGACCATTTAAATGGGACATTCTTTCTTGTGAGATTAATGAGAGGCTCGACTACTTCTGAATACGACGGACAGAATCTCCTATAAAATCCTGCAGCACCTAAGATAGATCGTACATCGCGCACGCACTTTGGCCTAGGGAATTGTCGGATCGCTTCTACCTTTAACGGATCCGGCCTTATACCATTTTGATCTATAATGAAGCCTAGGTATCTTGTCTCTCTTTGTAAGAATTGACATTTTGATAGTTTTAGCTTTAGGTTATGTTTACTGAGACTCTGTAGTACTGTATCTACGTGTGATAAATGAGATTGCAAGTCAGGTGAAAATATTAGAATATCGTCTAGATACGCCACAGCGAAGCTCTCACAACCTTTGAGTACTTTATTAGCCAATTCTTGAAATATAGCACCGGCGGAGGAGGCACCGAAGGGCATAACATTAAATTGAAATAGACCCCTGAATCCCGAAGCGAAAGCCGTTTTTTCTCTGTCCTCTTCCTTTATAGGTATTTGCCAATATCCCGATATCAAATCTAAACTGGTGAAATATTTACTTTTACCTAATAACGCCAATATATCATCTATTAATGGTAATGGATAGGCAATTGGTTTTGTTATTTTGTTTAATTGTCTAAAATCAACACAAAACCTTTTCTCGTCTTTATTATCTTTGTTTGAGTCATGGTTATTTTTCTTTTTATCTACTAAAACAATAGGGAAGCTCCACGGACTTCTTGATGGACTTATTATGTTTGCGTCTAGCATTTCATCGATGGCTTTATCTATGAATACCTTATTGTTTAATGGTGTTCGATACGGCCTTAATTTAATGGGCGGATGATCCCCTGTATCTATGGTAAATTCTATCGCTGAAGTTTGTGTTAATTCTAAATTATTTCTTGCGAAGAGAGTTCTGTGTTTTAAGAGTATCGGTAGAATATTTTCTTTTTGATTTTCATCTACACGTAAATCTGATAAGATTTCATCTTTAGATAAACCTGATTTCGGCTTCTTGTACTGAGCATATTTCATTATCATTTACCGATTTTATTCGCCCTATGGCACAGTGTCGTCTAAGCCTTATTGTTTTGTGCGTATTGTTTATAATTAAAATGGGAAATTGTCTATCACGCGTTGTCTTGACGACTGAATTAACAATTGTCAAACCGGGTTCATTATCAAAGAAAGAATTGCTTATTCCATTGAATTCATAATTCGTATTTGAACGTATGCAGTTTCTTTTAGCTTGAGCAAAGAGTCTATAGGCAGTTTGTGGTTTTAACACAGTATGTCTAGTTAATCTCGCTATCGTTGAAAGATGTACATTTTCTTCTAGAGGTACATAACAGTTATCAATCCTCAAACATCCTAAATCAAAGTATAAACGGACACCATTATTTTGTAAAAAGTCTCTTCCTAAAATAACATTTCTATTTATGTTACTTACTACAAAAAACGTGCTCTTTATATATGCTCCCTATTTTGAATCTCAATTTTACACTTCCGTGGACATGTAATGAATTTCCGTTTACCGACTTTAGATTTACTTTTTTAATTATCAGTGCGGGTTTTTGTTTTAACATATCATAAGTACGTTTACTCACGATGCTGACTTCAGCGCCCGAGTCTATCAAGCTCCTAAATTGATAACCACCTGTTGAAATAACACAAGAATTTGGACTACCACACAAAGCGATATTATATGTCTCGACTTTTTCATTCTTACCATAGACCCCTTTTTGGTAAGAATTTCCTAGTTTTTTCGATTAATGTACGTTTTTCTTTGAGTACATTCTCTACTAAAGTGTCCTAATTTACCACAATTCCAACAATCAATTTTATCTTTCCAATTTTTGTCATATTCGTTATTGCGCCCGTTACCGTTTTTATATGTCGTATGACAGTTCCGCCCTACCGTATATGCACTTATCTCTCGATGCCTACGGCGACAGATTTCAATAGAATGACCGTGTTTCTTGCAATATGTGCAAACAATAGATGACCTAATAGAATCGATATCTGTCTGAATATTATCGGTCGTAATGTTATCAAGTCCATTTATTTGTGATCGTAACTCAAACCTAGCTCTGACACTTTGCTCATGTATAGCGCTTTTTAAAGCATTTGATAACGTTGCATGATTTTCGCGCATTAATTTAAGTATCAAATAATCGTGCGATAATCCGTCGATAAAAATTTCTACTAACTGTTTTTCTTTATAGTCTAAATTTCCTTCAATATTTTCGTATGCGTCAGTCGCAAGAGATAAAAGTCGCTCAGCGTATATTTAAACATTTTCGTCGGTCTTTTGTTTAGCCTAAGGCTTGTGTCAATAGCATTGTAACCCCTTTGTTGTTAATGCATACTCGCTACTGATATACTTGTCAATATTTCGTACATAAAGAAAGCCCAAATATTTCACCCAATTTCTCATCATTATTTGACAAACTTTAAAAATCTTCTTGTTCTTAATTATAGAGCCTAGGGCTACTAAATGTGGTATGTTGTGATATCTAATAGTTC
This sequence comes from Dreissena polymorpha, assembly GCF_020536995.1. NCBI lineage: Eukaryota > Metazoa > Mollusca > Bivalvia > Myida > Dreissenidae > Dreissena > Dreissena polymorpha. Next base: position 24,698,681 of record NC_068367.1, read on the forward strand.
TCAACCAAATTTGTTCAAACTATTCCCCAGGGCTCAAATTTGACCCTGTCCCGGGAGGTCACAAAACTGAACATATGACGTTTACCAGGGGAGATTACTGCGGCCGTGTGGCTGTGACCAACAACAACAACAACATCTTGTAAACATGAGATAAAACCCTGTCATTTAGTGCCATTTTAGATCAGATGGTGACTGCTTACAAAGGAATTGAAGTAAGAACATGTGTTCTGAATGTTTTTCTTATAAACTGAAAAAAGTCGGGATTTAGTCGAAAGTGACCATATATCCGGATACAAAAATTTCGGATGACATGTTTATTTAATGTCTTTTTTGTAGTGCTTAAACCAGTTTAATAATATCTTATTGATTTTAAAACACAACTTCCATGAACATAATTATTTCCAGAAAAGTCAATATATGATACTGTATTGTAAACTCAAACTTTGTATCCAAGAGAAGGTGTTGGAATTAATGAAGTGCAATGTTCTTAACTATCGTATATGCTGCTTTTTAATAACTAATGATTCATTGTTCCATTTGTGAATTGTGACTCATGAATTGTGGAGATATGATTGTCAATTTCTCAACGATCCATATAAATTTCTGATCATTTTATAATTTTCTTAATATAAGTTATGAATTGATCTTAGAAGTCAAATGTATTACTTAATTAAATACATTTATAAATATAAGAAATAATCTTTAGATAATCATATAATTCTCAGGCCTATTGGTCTAAGGGATGTGTGGGTTGTTAATTATATTTATGCTCCTCTTCGAAGAAGAGGGTGTTTATTGTTTTGCACATGTCGGTCCGTCCGTCGTCCGTATGTCCGTCCACCAGATGGTTTCTGGATGATAACTCAAGAACGCTTAGGCCTAGGATCATGACACTTCAAAGGTACATTGATCATGACTCGCAGATGACCCCTGTTGATTTTGAGGTCACTAGGTAAAAGGTCAAGGTCACGGTGACCCGAAATAGTAAAATGTTTTCTGGATGATAACTCAAGAACGCTTATGCCTATGATCATGAAACTTCATATGTACATTGAGCATGACTCGCAGATGACCCCTATTGATTTTCAGGTCACTAGGTCAAAGGTCAAGGTCACGGTGACCGGAAATAGTAAAATGGTTTCCAGATGATAACTCAAGAACGTTTTATGCCTAGGATCATGAAACTTCATAGGTGCATTGATCATGATTCGCAAATGACCCCTATTGATTCTCAGGTGAAAGGTCAAGGTCACTGTAACCCGAAATAGTAAAATGTTTTCTGGATGATAACTCAAGAACGCTTATTCCTAGGATCATGAAACTTCATAGGTACATGGATCATGACTCGCAGATTACCCCTATTGATTTTTAGGTCACTAGGTCAAAGGTCACGGTGACTCAACTTAGAAAAATGGTTTCAGGATTATAACTCAAGAACGCTTACGCCTAGGATCATGAAACTTCATAGGTACATTTATCATGACTCGCAGATGACCCCTATTGACTTTCAGGTCACTAGGTCAAAGATCAAGGTCACGGTGACTTCACACAGTAAAATGGTTTCCGGATGATAACTAAAGAAAGCTTACGCCTAGGATCATGAAACTTTATAGGTACATTAATCATGACTCACAGATTGACCCCTATTGATTTTCAGGTCACTAGGTCAAAGGTCAAGGTCACAGTGCCATAAAACGTATTCACTCAATGGCCGCCACTACAACTGACAGCCCATATGGGGGGGGGCATGCATGTTTTTCAAACAGCCCTTGTTTGAGATGATTCTTTACAAAGAAAGATGCTACTATTGTATTTGTTATAAATGTGTGAAAGGCTCTAAGAAGGAACCAGAGATTATTAACCCTTTACCAAACACCAACAGGATTTTACGGGTTTATAGCTGACGACTTTATAAATAATTATGATAAAATGAGAAATTGCTCAAGATGAGCAATTTCTCCTTTTATCACAATTATTTCTACCCTACCTGATTATTTCCTTAATATTCCATTACATTTTAATTGTCGTCTGCAACCTTTTTCAAATTGGGAAAGTCCAAAATGTGTTGTTTGGTAAAGGGTTAAGGAATTTTGATTCCTACGGGTCTTGTGATCTGTTTCAAATCAAATGCGTATATTTGATCTTCAGCATCTAAAAATATGTAAAATAGAAAGAACGACAATATCTTCTGGAGAGATAAATGTACCTACGTTATAAGCAATGGGACTGTGCTTCAAAGGAACAATTCCCGGGCTTTTTAGTCTGTTTAGTTTACACGGTAGTAACTTTTTCCATATATAAAAATGCTCACCCTTCCAACTTTAAGCGTCCAGTGGGACGAGGGATAGACAGAGAAAGTCGATGCTTGAGTACATTTCAACCCATGCGCATTGCGCGTTTTTTTACGCATAAAAAACAGTGGAGCGATACAGGGCCATCATGGCCCTCTTGTTATAATTATGCCTTCAACTCATATGTAAATCAGTTTTAAGGTTGGAAATATCTGAATTGGCTTGATAATAAAACAGCGCATTTCCAAAAAATGAAGAACAATCCATGACGTCCTCTAAATTAAGTGGTGTTCATTTGGTCACGATTGCTATAGAAATTGCATGGCTGGTTGTGAATTGCTAACAGTTTTTTTTCAGTGGTGTTTTGACAATTGTGATGCATCTCGTCATATACTCTTTAATTATGGTTTATACTTACTGTATGAAGTGTTTAAATGCGACTTATAACATGTATGTTTTTATACACATATTAGACTTTAGATATTAGGCTGTTGTTATTCTAAATTGTCCTGTAAGGCGAAAATTACTTTTTTACTTGTATATATTAACTAGTTGTATTATTTTATTCCTTATTGAATGCTATGTAAATAATGATATGCATCATTGATTAACATGGCTACATATGGTAGCACCATTTCACACAAAGTGACATGTTATACAATGGATTTTCTAAACATCACCGATTTTACTCGAACACATTTTGTCGTGATAAATGGCACACGCAGTCTTTTTTTCTACAACATAGCATGTTTTTCCCACAGGCTGTGTTGTATTTCCCCGGTGATCGCCGCCAAGGTTATTCCAGGCTGCGAGGTCACCGTGGGGCAGGAACAGGAGGACGGGGGCCGATGGCCGTACGCGGGCACGGCTGGGGCCATCAAGGCGATGGGCGCCACACACGTGCCCAAGAATGTTACCGTATCCTTTCGACAACAGAATGATGTTAATAGTTAAACAGTTTTTTTACGGATTTGAATGAAGTTTAGTATTTATTGCCTTGACAATTAGTTCACTTTAACAAGAAATGAGCTTTTGAAGTTGTTGATCGAACAAAAAACACAAATACACCAACAAAGAAAAACTTCAATACATTGTTTCGCTTTTTTGAATATACGTTTCTTTGATAGCATGCTCTTTTCTAAATAATATTGATATTTAATGTCGTTGAGAACGCCACATGCTTCATGGCGAGTTGATTATTGCATGTTTAAATAGTTGTTGAGATAATAGGATAATAGTGTGCATGCATGTGTCCTATATATAAATATCTTGCTTTAATCTCTCAGCTTCAAGATAATGTATCCCTTGATAGTATGACCGATGGTTCGTATATATTTGAGTCGCGTTCTGAGAAAACTGGGCATAATGCATGTTCGTAAAGTGTCGTCCCAGATTAGCCTGTGCAGTCCACACAGGCTAATCAGGGACGACACTTTCCGCTGAAATTGGATTTTTGCTAAGAAGAGACTTCATTGAAACGAAAAATGTCATAAATGCGGAAAGTGTCGTCCCTGATTAGCCTGTGCAGACTGCACATGCTAATCTGTGATGACACTTTACGCACATGCATTATGCCCAGTGTTCTCAGAACACGACTCATTTGATATACTTGGAAAAAAAACAATAACAAGACCTACAACCATATTTTTGCCTTTTTCTCGGTTAAGATTTATTGAGTATGTTTTTAGTTAGCATTATTCAGCATTATTCAAATGATTATTGCCTTAACTATGTGACAGGAATCGCACACAGATATGAAACATAAAATTGTCACAACGCCAGCTTTTATGTGCGAAACTAAATTTCATGAAGTCTTCGACGGTATTGGTAAAATGATAAACGGTGTTTTAAAACTTGTGAAGTAAGCTGTGATTTTATTGTATTGGATTATCTGTACTTGGAATGATACTAATATGAAAACACAATTAAATACTGTGAGCTTACACTAAAGTGTGCGTGGGTGCTTGCCTATCTGATGTTTTAGCTGAACATGGTATTTCGTTCTTTCAAATGTGTTTCGTTGTTAATATAACACTCCCCTGGTATATTGTCATTTTTGACATACTGTAATATACTCATACATTTAACTGCTCTCGACCAATAAGGCTAACCTGGGAGTGCCGACGTCGAGACCTTATTTGCACAGAAAGGCTAATACGTTATACGTGTTTGTATTTGCTCTGAACATAGGACTGCATTGCGTTAGTCAATTTTTGTAAAGAACTGAATCGAATAAGAAAAATAAATTGCGCATTTGTTTACGTGTTTGTAAGTGTCGTTTTGTAAATGTTAGATGTTATTCTTAGCCGTGTAACCATTTGTAGATTGTTTAACTCCTCCACGAGTCATAAATGTAACTGATGAGCGTAGAGACACATATATATAATTGAGATTCTGTAATATAAACCAATGTTCATTTAATTACCTTTAGGTAGAATTAACTTAAACGGTGTTTAGTTCACGCAAGTTGTTTTACTGAATAATTTGATGCATTTAACGAAATTTATTTATAAAACGCTTTTCACGAACTGAATAAAGCTCAATATACATAATTTACGTTTGTCAAGAACATAATATCGTTCAAAATACACTATCCTTTTGGAACGAACATAATATAGCTCAATATACCCAGTCGAGGCTTAGGACGAACCAAATACAGCTCAATATACATTATCAAAGATTTGTATGAAAATAATATTTCTCAATATTCATTTTCAAGGCTTAGCACGAACCGAATATAGCTCAATAAACATTTTTGAGGCTTTGGACGAATATTAAGTAACTGAATAAACACTATCGATGCTTAGCATGAACCGGATATAGCTCAATATACACTATCGAGGCTTGGCACAAACCGAATAAAGCTCAATAATAAACTATCGAGGCGTGGCACGAACCGAATAAAGCTCAATATTCACTATAGAGGCTTAGCACGAACCGAATACAGCTGAATATACACTATCTTAGCACGAACCGAATATGTAGAGGATAATACACGGCGGGCTTTATTAACGTCTATAATATATATCCAACTTTGTTTTGTTTATCTTTGTTTTGTTTTTTCTCTAAAATTTGTTACAGAACCGGCTTTCCGTTCTGGTATTTTCATTCAATTGATTACGCAATTTATGACGTATTTCTGTGACGTAAGTTCTGTGACGAAAAACACTACTTTAACTATGCGAACGTGAAAGGTTTATATTAAATATTTTTGTAGCATGGAACAAAAACACAAACGTATTTCGGATTGTGCATTTGTCGTGCATAATTGGAAGCTTTGATAAAATTCATGCAATCTCTCCGACAAGTCATTCGATTTTGTAAATCGTGTTATTGGAGACAGGGGTTATGATTCGCTACAATCGTTTAAAAAGTGTGATTCAAAATAAATATAGATAAACGGATAGCATAACAGAAAACGGATTGCACATAGTTTTTATTTAGAGGATAACACACGGCTGAGCCGGGCCGGGCAGTGATAATCGGCCCGCAGGGAGCATAACGGCCCGAGGGCCGTTTGCGACCTGGGACCGATTATCACTGCCCGGCCCGGCTCAGCCGTGTTTTAACGTCTATAATACATATCTTACCTTGTTTTGTTTATCTTTGTTTTGTTCTTTCTCTAAAATTTATTACAGAACCAGCTTTCCGTACTGTTTTTTACGTTCAATTGATTACGACATTTATAACGTATTTCTGTGACGTAATATCTGTGACGAAAAACACTAGTTTTAGCTATTCGGACGTGAAAGGTTTATATGATTTATTTTTGAAGCATCGAACGAAAACCAAAAAAGTATTTCGGATTGTGCATGTGTCGTGCATAATTGGAAGCTTTGATAAAATTCTTGTAATCGCTCCAACAAGTCATTCGATTTTGTAAATCGTGTTTTGGTGACAGTGGTTAGCATTCGATACAATCGTTTAAAAAGTGTGATTCAAAATAAATATAGAAAAACGGATAGAAGAACATAAAAGGGATTGCACATCGTTGTAATTGTATTATTATAAGCATCGGATTAAAGTTGTCATAGCGGTAAGTGTGTATTTTACTTTTTAAATTTTGCTGTTTGGTAAATCCTGATCAAGCTCAAAAAAAGGCATCAATCTAATGTGTAGCAGAATTTCAGTTTCAATCGATATTTGTATTATCCGAATTGCGTGCTACCTGTCATTAAATAATTTAATTATAATTGATTATTTCGTTGATTTGTATCTAAGACAGAATGTGGACACCATTTTTTCCAGTTGAACGTCAAGCGCACACATTCTGCGGGCCGATTATTTATAATGACCCCGCAATGGTGATAATGACATGAAAAAATGTGTTACTATATTTAGTAAGGTATGTATTATATCTCAATACCGAGTACACTATCGAAGCTTAGCACGAACCGAAAATAGTTCAAAATACACTATCGAGGCTTAGCGCGAACCGAAAATAGTTCAAAATACACTATTGAGGCTTAGCGCGAACCGAAAATAGCCAGGGCCGGATTAAGCTGGTTTTGGACCCAAGGCTGCGCATGTTAAAGGGGCCCCCTCCCCTCTGGTCCCCTTTTGTATATTGAAAATCATACTTGATACTACAACTACACAGATCAGAAAACTTGCGTTTGAACACAGTTGACAGTTGCATTATATACAGTATATAGCAAAACGAGTTTCACAATTTATTACTATTTTATTAACTAAACTGAACATACATGTTATATGTAACAGATTCTAGCCTAAAAGTCTATTCTACGACACTTCAGCTGGCCAACGTCATTGATTAGCTGTTTAAAGTATAGTTCTCGGAGAAATTTACATTTAATATACACTAGCCTCAATGCTGTCAACCTTGTCTGACTCACGGTGTTCCAAAGATAGTTTATCATGCGTGATAATGTTGAAACTGACCCCCTACCTTGAAAGTTATTAACTGAAATTGTTAAGTATATGCTAACAGCGATGGAAACGTTTGGAAAAGTTGTCTGTAGTTGACCTCCATCTAACTTCAGCAGTTCACTCATGTGGGTGATGGTTCTGTCTTGGTTCGCTTCTAAGATGGTTTTGAAATGAACGAACTCGTCAACAGAAGACGCCTCAAAGTCATCTGGATAAGACTCCACTAGATCATTTCCGTAGACCATCCAATGTGAGAGACTCAAACTCTGGTATGAAACCAAATAGTTTGCGAAGACCAGAATATGCGCTCAACCGCTTGCAAAGTTCAACAGTGAGACAATCAACTATGCTGTAGTATATGCGAATTTGAAAATGGTCGCGTTCTCTTAGCTCCGTTTTTGCAGCTGGTGTCGTACTCTCGTCACGAAATAGTTTCCGCCATTTCTTAGCCTTATTCGCATCCTTATATTCGGTGATTGCAACAAACGCTTTGGCCTTCTCTCCAATGTCGTCAAACATCACGCTGGGTATGCGGATACTTAGATAACAGATGGTACTTCGATATCAGACAACAACAAAAGCCACGCGCGAGTGGTAAGTTGATCAGTTTTTTTAGCTCACCTGAGCACAACGTGCTCATGGTGAGCTTTTGCGATCGCCTTTTGTCCGTCGTGCTTTGTCCGTTGTGCGACGTCAACATTTGCCTTGTTCACTCTCTAGAGGCCACATTGATTGTCCAATCTTCATGAAATTTGGTCAGAAGATTGGTTTCAATGATATCTTGGATGAGTTCGAAAATGGTTACGTTTGCTTGAAAAACATGGCTGCCAAGGGGCGGGGCATTTTTCCTTATATGGCTATAGTAAAATCTTGTTAACACTCTATAGGCCACATAATATCTTGGACGAGTTCGAAAGTGATGCCGGTTGGTTGAAAAACATGGCCGCCAGGGGGCGGGGCATTTTTCCTATATGGCTTTAGTAAAACCTTGTTAACACTCGAGAGGCCACATTTATTGTCCAATCTTGATGAAATATGGTCAGAAGATTTTTCTTTATGATATCTTAGATGAGTTTGAAAATGGTTGCGTTTGCTTGAATAACATAGTCGCCAAGGGGCGGGGCATTTTTCCTTATATGGCTATATAAGGCTATAGTAAAATCTTGTTAACACTCTAGAGGCCACATTTATAGTCCGATCTTCATGAAACTCGGTCAGAAGATTTATCCCAATAATATCTTGGACGAGTTCAAAAATGATGCCGATTGGTTGAAAAACATGGCCACCACAGGGGCGGGGCTATTTTCCTTATATGGCTATAGTAAAACCTTGTTAACACTCTAGAGGTCGCATTTGTTTTCCGATCATCATGAAACTTGGTCAGAAGATTTGTCCCAATGATATCTTGGATGAGTTCAAAAATGGTTTTGGTTGCTTTAAAAAAAATGGCTTCCAAGGGGCGGGGCATTTTTCCTTATATGGCTATAGTATAACCTTGTTAACACTCTAGAGGCCACATTTACTGTCCGATCTTCATGATACTTGGTTAGAAGATAATCCCGATAATATCTTGGATGAGGTCAAAAATGATGCCGGTTGGTTGAAAAACATGGCTGCCAGGGGGCATTTTTCCTTATATGGCTATAGTAAAACCTTGTTAACACTCTAGAGGCCACATTTATTTTCCGATCTTCGTGAAACTTGGTCAGCATATTTATCCCAATAATATCTTGTTATCTCAGGTGAGCGACTTTGGGCCTTTCAGGCCCTCTTGTTTAAAGTTATATCATACAGATTAGTTTTTTAGACAAGACGCTTGGTCCAGTTTATAAATGGTGTATCCTTTTCTATTGAAAAGCAAACCATCGCGGAAGAATGGTAGATTTTTCCGCAAACAATAGAAAATTCGGTCGGAAACAGCATAAACTGGATGAACAGTAAACATTCCATCAAAATATAACTACTTAGAAATATTGCAAGAAATCGTTTGATATTCCACCATGTAGAGTAATCACTGTGCTTCAAATACTGAAATTTTGATAGTATTCAATAAAATATAAACGAAGATAGAGCATGTTTTAATAGGTGGTATTTATGAAGTTGCGGATACTTTGATTCCCGATATAGGGCACTTCGGATAACAGAGACTTTCAACAAATTGGGCACTCTGATAACTAAGTTGTATCTTCTACCTGAAATGCATTTATGTATATTATGGCTATTCTTACCAAACATTTTGAAGAACGAATCAATTTGCATTGTCAAGCCCGACTCATTGGGAATCTATGCGAAACGTAATTACATACACATGTAAAATAAAACCAATGACGTTGTTTGTTTTCAAAAATCGTATTACTATTAATATATATAATTAATATTATAAGTGCAAATTTAAAATAAGATTTAAATGCTTATTTCTGAAGTAATATATTTCAAGTGACGACCGAGAATAATTGTCTAAATAATAAAAATTTTTAAGTGGTAAATTGAGATTAAGAGAATTGAAAACACAAGGGATCACGTGGATCAACACGACTGTGTTCAATTGAACTTATAGCAGGACTCTAGATAAGGGGAGCAAGGGGTCTTAAAGCGGCCAATACACCTCATAATCCTTTGCCATTGGTGATCAATAGAATCGCACTATGAAGACGATAATGCGTAGCCACAAAATTTAAAAGAGATTGGAAAACTCCCTTTATATTGAGTTTTACACTTCCCTTTCCCTTGTATTATCATATTCCAAAGGGATAAGAACATGTTTCGGTGATTCGTTTTTAATTTACGTCAGTACATACATTTTTATGTATTGCCTGCTTACTATAGCAGTATTCCACAGCGAATTCTGCATTTCTGATTCACTAAATAGAGTGTGTTATATCTGGTAAAAAGTGTCGAGTTATCTGGAATCGAAATGCCATTGTCTTTGAGATGATCGGTAAAAGAAGTGTCCATGAAAATTTGGAATCCGACATTTGAATTTCCTCAAATACGCTTTTCAACTACAATTTAACATGTTTTAACATTAGTGGTCATTTTGATCTTTTATTTCGATTAGTTGGCACGTTCTTGATTTATTTCCAAGTATTTTTATTTTGTTAAAATACGTACTGATCATCGACTTCATGCCGATTATCGATGAAATTTTATCTCTTTTTATTATGATCCACCGGTTTTTTCACGACTGTCTTGCTCCGCAATACGAATTACTATACCATGTATCGACCAAACAATGTTACGTGTCTGGAAACCAAATGAACAGAACATAAATGCAAAAAAGCTGAAGAACTCAACTCTCGCGTGTGGCTTTTGTTGTTATCTGGTATCGAAGTGCCATCTGTTATCAAAGTATCCGCATACCCGGCGTGAACATGCCCAGATGTTATCATGACCATACGGGCAAGTCGTATCATAAAGAGAGAAACTAATTGTTCTGAATGGATATTCAACACAGAAAGAAAATTGATATCAGTAAATGTAAGCGAACTAAACGGTTACAATTCGATATACATCGGGAAACTGGTAAAATCACACAGAACAAGTATACTGCAATCCCGAGAGTCGTTAAATGACGTAATAAAGAAAGATCATACATTGGGAAACTAGCCTGCCGTTGGGGGCCCCTTATCAATCGGGGGCTCAAGGCTGCAGCCTTGTTAGCCTAGTGCTTAATCCGGCCCTGAAAATAGCTCAATATACACTATCGAGGCTTAGAACGAACCGAATATAGCTCAATATACACTATGTTAGCTTAGCAAGAACCGCATATAGCTCAAAATACACTATCGACGCTTAGCACGACCGAATATAGCTCAGTATTCACTACAAAGGCTTAGCACGAACCGAATATAGCTTATTATACTATACCGAGGCTTTTCACGAACCGAATGCAGATCAATATACACTATCGAGGCTTAGCACGAACCGAATATAGCTCAATATACACTACCGAGGCTTAGTACGAGCCGAATATAGCATGTAATACACTACCGAGGCTTAGCATGAACCGAATCTAGCCTAATATAAACTATCAAGGCTTAGCACGACCCTAATATCGCTCAATATACACTATCGAGGCATAGCACGAACCGAATATAGCCTATTATACACTACGGAGGCTTAGCACGAGCCGAATATAGCCTGTTATACACTACCGAGGCTTAGCATGAACCGAAAATAGCCTAATATACTATATCAAGGCGTAGCACGAACCTAATATCGCTCAATATACACTTTCGAGCCATAGCACTAACCGAATATAGCTCAATAGCCCAATATACACTATGTTAGCTTAGCAAGAACCGAAAATAGCTCAATATACACTATCGAGGATTAGCACGAACCGAATATAGCTAAATATACACTACCGAGGCTTTTCACGAACCGAATGCAGATCAACATAAACTATCGAGGCTTAGCACGAACCGAATATAGCTCAATATACACTACTGAGGCTTAGCACAAACCGAAATTTAACTCGATATACACAAACCGAATATAGCTCAATATAAATGATCGAGGCGTAGCACGAACCGAATATAGCTTAGTATACACAATCGACGCTTTGCACGAACCGAATGCAGATTAATATACACTATCGAGGCTTAGCACGAACCGAATATAGTTCAATATACACTATTGCGTCTTGCGCAAACCGAAAATAGCTCAATATACACTATCGAGGCTTAGCACGAACCGAATATAGCTTAATGTACACTGTGTTAGCTTAGCAAGAACCGAATATAGCTCAATATACACTTTTGTGGATTAGCACGACCGAATATAGCTCAATATACACCACAAAGTCTTAGCACGAAGCGAATATAGCTTATTTTACTATACTGAGGCTTTCACGAACCGAATGCAGATCAATACACACTTTCGAGGCTTAGCACGAACCGAATGCAGCTCAATATACACTACTGATGCTTAGCACGAGCCGAATATAGCTTGTTAAACGCTTCCGAGGCTAAGCATGAACCGAATATAGCCTTATATAAACTATCGAGGCTTAGCACGAAACAAATATAGCCTTATATACACTATTGGGGCTTAGCACGAACCGAATAAAGATCACTTCACACTTATGCGGCTATGTACGAATACCGGCAGTATGAAGCTCGATATAACATACATGTTGTGATTTATTAAAGTGGCTTTAAATAACTGCATGTTTAAAACTAGAAATGGCGCGGCAGAGGCCGACGCGTATCCCCGCGTCGCATGTTTGACCCAGGGGCGCCCCAGGGTTGGTAATGGGACCATGCATAGTTGAGATTGACTGTATTGTCAGAAAAGAGGTTCAGTATCAATTTGAAGTGAATCGGTGTAGAAATGAAGAAATTATAGTAAAAGGCAATTTTGGGTGGGCGTGGCCTATGTGGGCGGGGCGCCCCAGGGTTGGTAATGGGTTCATGCATAGTTGAGATTAACTGTTTTGTCAAAAGAGAGGTTCAGTATCAATTTGAAGTGAATCGGTGTAGAAATGAAGAAATTATAGTAAAAGACAATTTTGGATGGGCGTGGCCTATGTGGGCGTGGCCTATGTGGGCGGGGCGCCCCAGGGTTGGTAATGGGGCCATGCACAGCTGAAATTGACCGTATTGTCATAAGAGAGGTTCAGTATCAATTTGAAGTGAATCGGTGTAGAAATGAAGAAATTATAGTAAAAGGCAATTTTGGGTGGGCGTGGCCTATGTGGGCGTGGCCTATGTAGGCGGGGTGTCCTAGGGTTGGTAATGGGGCATCGCATAGCTGAGATTGACCGTATTGTTATAAGAGAGGTTCAGTATCAATTTGAAGTGAATCGGTGTAGAAATGAAGAAGTTATAGTAAAAGGCAATTTTGGGTGGGCGTGGCCTATCTGGCCGGGGCACCCCAGGGTTGGTAATGGGTCCATGCATAGTTGAGATTGACCGCATTGTCATAAGAGAGGCTCAGTATCAATTTGAAGTAAATCGGGGCAGAAATGAAGAATTTAATGAAAAATAACATAAAAATGAGTGAAAATCTCTGACCCGGCCCTGCCCCAACCCCCATAACTTTTGACCCAGGGGTCAGATTAAAATTCCGTCACTGTCACCGTCGCACATATGCTCATAGCTACCATGTATGTAAGTTTCAAGGTTTTGGGGCTTATAGTGTAGGAGGAGCAGTTGTCCAGGACGGACGGACGGACGGACGCACATCACCACAATATCCCCACTTTTTCTTCGAAAAACGTGGGGATAATAATCTGTTATAAACAATAAGAACACAAGCGTAAATAAAAACATTTGCGGAGGAAAACCATTATATACATGAACATATACACAACAGTAAACTCATGAGAGGTCACAAGTACAATAAATGTCGTGTATATAAGTGTTGAAAAAAAAATGAAGCGAAATAAAAAGATGGAGGTTTTCACGTTTTGGTAAATTGACAAACTTAAAAAAAGTTGTTTCAGGTTCGCACATTTTTTTAGTTATGATATTTGTAAGGAAACATTAATACTAAACATCACCATGCTATAAAATAGCCATTATAATTATGTATCTTTTGACGATTTAAAAACCTGAAAATTATAAAGCGTTGCAACGCGAAACGATTTAATAATTTGGAGAGTTCTGTTGTTGTCGTTATATTTTGTGAAACTACGAGGATTGTTTATATAAATTATTAAATACATCATGCATTGTATGAGAATTGATGGCCGAGTGGTCTATGTGGGTAGAATTTTACTCCAGGGGTCAGTGGTTCGAGCTCTGTTTAGGGATACTTTTTTTTTAAATTGTATTCTTGAATTTTATACTGGAGCTTTTAAGATCATATGTTTACATTTATCAATATAAAGCATTTGAAGACAAACTTAAAATTCATGCCAAACTCTGTGAAAAGGCCCCTTTAATGTAAGAATTTCAGATCGGTAAAGCATGCCACATATGCACATTTTAAACAATGAATTTTACGTTTATCTGCTAGTGTTTTATGTCACAGCTGGTATGAAATCACATTAATGTGATGATTCATTATACATGTTAAATAAATTAATCAACAGATCATATGTTGAAACGAAAAATCTATCAATGAACATGTTAGTTCATAGATATATGGACAAAAATATGTTGACGTAACTTAAGTGATCCGATTTAATTCTGCGTAAGAAATGACCATTCGAGCGAAAAAAAGCAACAACAAACGATTCTTTGGTTTAAGATAAGACCATTAAGGGTGCTTAACTTAACCATGTATTTAAACTCAATAAATCGCTGCCTTTAATTTTTTTGTCAAACACATTTAATTAATTTAAGAAAATTAAAATGACATGCAAATATACGGTGCGCATTTGTATTTTGTTAATACAGTCAATCAATAACGCAGAATATCATTTTGAGATCACACTAATTTGCTGTTTCAGATAGTTAAACTCATACATACATGTAAGTTATTCAAAATGAGAAATTTGTAGATGTTAAAACTCTAATGATGTGCTCGGAGCCTTTTGGTTACAGCTCAATAAAAGGAAACATAATATATATTATCCTTTGAATAAAAACTACGAAGAAACAATATACAAAAAAAAAATGAATGGTGATATTAAAACAACATAGCCACCTTGTTAACCGTGCAATCATGACACATACATTGTAACTCCAACCAAATCAAAATCAAATCAATATTTATTTAGTGTCGGTACGATATACAAACATTATAAACATAAGCTATGCATAGCTTTTGACCGACTTAATTAACAAACATAACAATATAAAAATTAAGCATAGAAACACAAAGTTAAGAAATTACATGGGAATGCAGAGTAAACGTTAATTCATGAATCACATTGTAGAATCACAGTGAGAAACATACATAAAAGATTATACTTAAAAATCAGATGTCATATCTGGGGGGCGTCCGACACGGAGAAGCCGCGTCCAAACCCGCCAAAGCCGAAGGGGTCAACCAACAGCACCTTCCCGGTCAGCAATGTTGCCAAAGACTTCCAGGGTGCCCGGGGATCTCTACCCCAACACAAAAGGGTCGGTGGCCTGGAGCACACCCGACCTTGAAACTCACTCTTTAATCCTAAGCTTTAATAGGGGAGATCATCAGCTTCTCCGGTTCGGACAAAGCTCCCAGATGGTACTGGCATAACCTCAAATCAATTGAAGCCTAAAAGGGAGTAATAAGGGAGGGTCTAAAGACTGACATTAAATGAGAAAGGGAAAAAAACTGACAGAAAAAAGAACACAAAAGTGCGACACTTTAAATAAGTTTAAAGAACTTATCACCTCAAATCAGTTTTGAAGGAAACTGATCAGCAGCTTTCAAGTTTTGTTTAAAACAGAGACGGATGCGAAATTTTTCGTTTAAAGAATGAACCCCTCCTTATCTATTTTGAACACATTATTGTTCATTTTTATTTTTACAAAATACTTTTATCACTAAATTTGAATTACCAAAGTGCGATTTTTCGATAATAATGCAACAGCATGTAAATTCTTGATTGCTATTTAGCGGTAGCGTATATTTATCGTCGACAACAGATGCTAAACGAGAGCGCCGACGGCGTTACAAGTCCATTGGCAAGATACAGGGGAGTTTCTGCTGAAGTAAATGTTAAAGGAACAGTTGACTGAATGAAAATCTAAAAGTCTACACTTTAAAGAATAAGTACACATTCATGAAAAAAAGTGGTGAAATATTGCAAACAACCTATATAAATAGGCTAGACATCTATTTATGCTCTTGTTTTATTAAACGATATACTTACATCGATACTATTTACGAGACTGAACGACCTTTTCATTCGGAAATTAAGGTCAAAATTATATCTAAGCATTTTTGCTCACCTGAGCACAATGATGATATTTTGTGATCGCCTTTTGTCCGTCGTGCGTTTTGCGGCGTCAACATTTGCCTTGTTACCACTCTAGAGGCATACCTGTATTGTCCGATCTGCATGAAATTTGGTCAGAACATTTGTGGGAATAAAATCTTGGATAAGTTTGGAATTTGTTTTGGTGGGTTGAAAAATATTGCCGCCAGGGGGGCTGGGCTTTTTTTCCATATATGGCTATAGTTAAACCTTGTTAACGCTCTAGAGGCCCCATTTATTGTCCGCTTTTCGTGAAATTTGGCTAGAAGATTTGTATCAATGATATCTTGGACGAGCTCGAAAATGGTACCGGTTGGCTGAAAAACATAGGCGCCAGAGGGCGGGGTTCTTTATATGGATATAGTAAAGCCTTGTTAATAATCTAGAGGCCACATTAATAGTCCGATCATCATGAAACTTGGTCAGAAGATGTGTTCCCATGATGTCTTGGATGAGTTCGAAAATGGTTCCAGTTCGGCAGTTGCTTGACAAACAAGACCGCCAGGGGACAGGACATTTTCCTTAAAAAGCTATATTTGACTATAGTTAAACATTGTTAACACCCTAGAGGGCACATTTATTGTCTGGTCTTCATGAAACTTGGTTAGAAGATTTGTCTCAATGATATCTTGGACAAGTTTGGCAGTTGCTTGTAAAACAAGGCCGCCAGGGGCCGGACATTTTTCCTAATATGGCATTATACGGCTATAGTGAAACATTGTTAACATTCTAGAAGCGACATTTATTGTCCAATTTTCATGAAACGTGATCGGAATTTTTGTCCTATGAGATCTTGGACGAGTTCGTAAATGGTTCCGGTTGGTTGAAAATCATGGTCGCCAGCGGGCGGGTCATTTTTCCTTATATGGCTTTATATGGCTTTAGTAAAATCTTGTTAACACTCTACACGCCACATTTATTGTCGGGTCTTCATGAAACTTGTTAAGCAGATTTGTCTCAATGATATCTTGGACAAGTTCGAAAAATGGTTGGTTGAAAAACATGGCCTACAGGGGCGGGCATTTTTCCTATTTTTGCTATAACAAAAACTTGTTAACACTCTAAAAGTCACATTTATACTCCAATCTTCATGAAACTTTGACAGAACATTTGCTCTAATGATATATTGTTCTTGTTTTGTTAATATTCATTATATAGTTTTGATCGCTTCATTTTCATTTAAGCAGAAAGGAACATTTCGTTGCTGTTGTTGTGTTGTGATTGTGTTGTTATAATATTTACCGACTTCGTGACATACGCAAAATATTACATTGCTATACTTTGGAGCAAATCGTGTTATTGGTTACAGCTGTTACATGTTTATATCATTCGATACAATCGTTTTAAAGTGTAAGTTCAAAGCAATACAATTTAATGGATGGAATAAGCACATCGTGTCATTTTAATATTATAAGCATCGGATTACAGTTGTCATCGAGGTATGTTTGTCTTTAACTATACATTTTGCTGTTTGATGAGTCCTGTTCTAGCTGCTCAGAAAGAGACATCAATCTAATGTACAGAAGAGTTCAGTTTCAATCGATATTTGCATTATCCAAATTATGTGCTACGTGTCATTATAATTATGTTCGATTCCTTCGTTGAGTTGTTGCTTAGTTTGATTGATCACCGTTGGCTAAGACTGAATGTGGACACCATTTTGTTCAGTTTAAGCCGCGTGATCCGATTCTTTTCAGATGCCAATATTATTT
The DNA here is from genome assembly GCF_020536995.1 of Dreissena polymorpha. Classification (NCBI taxonomy): domain Eukaryota; kingdom Metazoa; phylum Mollusca; class Bivalvia; order Myida; family Dreissenidae; genus Dreissena; species Dreissena polymorpha. The sequence continues at coordinate 24,716,431 of NC_068367.1, forward strand.
TTATTATAGGGTACCGGTACAAAAAGATATATGTGACATATAAAATATATTTTATATCTTTATGATTTGTTTTTGTGCCGGGCCCCTATGATTCATATTGACCGGATAGATGCGAATAACGTCCCGACGTCATTTTGTTACTAATTATAGTAAATATATGTAATACACACACGTATCAGGAACGCTTCACAGGATTTCGACGCAAGCGACGTAAGATGCAGACGACCATAGACTACTATATATTGAGATAATACCCAGATCTCTTTAAAAAGATTTAAAGTTTTAAATATGCCCTCATTTAGACAAGTAGAATCATACCTGGAAACTTTTTTTCAACGGATCGGAATAATTTTAGTAACAAAGGAAAAAGGGTAACCAAGGAACATATCTGCAAAATTGTGTGTGTTTTTGATTCCAAGTAGACCTTCCCCACAATAATATTGTGGAATTTATCAATATAGTCATAACAGTGAAAGGAAAAATGATCGCGCCCATGGCCGCCATATTTTCCAACGTATCGAAAATGTATGACTAACTGGTAGAAGGACCATTAAAGGATCATATATGTTAATGATTTTCACATCTGCTTTGCAATTAATCGTCAAATGTCGTTAAAAGAAATCTCACAGGTAATTATGATGTCAAACGGAACGGAACAATTCAAGCAGCATGTGTTGAATAAATTTCAGTAAAGACACGATACATTCCACAACTTCGTGTCAGAGAATATGTATTTGAAATAAGCCTCGCTTTGGGAAAAAAGGGGCTTAATACATGTGGGTAAAGTGTCGACCCAGATTAGCCTGTGCAGCCTGCATTAATCTACTTTGATGAACAAGTCGCACTCACGCCTTAATCTGATAATTCGTAGAGAAGAAGCGAGTTTTATAACTATAACTAGTTTTGGTGAACATTTGTTTCGATGCAATCCTAAAAAAGTATTATTTTTAACTGGAGTGAACAACTTTCAAATATAGACCCTTAATTATTATATACTTCGTATAAACGTTTTATGTGTGCTATAAAAACGCATGTAAATACAAATAACAATAACTTATATGATGACAAGAATGTATTATTTTGTTGAATTATATTATTACAAAGATAAAAAGTATTTCGAAGACAATTTATCGGATATCCTCGTTATTTTCATGTTATATTTTAATTGCTCTACTCGACCTTACTTTTTTGTTGTTAAAAAAATACGATTTGAATACAAGATAAGTGGGTTTCATGTAGTGAAATGAATAATATTTTTCTGTCGCATATTGAATTACGTGTTCCATTTACAATGAAATTTCACTTTGAAGTATTACATTAAGGATATAAAATATATATTCCTTAAAAAACATTATAATTGTTGGTGAATAATACGCAGTTGATTATGACGAAAAGAGTATAACACGTCTTATGGGAATGTAGTTAATTATATATTCGCGCATTGCTTCAAGACAGTTCATTCTCTTTGAACAAACATCGTGTTGTTTAGAATAAATTGAATAACGTCAAATAGCGATATAATCAACACGATTCACTGCATTGCAATTTCTATTTGCACACCGGCAAACGAATACCAAAAGATCAAACGCATATTTTATGGTGGAGCACACTTCAAATTATGTACTATTTGGTGATTCGTTCACTTAATTGCTCCTGAATTCACCCTGTAATTTAAATTTGATGTTTGCAATAATAGTTTGACATAGCAATAGTGAGGGAAGCGTCTAATCACAGTGCATTTTGGATTATTATTTCAGGTACAATTTCTCATTAAAATATTCTGATCAAAGGCTGCCATTCTGATTCTTTAGATATAAAGACTCACATTAAAAAAAGAAAACGTGTTGGCCATTTTGTAATATGTCCTGTAACTTCAAACTGAATTCCTGCTTCCGGCAGATCTCATAAGATACGACTTAAAACAATAATTTGTAACATAATGTGTAACTAAGGAACAGTCAAAAGTATATTTTTTAAGCAAGCTATCATTAGTCAGACGTTATAAGAAGTGCAATGGGTGGATTGACTGTACATTCTCAGAGCTGTGCATACAAAATTAAATTGATCACACGGTGCGTTCTTACAATTGTAAACTTGTCATACATTAAAATATGTCCGAATGTATATAACTAAAATGTTTAACGGATACATACAAAAAACAAGTGAAAAATACAGATGTGGCGCATGGAGAAATTCGTTTTATTCAAGTTCATAGTGTTCAGTTCGGTAACATAAACATAATTGCGACATAATTATAGGTACTAATAACATTGATGCTTACAAATCTAACTTGTTTTATCTTTGATAATATAAAGGTAATATATACGGACTGATTATAACTGTTTTGATTTTTACCTTATTTAGTTGTGACTTACTGAATATTTGCTGCTTAAAACGTTATTTTAAGTTACATATCCCTCTGTTGCTACACATGCAATCCGAGTACTGCAAACGCAAGATAGAGGATGTATCATGTTTTAGAGTGAAAGGCCATGCTAACGGATTTCAACAATGCGGATTGATATGACATTTCGCTCGTTTAGAACATGAAGGACGAAGATGTTTTGTCATGATCGCAAAATAATGAATTAAAAAAGAGAAGAAAATCATATAATGTGTTTTTTTTATTTAAATAGAGGATATTTGTTGGATCCGGTGGATTATCGATTTTAATTCACGAGTGATCATAGAAAATAATATTTTCACGAGTGGCGCAGCCACGAGTGAAAATATATGTTTTCTATGATCACGAGTGAATTAAAGTCGATAATCCACCGAATCCAACAAATTTTCTTTTTATTTAATGCATTTTTCACAGTTTATATACATTGTTCAGGAGTTTAACTAACGAATTTTGCTGGGATAATGACGTCATTTCGTCAAAAAAATGACGTCATTTCACAGTAAACAATGAAAATTATCGATAATTCTCACTGATAATTTTCACTGTTTGAAACAGTGAAATTATCAGTTTTAATTCACTGATATTTCTCAATAAACCACCGGAAAGCATTAAATAAAAACGATATAATTATTCTTTTGTTCGGTAAATAGTTGTAAAAAATGATAAACAGGTATGAAAACTCGCATTTTATCCCTCTCAACACTTCCGAACATGTTTGATACACTTGTTTTATACATCACTGATGTCCTTTGCATACAATTGGAGCACAACAAATACAATACATGTATTGGCAACTCTCGTGATTTCTATAGGGATAATTGGAGCACTACAAAAACAATACATATATTGGCAACTATCGTGATTTCTATAGGGATAATTGGAGTACAACAAATACAATACATGTATTGGCAACTATCGTGGTTTGGAGCACAACAAATACAATACGTTTATTGGCAACTATCGTGATTTATATAGGGATTAAGTTGACAGCTGAACATTTCGGGGCGTTAAATCTGTTAACTTGGCTTTGTCGATATTTCAGTGTTGAAACATTGTTTCCCGATGGTATTTGTGTTCAAGAGAACTGCATTTTCGTAGAAGAACCATGTTATATCCTTGCAGTGCTACCTTTTATTGATTGACTTCTGAATTGAAGGAAAGACAACACAATTCTTCAAAATTATGTCGTTTAATAACGACTTCCAATTGTTATTATATATTGTTTTAAAATGCGAACTAATATATACTGCATTATCTCACATTCTTTCCATTTATATCTAGAGTTCAGGAATGACGATCCAACGTCTTTGGAGGTTTTGCGTACTTGTTTTAGGTAACACTTTTCTTCTTTTATGATGGATTTGGATTTTTTTAAACTTAAAATTATTACATATCTTCGGACAAAATTCGCCCACGTTTCCATACTGTGGATCTTCAAAATAATCGTCATGTATTTTACGAACATTAAGATTTTAGATAATACAGAGTGACGTCTAAGTAACTGGAACGAGACAACTTACTCTTGCAGACGACTTATTAAGTTGTTTGAACCAGATACTTGAACGTTACACATCGTTAAAATTTATTAATAAATAATTAATTTTTAGCGGAGAAAACGTATAATGCAAAAAAAATCAGTTGAATTCCACCAACAATAATGTTGTTATGGTACGTACGTCAAAAACTGTTACGTATAAGCGGTCAAAGGGCTTTTATCAGTATAATGCTATATTTATCTCAATGTTCGTGATTCTGGTAAGTTAATTCGGCACATGTGGGCTTACTTAGTGGTCACCATATCGGAAAGGCATAGATTCATCCGGGTACTCGTGTCCCCCCACAGCACAAGACCACCCAAAGTTCAATGCTTTTTATCAACAAATATATTGTTTAAAATTCGTCCCATCTTCCGTGAGCATAGGAAGTATAAATATGATGTAATATTTAAACTGTATATTTTAACTCGCTACATATTGTTTTGTTTGTTTTCTTGGGTGTATACTTAACTTTATAAACATTTCGTGAACGTGTTAATGCTATGTTCCGATCTAATTTTGTTGCGTTATATTGAACTTACGAATGATACAGATACCGAACTTACAGGTCCCTTTCTAAATGATCAAAATGAGATGACCCCATGTATATACGCAATTGAAGAGTATAGCTGCAGTCCGATTATTTTGTATTGTCATGTTTATTTTCAGACTATACGCAAACGAATTTACACTGAGATTATTTTATTTTTCAGCCTTTTCCGACAGTATTTGTACGTGCTCCGTTTGTAATTAAAACAAAAATGCTTTAACCGACGATACACACACTTAAAAAATATCTTCTCTTCTGTCTATCTGATATTTAATGGTGTATATGATTAGAATTTAGATTGTGTACTAGTTGAAATATCAGTAGCTAGAAAGACACTAATTACGTTAATCTATTATGAATATGTTTTCCTTTTAATAATATTGAATTTATTTACTGAATTCGTTCATTCAAAAAATAGTTTTAGATATTCGGGTAGACGGAGCCATGACATGGAATGGACCCCCTTCATCCCGATCACCTAGAGTTGATTTAACTCAATCGGAGCCATGCTTTAATTCTGTTACTAGTTTGAATATAAACAACGCCGAAGGGACATTACAATACAGGTAAAACAAATAGATAATGGCTTTCCAATATTCCCATAGTCATTTAGGAATAGTTTGCATACATCATTTAGATGCAATCTTTTATTAACACCGCTCGCGTACATACGTAAATGAAGACAACAGCAGTGCACGTATCGGACCATTTTAAATAATTCAACAAAATGCACCTTTCGTCCACTCTTTGTAATGTTTAACGTTATTTGCTATTTCGCGCGTCACAAATACATGCACTAAGCTATCAATGTGCTATAATGTCGAACATATAACTCATCTAAATTGTAAAACATTCACTCAATAAGGGTCATTTAAGACAAAGCTTGTCGGCTGTATTTCAGTTTTATCATGTTATTTGTGCACGTTTGGTTAAAGATGTTCTAAAGAGATTTTGACCTTTACCAACCTCTTGAATACATAAGCGAGAACGCGAGAGCACGATGCTAAAGCACGAAAACATGACGCGAGAACAACGCGGAATACTTATTCGCAGAATAATCTCGCGTTTTGCATTGTGTTTTCCAGTTCTTGTCCTTGTTTATTCAAAGTTCGAAAAGAATAAATAAGATGCGAGAACACGATATTAACATCGAAATGTCGTGTCATAAAAAATAATTATAATAATCCTCACTACGCGAGATTGCGACATTATAATGCAATCATAAGAAGCAACGATGCCAAAACACGTTATGAATATTGCCTTCTCGCATGGTGTTCTTGTAATCTCGACTTAGCCTGGGTCTAGAAACCGAGAATATAAAGTTTAACTTCATTATATTGGTTCATTCAATATATACAATAGACAAACCGTCCATGAGTATACATGATCAAAACATAGTTACATATATAAAGGCATGCCATGTGATCAGTATTGAATTCCATAAGTTGTTAAATAAAGTATCAATACATGAAAATGTCAAGGACACCTTATCTTTGGATTACAACATTTAGAATCTATTTAACAATCAGTGCTATAAACGATAACATCAAAAAAAAAACAAAGACGAATCTACTAGAGAGCGAGATGTCAAGTTTGGGTAATGCATATTAAACAATTAATGATAATTATATTTTTACAGGTTTCTATGACTAAATGCTTTATGTACATACATAGCTTAGTGTCTGTTGGTATTAACCGATTGCATTTCAATAAATTTTATCATGTTTGGTCTTTTCCAGTAATATCTAATTATATACAATTTCCTAATATCATTATATAAAGAGCATTCTAATAACAAATAATATTCATCCTCAAGAACATTGCAATGTTGACAGTTTCTATCTTGAAATGGTATGGCTTAAGGTTTGTGCCATCTGCCTGATTATATTTCTAATCTTCGGGATGAAACCCTTAATCTACAAAGATCAGATCTAATCTTAGTTATGCTAACATTTTTTAAGTAAGGTTGCAATTCAAAATTACTAAACTGCCGGTAACTTATTGATCTTGAGGAATCATGAAGTTCTTACATCCAATTTTGGATAAATGTCATTCAATATAGACTTTACCAAGGATAAAAACACTTTTTATCACCTACACATTGGTTCAGCCATGCATATTGAAAGCCTAAGGTCTGCAACAGATTACATACATATTTTGCCCAAGAATGTTTAATTGGTTTATTTATTAAATTCTCACACATGTGGCTATAAATACACTTGACATACTTATGATTTTCTAACTGTAAAATTTTCAACCAATACCGTATTACATTTATGGCTCTTTTAGTTATCAAGGATGTTCTTCTAAGTTCCCCATATACAAAATTATTTTGTGTTTGAATTTTCACGATAAGTATTTTTTTGCAAAAATTTAGGTGATTCGGTTAAGCCCCATATTTCAGACCCATAACTTAATATTGGTAAAACAAGCTAATCAAACAAATCGAATTTGGTAAGTATTGAAATTGTTGGATAATTAATTAAATATGAGCTAAGTTTAAAAACAGCCTTTGAGGCTTGACCTGCAAGCGTTTCAAAGGTGTTTGCAAAAGATCCTCCTGTAGTGAATACAATTCTTAAGTATATAAATGATTTAACAATTTCTAATGCTTGGTCTTAATACAAAAAAATTAATATCCTTCCTAAGTTTTTCCCTTTTTAAAAAAAAAACATAACCTTTGTTTTATTTGTGTTAACACATAATTTCCACCTATCACAATATTCCTCTTACAAAGACAAACCTTTAATTAATTCTTCCTCAGTTTCTGCCATAATTACAATGCCATCTGCATATAACAACAAAAATAATTTTAGCATACCAATATCTACTCCTTTAAAACCATTTAACATGTAATGTTCTTCTAGGTCCTTCAAATAAATAGAAAATAGGAAAAGTGATAATGATTCTCATTGTCTTACTCCTAAAAAACAGGAAAAATCTTCATTACTTATTGTATTTAATTTACCTAATTTTATTCTTGATTTTACATTTGTATATATAGATTTTATGATATCAAGCATTTTTCCTCTAACGCCTAGCTTCAACAGTTTATACCATATGATATCCCTCACCAAATAATCGAACGCTTTGGTGTAATCAACAAATACGACATACAATCTTTTTTGTTCATTGAATAAATTATTAATTACACAGTGTAACACAAACATGTTATCAACAGTTCCCATATTTTGCCTGAATCCTGCCTGTGCCTCTATGTAGACATGCTATTGTTCAGCCCAATTGTTAAGTCTATTGTTACTTACTTTAGTAAATAATTTCCCAAAAGTACTTAATAATGTTATCCCTCTGTAATTAGTTACATCCTTTTTATCACCTTTTTTATGAAATGGAACAATAAACCCCTCACAGCAAACTTCAGGAAAATGCCCATATTCAAAAAAATTATTTAACAAATTACAAACAACTTTTAAGAAACTTTTACTTCTAATTCCAAATTTAGAAAACTTATTAAGCAGATAATCAGGGCCACCTGATTTACCATTATGAATTTGCTTACAAGCACTTATAATTTCTTGATCAGTAAATGCTACATTTAACTCACTAAACATTATTTTTAATTCTCCATTTAAGTACCGGTCCTGATAAAACAAAACATCTTCATCAGCTTGATAAAATCTAGAGTTAGAGTCATTAATTGATTTAAAATAGTTCACAAACTCCCTACTACTTATATCTTGCTTATTATCTTTGCATGTATTATTCTTTAACATTTTCTAGTAAAGTTTTGCATTTTTAAGTCTTTCATTTTCTAATTTTTATTATTTTTATTTTTATCATAATCATATTTCTTTTTCCTAATTGTACTTTTATAAAGGCTCCTAGATTCTACCATGCTTTGTCTATTTTCCTCTGAGGGATAATGTCTGTACATATTAAGATTCATATAATAACATCTTTTTAAATATTTACATTCGATATCAACATAGGCAGCATTAACAATATTTTTTTATCAACAAACTTTGCATTGTCAACAAGTTTTTTTTTATAATTATGGTGAACTAGTATTTTCAATTACATCACAAACTTGGGATAAATAACTATCCAATGAATCACTGTTTTGGGTTTGATCTATACAGCCACTAATAGCTTCAAAGGTATTTATTACATCTTCACAATTAAACGAATTAATATAATCCATTTTCTTTTCATTATCCCATTTATAAGTGTATGGTAGCTTTTTGGTATCATTTTCCATATGACTTTTACTATTGGGATATTTCTCTATCTCAGTTTTACATTGAATACTAAATTTTACTACACAGTGATCTGATAAAATGTTAGAATCTTAAACTTCAAACTTACGAATCAATAGAAACATATTTCTTTTACAGAGAACAAGATCAATATTGCTACAACCTTGTTAACTTATAAATGTGTGTTTTCCTATATTTCTGTCTAAACCTAATCTACCATTCACTATTCTTAAACCTGACATTTGACACAAATCCAATAATAACTTCCCATACTCATTTACAGATTTATCAAGGTTACATCTTGGTAAGTTTACATCTTGTACATAATCATCAGGTAACGAATTTCCTACACAGACATGAACAGTGTCATGTAACACAAAATCTGGTATTTCTCCAACTCTAGCATAAAAATCTCCACATATAAGGAATTCACAATTTTCATACTCATTTTTAAAATGAAGAATGTCATCTTGAATCAATTCAAAAGCATTTTTTTTGAAAGGTACTCTCTTCCACTGCCTTGTGGTGCATTGTAAACTAAACACAACAATAAAGTAGTTTTTAAATTGAACAATTTTCCATCTAGTTAAATCCACATTATACAATCACTTGTATTTTTAATAAATATTACATATTTTTCAGTTTATTATGAACATACATAATAATTCCACCACTACTTTTTTAGAACTTTTTAATTTAATTTGTCTGTGTAAAGTAAAGGATGTAAAATTCTCAACATTATAATTAAAAGTATCATTTTACCATGCTTCAGTCAGCAATAAAATGTCATATGAACTTAATAATAATTGCATTTCTGAACTATCAAGTTTGTTATATTGTTTACCAATAAGTCCTTGCACATTTAGTAAACACACGTTGATCTCGTTGTTCACCTCATCGCTGTCCTACTTATTCTTGTCTATTGATGTCTGATTGGTCATTCCAGCTTTGCGGCCTTTCACATTCTCTTGTTTCGAATCTTCGACCGCTGTACGCTGTTTACAACAGTGGGATATCTATTTTTGGACATTGCAATTGATCAACTCTAAACACACGCGCACTATGTTTTATATACAATAATATGCAAAGCAAAAACTTAAGATATTGCAAACTGACAATGAATTAAGCTAATTCGGATGTTGCTTACTATAACAAGATACAAATCTGATCCGTTTAAACATAATATTTTCCGACCAACGTCCACATTAGCACAATATGAATACACTACATATCAAACGGGCTGACGTATAGACTTTTCTAATATTTCTCATAAAAATTACATACGAATAAAGCAGTTTCATTATAGGGGTATTTACAAAAATGTTACTGGGCCTTAAATTTAATATTTAGTCGCATATGTTATTAACAAAAGCACCTTAAACAAATATCCCCATATTGCGATTGATGCATCTAATTTATCATTTGTTCCGAGTACAAAATACGGTGCGGAGTTACACTATATATTTTCAATACTGATAGTCAATAAAGTAATGAAATGACATATCTGCGAATATGCAACTGGAAGATGAGGTTTTGAAGATCATATCGCGATCTCGCTTTCTCGACCCACGCTAAGTCGAGATCACGAACCTCGATGCGAGAGCTCGTGAGCTCGCAACGTGTTTCATATTTCTACCTTTGAATACACAGGGACGATACCGCGAAAACACGATGCAAAGAGAAAATATTACAATGCCGTTTAATGATATTCGTATCTCACTCTCGCATCATGATCTCGCTTTCTCTCATCGTGATCTCGAATGTTTGGATTGTGAATTCCCTTCTCCGTATCGTTATCTCGCCCCTTTAAAGCAGTGGTAGACAAAGATTGACAACTAGTGACACACACGGAACACAGAACAAACTTTATTGGCGAAAGAAATGGAATTAAAAATATAATGAACTGTACTCCAGTGGCATCACCAAATAGCACACATCAGGCTTTTATCCAAATATGAATTTTGTTATTGTCACATGGTTATGTATAAACAGATATTAGCTAGCTTTTTAAAGCGTGGGGATATTGTATTGATCTCCGCTTTTTGTCCGTCTGTCCTGGCCACTATCTCCTCCTACACTATTAGCACTAGAACCTTGAAACTTACACACATAGCATTGGTAGCTATGAACATGTATGCGACGGTGACTGCGACGGAATTTTAATCTGACCCCTATGTCGAAAGTTATGGGTAAAACAATGGGTTAAAAAAACTAATTTTACTAACAACATGCGACGCACATGATAATAACTTTTGACCCAGGGGTCATATCAAAATTCCAAATAGTTCAACATCGCACATTTGCTTATAGCTACCAAGTGTGTAAGTTTCAAGGTTCTAGTGCTTATAGTGTAGGAGGAAATAGTGCCCGACCACCTCCATCCAAAAGATTGTTTTAACATAACTTCTATATTTATTCACCAGTTGTCTTCAAATTAATACTGAACATCTCTTATGACAACACGGTCTGCCCACATAACCCACCCCAGGGCCATTGATTAAGGTAAAGGAAGCTTGGTTCCCGTCCTCTTTAAAATTTATCGAGAGGTCCACGGGTAATACCTTCCCGTACCCCCAATTATTTTTCGTACGCTAAATTTTTCATACCAAATTTTTATTCGTACTAATTTGTTTTCGTACCCAAATTTTTATCGTATCCAAGTTTGTTTTCGTACCCAAACTTTTGATCGTACCCAATATTTTATTCTACCAAATTTTTGTTCGTACCCATTTTTTTTTCGTACCCAACTTTGTTCGTACCCAAATCTTTTTCGTACCAAATTTTTTTTCGTTCCCAATTTTATTGTAAGCAACATTTTTTTTCGAAGCCAAATTTTTTGGGGGTAACTACTTTTTTTTCATACCCAACTTTTTTCGTACACAATTTTGTTTTCGTTCTCACATTTTTTTTTTTACCCCAATTTTTTTTTCGTCCCCAACTTTTTTGTTCGTACCCAAATTTTTTCGTGCCCAAATTTGTGTTCGTACCCAAATTTTAATACAACATCTATTCAGCTTGGGGATACGCGTCGGCCTCTGTCGCGCCATTTTTCTAGTTTTTAATTTTGTGTTTTGTTCTAAATTTTATATTTCGGAAATATTATATGAGTATGGCTATTTGCTTTAACTTATCAATTTGTGATGCACATTTGCATCGAAATACGCATGTTTTATCTTCATGAACAGCGTCGTTGCATTTTGTTGAATAGCTTGGTGAGTCAGAATCCTGACGGGCAGTTTACTATGGTCGGGCACAGAATATATTGTAATGAGCTTGTCATTCGAACCAACGGCTACTCGAGTTATTCCCTGACCGTGAGGTAAGTTTGTAATTGTTCCGCCATTAGCGTCCACTTGTTCATGCTTCCTTTGTCAAGAAAAATAATCCTGAATTAATATATATATATATATATATATATATATATATATATATATATATATATATACACTTTAACTTGTACAACCTGTCCATGACAACCGTAGCGTGAGGTTACCTGTAACCAAAGACTAGTACTAGTAACTGATCTGACGTCGTAACTCTACCAAACACGTTATATTATCCATCGTTCTCAGTATCTTACAGCAAACATTACTTCTAGAAATTGTTGTACAACTTTCGTTAAAAAAGTAGGCCTACACTATTTTATTTTCTTTTATCCCGTGTGTTGTGTAATCTTGTTCCAGCGTATACGATGGCACAACCACACTTACCGACACGTTTACAGTTACAATTATTGGTTTGACAAGTAAGTGTGGAGATCTTACACGTCCAGTTGTAGCATAAATCTTTTATTCAGAGGAAAACAAACGAAAAACAAATCACTTGTCACAAAAATACACCATTTAAAATTGTGGGATACATAAAGTGTGTTCATGTCTAATTAAATCGTCAAAAAGTTCTGTACAGCGAATATATATGATCTTACTGAACACCATCATACTAGATTTAACGTTAACAAATACAATGCTATAATAGAAGGTAATAAGACATGGCAGAAGAAAATCGAAGAAAAGTTTTTTATACAATAAAATTTGTTTCGCCTGTAGAGTAGAAAACTCATACGCAAATTTTAACCTTTATGTTCCGTTTTGTTCCCGCGACGCAAAGACACAATTCCGATTCTACAACTAATACGAGTTAGAATGTCGGAATCTGCATTACGGTATTTTTCTGAAATTAATTGACGTAACAAATTTCATAACTGTTATCATTATAAGACATTTAATACATATTACATGTAAATATTCGTCTCGTTCCTGTTTATGTTATAGCCAAGAGTGAGAAAATATAATGTTAACATTAAAACAGTTGTACTCGATTCTGGCGTTCAGGCTCGTTATGGATCTTGGTCGAATGTAACCATGTAATTACAGACAAAGCCTACGGCAGTGCGTGTACCGCTGACTCAGAGTGCCAGACGACTGATGCAAAGTGCCTTATACAGAAATGTACCTGTGAGGCTGCACGTTTCCATGACTCACAGACTGACACTTGTGTGCAAAGTATGTAAACACTATAAATTGGGTATGCAAAATATGTGTACATGAAGTAATTTTAAACAAATTCAAAAATAAAAATTCAAAAGCAAACCGGAAATCAAAACCTTGATCTAATTCTCACCAATAATGTGTTCATAGTATTTTTTTTCACCCGGCTGATGTCGGAATGATGTAGTTTTGGCGCTGTCCGTCAGTCAGTCCGCCCGTCTATATGTCACAAACTTTTCAGATGTACATTTCAGAAATGATATGATATTTCAACATGAAACTACATGCGCCAATCCGCAAACAAAAATATTTTGCTGGAGAGGGATATCAATTCAACGAAATAATTTGTGTGTTTATTTTGAATTTTGCGGCATATACATGTTTTTAAATTAAACTTGGCTTATCTTGAGGAAATAAATATCATACAACAACAATTATATAGAAATATTTAAAAGATTATGTATCCATGTACTATAGCTTGATAGTAACATCAAGTTCTCAACATGCTCACCAAAAACCGATTTCAGAGAAAGCCTTCCAAAGTGCTTGCACCGCTGACGTAGAGTGCCAGACGATTGGTTCCAAGTGCCTTAACCAGAAATGTACATGTGAGACTACCAGCTTCCATGACTCCCTGGCTGACAAATGTCTATCCAGTAAGTAATAGTTGTCTTAGAACCCATATTATAACGTCTGTAATGGTTTGTCAGTTAATAGTATTACAAAACCGTTGCCTCACCCAGTCGTTTGCACATGGTGTAATGTTAACATTGCTGATACTTCTGTATAATAACACATCTCCTTTCTATTAAATAAAATAAATTAATATGATATAAAGTGATTTAAATTTATACCTTATATTATACTCATGAGTTCGTCAACGAAAATATTGTTGTTATACTCATGCATCTCATTCACAAATCCGACAGTAAGTATTACGTTCTATCAAAGATATTTATAAAAATATGGTGTCCACGTTTCATTGATGTCACGTACGAACTCATCGCTGTTATAAACCGAAAGTACGCCACAACAGTATCGTTGTCATTCGAATAAGGACACCAAAAGCTTAATAAAACATAATGTCTATGCAAACATAACACACCCGGCATTTTTATTCAAACAACCAAAAAGCATCTCGTTAGAATCTCGAGTTTCACGACGTGCCAATAACATGTGGTGTTACATTCTCACCTGGAAAATTGAACCGTTTTAGATGAAACAAATTCGACCATTTGTAACACAAGTTGAAATTCGATGTCTGTTTTGTCACAATTGATGATCACTCATCCGATTAATGCTTGCTAATGACAAGCCACGCTAGCTCATTGTTATTGTTGACACATTATCAGCAATTAAGATCTATTAATTTTGTCACGCGCACTAGCTATGGCGTTATGAGTGCGTCCTTGTCAGAGATAAAATACAACCGTTTATCAGGCGCAAAATAGAAGGATTTTCGTCGTGGGAATCCAGACTGACCGCTGTTGGCATGTAAACGTTGTTCTAAGGGTACCACAAAGTCAGGTTGGACTGTACACATGTGGTGCTCATTTTGTGTAATTTAAATCGAGAATTAGTTAGGAGAAATTTATTTTGGTGTAGATTGAGTTGAACAAAAGTGGTGCTGTCAAATTATTAGATCATTTTAGCAAAGGCTGGCTGTAAATATTGCATGATGCATGGATAAGAGTAACGTTACTTGCGTATTAATAATTATTATAATTAGGGATTGAAGTGGAGAGGAGTTTTGTTTTAAACTTTAATTTAGAGAACTGACATAATTGCCTACATTTTAATTGTATATTTTGACAATTATGTGTGTAATTCTAGATTATGTAATTAAGATCGACATACAAATGTAACTGTGAATTTTCAGAAAAAGCTTTCAACAGTGCCTGTACCGCTGATGTAGAGTGCCAGACATCTTTTTCCAAGTGCCTCAATCAGGAATGTACATGTGAGACTCCCAGTTTCTATGACACTCAGACTGATACTTGTGTTCAAAGTAAGTAAACCATTTAGCATTTTCTTCTTCAAATTGACTGAAGTTCATTAAATAAAATCCGTAATCTTCGTAAGTTTAAATAATTGAAAGATGTGTGTAGTTATATTCTGCATACGTGTATTTTATATGTTACGGTAATTTACATTTTCTCATCAATATTATATTTCAGAGAAAGCCTTTCACAGTGCTTGTACCGCTGATCTAGAGTGCCAGACGACTGGAGCAAAGTGCCTCAACCAGAAATGTACCTGTGAGGCTACACGTTTCTATGACTCACAGACTGACACTTGCCTACAAAGTCAGTAAACACTAGTCATTGTTTGTGAACAATATGTGTAAGCGAATGAATGTTAAACACAATAAGTAAAACAAATACAATATTTACAAGCAAACCAGGACAGTTATCTTGTGGTAACCATAGGCTGTATTTTGGAGCTTATGTCCCTGGTGGAAAATTGCTGGTGTCTGCCTCGTCATTTTGGGGATTTTTGTATTACAAAAGTGGCTTCATGATACTGCAGAAGCTACCATGACCTTAAGATCGACATACAAATGTAACTGTTAATTTTCAGAAAAAACTTTCAACAGTGCTTGTACCGCTGATGTAGAGTGCCAGACATCTTTTTCCAAGTGCCTCAATCAGAAATGTGCATGTGAGACTACGAGTTTCTATTATTCTCAGGCTGATACTTGTTTGCAAAGTAAGTAAACATTTTATCATTTTTTCTTCGAATTGACTGAACTCATGAAATAATAACCGAAATGTTCATAAGTTTAAATAATGGAACGATTTGTGTTGTTATGTTCTGCATGGGTGTATTTTAGATGTTATGGTAGTTGACATTTTCTCAACAATATCATAATTCAGAGAAATCCTTTAACACGGCTTGTACCGCTGACTTAGAGTGCCAAACGACTGGTGCAACGTGCCTCAACCAGAAATGTATATGTGAGGCTACACGTTTTCATGACTCACAGACTGACACTTGCCTATCAAGTAAGTTAACACTTAGTCAGTGTATGTGTAAAAAAATGTGTATGTGAATGGATGTTAAATACCAAGATCCGTAGTCCAGGGCAACTTTCTGTGATTGACAGGAGGCATTAGATTATAGGGGATACAGCCATAAAATTACTAAATTTATAAAAAAAAAAATTAATATAATAATAAGCTATTTAAAATTTATTGATTGTAAAATAGAAGTTATTTTTTTTTAGCAAAACTTCAATGCATAAATAATTTAATATGTTTATTATAAGCATTGTAAACATGGAATATTGAAACGTTTGAAAAAATTCAAACTTATTTTATACAGTCATGTTGTACATGATGAACATAATCCATATATTTTTTACATTTCTTACACACAGGTTTTACAGGAACGTAGCTTCTTGAGAGCTACCACAGAAAATATATAAATCAAACATTGTCCTCTTCATCCTCAAAATGATTTAAGTCCTCAATGTTATCTTGCGCATCCTTTTGTCCATTTATGTTTTCATTTCCATCCAATACATTCACCAATAATTCCCATAGATCGGCCACAAAAGTATATGATTTTTTCTTGTAAACTCTCTTCCCGAGATTCTTCCTGTTGTGTTGTATTTGTTGACCATTGTTCCAAGATGTATATGGGCGATCAACATGTTCGTTCAAACTAAGAGTCGCTAAGTCAATCCTTGTTTGGTTACTGGTTTCCGTGTAGTGGATTCGTTCGTCTAAGTATATTAAACAAATATTGTTGAAGCTATCAACATAAAATGTGTCTTTAGACAGAACATAGTCCTCCACATGTTTGCACACAGTCAATGACTTTAGGAAATTGGTTAAAAGTCTAACTGCAACTGGGCTTCTGATGATGGCATAATCAGGCACATAACCTACTATTTTGCACTGAGAATCTTCTTGACAATGTTCATGGTTATTTTGGAAGTGGTTAACACTATTGTCTTTAAGACGGCGTAATCTAGCTGGACAACCCCTACAGTTATAAAGGGAGTAGAAAATGTGATTCCGAACTCTAGCCCCCTTATCACTTAATTCAGGGTGCCAGGTGACGCCCATGTACTTCTTTGCTCCTGAATAAATCTTTTTTATACCTGGCATAATGGATTTGCCTGCATGCCAGCGTTCATTGCAGTTTTGTACATTATCCTTATTTGAATTGATTTAATCATTCACTGATTTCTGTCATGGGAATGTATATTCACATTAATGTTTTGCCTTTGGTACATATCCTCACATCCAATTGTTTTGTGCCTTTGTGTACACCTCACTTGTGTTTTGGTGATATGTTGAATGTTCACGACTTTGTGTGAGTACATTCCGAGAGCGACATGATCCGTATGGTAACAAATCTTTCGACAATGGTGTCGCGCATTAGTCATTATTGAAATGCCACTTCCTTGTTTGTCTTTTGCTAGTTGGACTCATCCTGCAGGGCAAACTGGACACTTTCTTTACACAAAACACTAATGATTGCAGAAAACCCAAAGATAATCTCAACCTGAATCGATGTGATAAAACTCCAATGCCGCCAAATTCACTAAATTGTTCATATTGAATGTTTGTTATTCCTGAGCATAAGTAAGCCAACATCATCCTGTAGTTTACTGTAGTTTACCATGTATTGAGTTCCTAGCTGTCCGGAAGAGTTCCAAATGAGTACATGGCCATCTGTACAAGTCCACTATGTGTTATAGAATAACATGTGTTGGTAATAAAATTTCATCAGTTCTTAGAGGTAATTTTATAGCTGTATAATTTGTGTATGTGTTATTATATAAATACATTACATTAACGAGTCCATTTTACTATAACTAAAGAAGCACTGAAAGAAAACAATTACGTGGATATAACAAGACGCTATTTTAAATAGCATTATTGAAGTTGTAAATGTGAATATTCAATTAAAATCGATTGTTTATTTTTAA
This sequence comes from Dreissena polymorpha, assembly GCF_020536995.1. Classification (NCBI taxonomy): domain Eukaryota; kingdom Metazoa; phylum Mollusca; class Bivalvia; order Myida; family Dreissenidae; genus Dreissena; species Dreissena polymorpha. The sequence continues at coordinate 24,734,566 of NC_068367.1, forward strand.
AGAATAGTTGTATGACCTCATGTTTTGCGTGCATATATTACAAAAATTGTTTTATGATAATGCAGAAGTAACTTTGACCGTAAGATTGACATACACATGTAACTGTGAATTTTCAGAAAAAGCCTTCAACAGTGCTTGTACAACTGATGTAGAGTGCCGAACAGCATTGTCCAAGTGCCTCAATCAGAAATGTACATGTGAGGCTACCAGTTTTTATGACTCTCAGGCTGATTCTTGTGTTCAAAGTTAGTAAACCGTTTAACATTTCCTTCTTCAAATTGACTGAACCTTATGAAATTAAATCCGTAAAATTCGTAAGTTAAAAGAATTGACAGATTTCTGCATTTAAGTTCTGCATTCGTGTATTTTAAATGTTATTGTAGTTGTCATAATTTTCTAAACAATATCATATTTCAGAGAAAGCCTTAAACACGGCTTGTACCGCTGACTTAGAGTGCCAGACGACTGGCGCTAAGTGCCTCAACCAGAAATGTACCTGTGAGGCTACACATTTCCATGACTCACAGACTGACACTTGCCTACCAAGTTAGTAAATACAGGTCATTGTTTGTACACAATATGTGTATGCAAATGAATATTTAACAAACTAAGTACTACAAATAAAATATTTACAAGCAAACCGGGATGCGAATCATTGGTAACAAGATAAACATGTGTTTTTGATATTCAAATTTCATATGACAGTTCTATTGGGGTTGCCCAGGCTGCAATTTGAAGCTTTTGTATGTCCATGGTGGGAAATTGCTGGGCTCTGCCACTTCATTTTTGGGATACATGCATTAAAAAACTTGCTTCGTTATAACTCAGAAGTTACTATGACAGTAAGATCGACATACGCAAGTTACTGTGCATTTTTAGAAAAAGCCTTCAACAGTGCTTGTACAGCTGATGTACAGTGTCAGACATATTTTTCAAAGTGCCTCAATCAGGAATGTACATGTGAGGCTACGAGTTTCTATGATTCTCAGGCTAATACTTATGTGCAAATTAAGTAAACATTTTATCTTCATAAGTTTTAATTATGAAACGATTTGTGCAGTTATGGTCTGCATGCGTATATTTTTGATGTTGTGGTAATTGACATTTTCTCAACAATATCATATTTCAGAGAAAGCCTTTAACAGTGCTTGTACCGCTGACTTAGAGTGCAAGACGACTGGTGCAAAGTGCCTCAGCCAGAAATGTACATGTGAGGCTACACGTTTCCATGGCACACATACCGACATTTGCCTACCAAGTTAGTAAACACTTCGTCATTGTTTGTGAACAATATATACATGTGAATGAATGTTAAACAAAATAGGTAAAACAAACACAATTTTCACCAGACAACCAAGATGCAAAACATTTCTTACAAGATAAAAACGTAAGATCGACATACAAACAAATTTAACCGTGAATTTTCAGAAAAAGCCTTCAACAGTGCTTGTACCGCTGATGTAGAGTGCCAGACATATTTTTCCAAGTGTCTTAATCAGAAATGTACATGTGAGGCTTCCAGTTTCCATAACACTCAGGCTGATACTTGTGTGCAAAGTTAGTAAACCATCTAACATTTTCTTCTTCGAATCGACTGAACATCATTATATAAAATCCCTGCACTCCGTAGATTAAAAAAATTGACAGATTTCTGCATTAAGGTTCTGCATTCGTGTTTTTTGGAGGTTATGGTAGTTGATATTTTCTCAACAATATCATATTTCAGAGAAAGCAATTAACAGTGCTTGTACCGCTGACTTAGAGTGCCAGACGCTTGGTTCAAAATGCCTTAACCAGAAATGTACGTGTGAAGCTATACGTTTCCATGACTCACAGACTGACACCTGCCTACCAAGTTAGTAAACTTTTAGTCCTTGTTTGTGCAAAATATGTGAATTAATGTTCAACAAAATAAGTTATAGCAATACAATATTAACAATCAAACAAGAATGCAAAGTAATGGCTTACAAGATAGAATCTTTATTTCTTATATACACATCAGATGAGGACAGTTCTATTTTATCGGTACCCGATGCTGCATTTTAAAGCTTATGCCCATGGTGAAAATTGTTGGTCTCTGCCACTTCAGTTTTGGGTGCATGCATTAAAAAAATTGCTTCATTATTATTCAGAAGCTACTATGACCGTAAGATTGACATATTAATGTAACTTTGAATTTTCAGAGAAAGCGTTCAACAGTGCTTGTGTCGCTGATGTGGAGTGCAAGACATCTTTTTCCAAGTGCCTTAATCAGAAATGTACATGTGAGGCTACACGTTCCCGTGACCCTCAGGCTGACACGTGTGTGAAAAGTAAGTAAACCATTTAACATTTTCATCTTCAAATAATCTGAACTTCATTAAATAAGTCCTTAAAATTCCCAAGTTAAATAAATTGAAATATTAGTACAGTTAGGATCTGCATTCGTGCATTTAAGATGTTATGGTAGTTGACATATTTTTTCAACAATATCATACTTCAGAGAAAGCCTTCAACAGTGCTTGTACCGCTGACTTAGAGTGCCAGACGACTGACTCAAAGTGCTTTAACCAGAAATGTACATGTGAGGCTTCAGCTTCTCAAAGACCCTTTTGCTAACAGCAATATGAAAAAATGCAGTACTTATATAATGTTTTTTTTTATACCCGAAAGAGGTACGAAAGTAGTCGTACCATCTTTGCATTCTGAGCTTCCTAAAGACAGACTAGTTTGCCAAGGAATGTCACTATGCAAAATAAACATGACTTGTCCCTTTATATATTTCCTATTTGATTAAGCAGATAATTTGCAAAAACAATATATTAAAGTAAGTAAGGGAAGTATTTTTTAACAGAATCAGATAATGATCTATTAACCTAAATGTATTTGTGTTTGAATTGAGTAGTACTTGCATCCAGTTAGCATCGTGGGTAAGCTGCATTAAAAAGGCTTATCTTACTTTAAATTTTACTTTTAAGAGTAGTGCGCAATAATTGTATACTTTAATCGGATGGATATGCGGTATTAACAGTGTCACCACATGTCAAATGGCATAGAAACCATGTAACTGTGTCAGGAAATGTTCATTTAGGGAGATTAGTGACACGATTTAAATAAAATAAAACTTCCAATAAAATATATATCCTTCAAATGAAGTTTACGCTGGGGCAATCTTTCAGTCAATCCGCATAAAATGTTATACCTATGGGGCTAATTGTTTCTTCATTTCTCAAGTGATTTGATTGAAACCTCGCATTTGTCATCACCATGACTGTAGATGCGCAAGACGATTCTCATCTCAAGTGATATACACTTATTTTCCCCCTAAACGAATCAGACAGAGTGTTAATCTGGTATGAGTCAAGTTTGTTACAAATATGTTCTTTTCCGCCTCATCACGAGTTGTTTTGCTAATTGGTCCAACTGTTTGTTGGCAGGTGGATTGACCACTTTTGTTTCTGCTGGTAAAGTATAGCAATCTTTCGAAAACTTATGAAAATGTTACTGTACAAAATATTAAGACTAAATTCGCAATCAACAAAATCCTGCATGAAACGTTGATGCATGACCCTAGAATTATTGACATTGGCCTTTTTTCAATTTGTGTTCTAAATTTATTTTTTCATCCAATTAGAAGCGCAATGGGATCTCCCTCCACCCTTGATACGATAGATCAAAGATCAAGGTCAATGGGGCTCTTAATAAAAAAATCCACTTTCCACCCATAAACTAAGCTACAGCCTTCCTGAAGCAATTACATGTGTCTGCAAAGTTTATAATAAAAAATATGCTTATTGACATTTGACCCGATTCTTAACATTTTAACCTGTAGATGTTAGAATAAAAATGCACTGTTTGTACAGTCTACTTTGTTTGTTTTTGGACCAACTGTTAAAAACAATGGATGGACAATTATGGATCCCTAAATTGTCACAAACATCTTGCAGAGAAAGTCAGTGGTGAGCAATGCACAATGACGATTCAATGCCTCTTTGCTTATGCTGAATGTATCGACATTGCTGGAACAAAGAAATGCGTATGTCCGGATGACAGATACCTTCTCGCTACAAGCAGTGCTTAAGAAGAAGATTCGATTTAATATCTAAACTAACTTTCATAATACACAAGTAATTATAACAAGAAACCGTCTGAGACGGGTGATGCTCCCCAAAGGTTTTTGTCACAATATTGCACTATATATTCAGATAAAAGGAAACGTCTTGAGGGCACAGTAGTTGGGGGTACAAAAAAAATTTAATATAAAATTTCAAAGAGCCATAACTCTGTGAAAAATAATCCGACCAGAACCCGCTGATAATATGCCGATAAAATGCACATCTCCTCTTGGCAGTGAAGCTTCCCATAAAGTTTAATTGAATTCCGTTCATTAGTTGCTGAGAAATAGCCCGGACAAGAATTGCACTAAATGTACAGTTAATGGAAAATTTCAAAGGGCCATAACTCTGTGGAAAAATCATCCGACCAGAACCCGCTGATAATATGCATATCTCCTCTTGGTAGTGAAGCTTTCCATAAAGTTTCATTGAATTTTCTTTTTATTTTATGCTTTTGTTATGCTTTCACCGTTTATATACATTGTTAAAGAGTTCAAGTAAAGAATTTCGATAGGGATAATGACGTCATTTCGTAAAAAATGACGTCATTTCACAGTAAACGATGAAAATTATCGATAATTTTCACCGTTAATTTTCATTGTTTGAAACAGTGAAATTATCAGTTTTAACTCACTGATATTTCTCTATAAACCACCGGAAACCATTAAATAAATGCACATCTCCTCTTAGTAGTGAAGCTTTCCATAAAGTTTCATAGAATTCCGGTCATTAGTTGCTGAGAAATAGCCCGGACAAAAATTGTGCACGGACGGACACACGGACACACGGACAGACAAAGCGGCGACTATATGCTCCCCCCAATTTTTTGGGGGGTAGCATAATGAATAGTATTCCCTATATCAATTAAATGACCGATACCTTCTCGCTACAAGCCAGTAGTGCTTAAGAAGTAGGTTCGATTTATTATCTAAACTAACGTTCATAATACACAAGTAATTATAATAAATAGTATTCCCTATATCAATTAAATGCAGAACTCAGATAGGATATGGAGAACGACAGTTAAACCATGCAAGTTATAATTCAGGACACTGAAATGTTGTCCATATAAAAATAAATCGAACGTAAATACGAATTTATCATTTTAGAAAAAGTAATAATTGCTAAAATGAAGATTTAAGAAAGGTAAAACATCCCAACACCTTCATAGAGAACTTAGCTTTGATTAAAAATCAAGGTCGCAAGGTTTATGCTATGAATTATGGAATCTTTATTTTGTTCTCAATAAATCTTGTTTGTGCATATTTTTTATAAAACAAATGTGGTATTTAATATTCTTCTGTGATGTTATGTTAATATTTATTTCACTTATATAAAAGATACGCGTTGGAATCTTATGGCTTATTGTCTGCGATGTCATGTTTACATAGAAGTCTAATGGAAAAAATGCTAACGAGTGTTTGAACGTCCTGATAGTGATATTAGCTTATAAAAACTTACCTGATAATTGATTTTTCTTGAAATTCAGACACTTAGATTATAATAAAGGTACATTATGTCAATAAGTTTAGGAGAAAACTAAACATAGTTGTATGATTTATAGACTGCTCAATTTAGTCAAGCAGATACGGACATTATTTAAAGACTGCTAAATTAAGTCAAATAGACACGGAAAAGCAATATTCAATTAATTTGATTCATAGAAGCTCAAGTCAAAAGACTTGACTCAGAGAAGACCACAATTAAAAGATTATAAAAAATCTGAAGATTTTACCAAGAGAAAACTGATTTCATATTATTTGATTAATGAATAACGCATTAAGAAAATTATATTCAGATTATAGAAAGCTTAATTTAAATGATTCGATTAAAAGAAAAACAAATTTAGTGAAGTAGATTTAGAGATAACTGCATTCAGTTGATTTTATAAAAAGAATGTTTATTCCAAAATATTTCACTGATTTGAGTTAAAGAACAAAACAAAAATATATGTTAATTAGATTAAGTAAAAAAGAGTAGAAATTTATGCAAGTGGGTGCATAACACCATTCAATGAGGCTCTTTTAATTGCTTCAGCCATTCCTATAGATGCAGCCAATGTCATATTGTTTAATTTAGGAGTTGGAATTCCAGAGTAAGAATGTCTTGTAAAACTACCTTTATTATTTGTAGTTCATCATTTTTATCATGTAAATGCTTTTTTCAAAAGGTTAAGTTTTTAATTTTTGTCTGAGAAAATATTTTGGAACGCAGTATTGTCAATAAGTTTATATTTACTCTGAAACTTAACTTATTCTTTTATAAAACATTGATAAAAAAGGTTTGACAAATACTCAGGGTGACTAAGTTGCCTTTCAAACTTTCTACTTATACTAAGAAAATATCTCCAGTTGTTTTCATCTGCCTTTACATTGGTTGTTACAATAACGTAAACGTTTAAGTTAAAGGTCTCACTAGTATTGACATTTTGTTGATTAAGGATAAACAGTAAATTTAGGTCTTGAGCGACTGAATATACAGGCAAGGAGGCTTAATGAAAATGACGCTTTATACTTTTACATTATGTGTCTGTTTCCATGTAATTAAGCTGTACTGATATCTGACAACATGTTCTCAATATTTCCACCAATGTTATTTCAGAGAAAGCCTTCGACAGTTCTTGTACCGCAGATGTAGAATGTCAGACGACCAATTCAAAGTGTCTCAATCAGAAATGTGCATGTGAAGTTACTAGTTTCTATGATTGTAAGAATGACACTTGTCTACAAAGTAAGTAAACAATATAAATTGCTTGTTCAAAGAAGGTTAATGTTAGAAAATTATTAGCTTTCAATGTGGTTCCCAAATTCATAAAAAAATGTTAATTAGTTTGACGTTTTTTTTAAGCACCAGGTAGACTGGAATATAGCAGTCGCATCGTGTGTCTGTCCGGCATTCCGTTTCCGGAGTTTTTTTTCTAAACGCTTTCATTATTATTTGTATCAAAGTCAACCTACATGGCTTATAGATCAGGTTGGAATTTCTTTCCGGCCCATTGATAAGTGGCATGGTTACGAACCTTGGACTAAGAAGTTTATTCTAGAATAACAGTTTCCGCAATTCTTTTCTTAAATCTTGTAGAATTTACATTATTATGCCCCCTTTCGAAGAAGAGGGGGTATATTGTTTTGCAAATGTCGGTCGGTCGGTCCGTCTGTTGGTCCGTTGGTCGGCCCGTCCACCAAATGGTTTCCGGATGGTAACTCTGTAACGCTTAGGCCTGGGATCAGGAAAGTTTATAGGTACATTGACATTGACTGGCATATGACCCCTATTGATTTTCAGATCGCTCGGCCAAAGGTCAAGGTCACAGTTACTCGAAACAGTAAAATGGGGTCACAGTGACTCGAAACAGTAAATGGTTTTCGGATGATAACTCAAGAACGCTTAAGCCTGTGATCAGGAAAGTTCATGGGGACATTGGTTATGACCGACAGATGACCTCTATTAGTTTTCAGGACTCTATGTAAAAGGTCAAGGTCACAGTGACTCGAAACAATAAAATGGTTTCCGGATGATAACTCACGAAAGCTTAGGACTAGAATGAGGAAAATTTATAAGGACCGGTAGATTATCCTTTTTGATTTTCATGTCACTAGGTCAAAGGTCATGGTCACAGTGATCTGAAGCAGTAAAATGGTTTCCGGATGATAAATCAAGAACGCTTAAGCCTGCTATCAGGAATGTTTTTATCGACATTGGTCATGACCGGCAGATGACCCCTATTGACATTCAGGTCACTAGGTCAAAGTTCAACTTCACAGTGACTCGAAACAGTAAAATGGTTTCCGGATGATTACTCAAGAACGCTTAAGCCTGGGGTCAAGAAAGTTCATACGAGCATTGGTCATGACTGACAGATGACGCCTTATTGATTGTCAGTTCTCTATGTCAAAGGTCAAGGTCACAGTGACTTGAAACTGTTAAATGATTTCGCGATGATAACTCACGAATGCTTTGGATTAGGATCATTAAAATTCATAGGGACAATGGTCCTGACCGGCAAATGACCCCTTGTGATTTTCAGGTCACTGGGTGAAAGGTAAAGGTCACAGTGACCTGAAGCAGTAAAATGGTTTCCGGATGATAACTCGAAAACGCTTAGGCCTGGTGTCAGGAAAGTTCAAATGAACATTGATCATGACCGGCAGATGACCCCTATTGACTGTCAATGGTTCAAAGTTCAAGGTCACAATGACTCGAAACAAAAAAAAATGGTTTCCTGATGATTACTAAAGAACGCTTAATCCTGGAAGCAGGCAAGTTCATATGGATATTTGTCTTGATTGACAGATGACCCCTATTGATTTTCAGAACTCTAGGTAAAATGTCAAGGTCACAGTGACTTGAAACAGTTAAATGGTTTCCGGTTGATAACTCACGAATGCTAAGGGTTATGATCAGGAAAGTTCATGGGTATATTGGTCATGACCGACAGATGACCCCTATTGATTTTCAGGACTCTTGGTCAAAGTTCAAGGTCACAGTGACTCGAAGCAGTAAAATGGTTTCTCAAGATAACTCAAGAATGCTTACGCCTGGGATCAGGAAAGTTCATAAGGATATTAGTCATTACTGAAAGAGACCCCTATTGATTTTCAGGACTCTAGGTCAAAGGTCAAGTTCACAATGACTTGAACAAGTAAATTGTTTCCGGATGATAACTCAATTACGCTTAGGCTTGGTATCAGGAAAGTTTATAGGGACATTGGTCATGACTGGCAGATGACCATATTGATTGTCAGGTTACTAGGTCAAAGTTCAAGGTCACAGTTACTTGAAGCAGAAAATTTGTTTCCGGATGATAACTCAAGAACGCTTAAGGTTGGGATCAGGAAAGTTCATAGGGACATTTGTTATGACTGACAGATGACCCCTATTGATTTTCAGTACTCTAGGTTAAAAGTCAAGATCACAGTGATTTAAAACAGTAAAATGATTTCTGATGATAACTCACGAATGCTTATTGTTATGACCAGGAAAGTTCATGGGGACATTGGTCATGACCGACGAATGACCTCTATCGATTTTTAAGACTCAAGGTCAAAGATCAAGGTCACAGTTACCTGAAGAAGTAACATGATTTCCAGATAATAACTCAATAACGCTTAGGCTTGGTATTAGGTAAGTTCATAGGGACATTGGTCATGACTGGCAGATGACCATATTGATTGTCAGGTCACTAGGTCAAAGTTCAAGGTCACATTTATTTGAAGCAGTAAAATGGTTTCCGGATGATAACTCAAGAACGCTTAAGGTTGGGATCAGGAAAGTTCATAGGAACATTTGTTATGACTGACAGATAACCCCTATTGCTTTTCAGTACTCTAGGTTAAAGGTTAAGATCACTGTGACTTAAAACAGTGAAATGGTTTCTGATGATAACTCACGAATGCTTAGGGTTAGGATCAGATAAGTTCATGGGGACATTGGTCATGACCGACAGATGACCCCTATTGATTTTCAGGACTCTAGGTCAAAGTTCAAGGTACATGTAACAGTGACCTGAAGCAGTAAAATGGTTTCAGGATGATAACTCAAGAATGCTTGAGAATGCTTGAAGTGTATGACAAAAACAACAGACTTTCATCAGCAACTCCATGGGTCACGTGAGCAATTCTTTTTTAAATTGCCAATAACACGCTAACGTATTCACACAATGGCTGCCACTAAAACTGACAATCCATTTGGGGGGCATGCGTGTTTTACAAACAGCCCTTGTAAAACTTACACTTTAAGTTCCTTTGCAACATTTGATAATATCTCAATTAGTTATATGTTTTATTAGTTATTTCCCGTTACATGAAGCGGGGGTATTTTAAAGTGCATATTTCCCTTTGTTGCTTGGGTTGACTTTTTCCTAAGACAATTCATTTCCATGTGGTATCTAGAGAAGACTTTGACCCACAACAATGCACTTTGGTATGATGTTTCTAAGAGTTAAGAAGGAGCCTATTACATTTGAGGTAAATAGGTCAAAGGTCAAGGTCACATATGCTTTTTACATTATATTAATCTTAATAAAAAACATACATGATCAAGACAATTGATTCTGTTTACATACCTTCTGAAGTTGGACACTGAAATTCTAAAAGAATCCGGCAGCTATACTATGTTTTCAAGCGTTAAAATATATTTATCTAAGACAGGGATATACAAAAATGTTTTGAAGTGTGTTTAAATAACTATACATGGTTATTTATTTGTATTGCTGGGTGATTTATGACTGTAGAGGATCGACTTTATAAAAATGTAAAGCCATTTTTGGAGAAGGGGGTATGTACATGTTTTACATACAACTCTTGTTTTTGTTTAGGTTACCAGGGAGGGGGTGGTGGCGGTTACCAAGGTAAGAGTGGAGGCTCCAGGGATGGTGAGGGACGTGGTGGGAAAGGATGGGCCCGAGGACAGGGTGGCCGTAAAAGATACTGAAACTAATAATGTAGTTTGGAGGACATTAACAAATTACTGTTAGCAGTGATAATTTACAGAAATGAGTTAGTTTTCCAATAAAACAAAGTGTGAACCTTTTTCTTCCTTTACTAAGTGTTTTAATTTAATTTTTTTATTAAGTCATAAGCAACCTTGCGTAATAATTGTATGCCTTTAAGGTGCCAGCTAGTGCCCAACTTAGAGAAATCTGGATAAAGGGGTTATTGGCGCATTTTTGTTTAAAAAATGACAATTTTGTAACATGTGAGCATTTCGGACCATATCGAACCCTTGAAACAAGGTAAATTTAAAATATTTAATGAAGTTAAACTACTTTGAACATTGAAATGCATGTAGTTATCACATAGACCATTTTCGTGGAATAACAATGTTGCATTCGTGAGTGTGCGTTAGTTTTTTCTCTTATTTCGGTACATCCAGAACTTGATAGATGCAATGGTAAACCCGCTGTCACAATCAACAACGTGGCGTGGTATATAACGTTTGTGCTCTCAGAGAAACTGCTATTCAGGAGGATCATGCTCATATGATTATGGCAATAAGAGAAATATCGTAAAAAATGGTAACCTCTAGCTATGTATTCCATTAAGAATGACTATGATGTGTTCTGTTAAACATATTATAAAAGTTTGATGTAACTAGTTTATAAAAGCGCTGATATGAGAAAAAAAGAGAGCAATAATATTTTTTTCGTAAAATATCTGGGTTATATATAAGAAACCATATAATTATGTAAACACAATTTCAATGGCTTGCCGGAGGGACGTATACCTCCAACCATTATATAACCATACAGAGGAACTCGAAGGAACTAAAGAGTGATTCTATGCTCAGGATGTCTACAGTGAACGCGCACAGTTGCGATATTTTTGTGCCGGTCAGCACTCAGAACATTCTGAGCATTTGTTCTAATGATTTCTCTGACAATTGAGATACGGTCTCTGTTGATGTAAAGCCATGAGGCATGTCAAATTGGCTTTTGTACAACCATTTAAATTCGCTAGAAGTCATATTTTGACTCATAAATTTTTACTTGCCCAAAACAATAACACATGTGTTGTTATAATTTCTTGGCTTAGTTTCGAAAAAGATTGTGGTTTGTTGAAAAACATTACTGCTAGGTTTTGGAGACGATTCCTGTTTAGTTTATCTTACGTCAATCATTCGTTTTCCAATCTGTTTTTACAACCATGTGAACAAAAACTATGTCATAATGTCAAAGTTAAACAAAATAAAAATCTCTCCGAAAGTCAAAATTTTGTCCAATACACATAAAACTTACCAAAAACATTTGTTCTAATGGTGTTATATGTTACAAAACAATTCGAGTCCGTTGAACAACAGGATCGTCAAAGAACAACATTTCTGTCACAGTATTGTAGTAAAACATTCAGAACACATCACAACCGACATATTTGCCTATTCATCAGACAACTACCTATACAAATTAAAATTGCCCGTCCTGTTTAACAATGGTTGAGATTCGTTTAATACGTGGCTTCCATGGCTTGGATATTTTTTTTTAATTAAATATTTTTTTTATTGAAACGCGTTATTAAGAACGCTCTTGAACTTGCATTTTGCCCAATTGTCATAGAACGTGCTTAGAACATTTACTCTAAAGATAATCTGAATGAGTTCTCGAAATTAATATATCAATTGCTTAAATCAATTTCCCGGAGCGGGACATGTTGTCCTAAGAACGAGAGGTTTGTGGTCTCTTACAACAATTGTCCAAATGCTGTCACTGGGGTAAAGACTGGGTACACTGCGAGGGTATTATCACAAGTTGTATTGCAAAATAACATTTACAATCTCAATTTTGATATCTGAACAGGTCTATGCAAAAGGACGTCCTGAGACACATATATACTTTGGAACACGGACACAATTAGAATCTGAATTTTTTTGTGTGATTGGAGAAAAACGACGTGTTTAGGGAGTTATCAGTTGTTGCTTTTTACATTACGCCATCTATGAAATAATATGAAGAAATAAATGAAAGCGAAGTGTCATGAAAGTGAGATGAAAATGTCATATAAATTTTCATACCATTTCGAACACAGATTTCCCTCACGGTCACAGTTCTGTACCTTGTGTTTTCCAATTATTCACCTGGGGTCAATCCTGTCCACACCTGCGGCGAAATGGTTTAGTTTACCATGTAGTGCAGAAAACAAACGGGACAAGAGGTTTTATATTAGGAACATGACACTAGAACGTGATCCCCAGCAAAGTTGTCATCGAGTCATGACACTGAGCTAAAACTAGTCGCATGAAATAACCCTTTAGACTAAAGTCACTGTAAAAATTTCGTATGAAACAAAAAGTTTAATGTTTCTTACGTGACAGAACAATCTGCGGTCGTTTCGTTTACAAATGACCATTCGTGCATTCGAGAGGTATTTTAAGTGCAAATTATAGCGGTCCGTTGGATTTTTTAATGCAATGTAGACAGTTGTTTTCGGTATTTATATATTCGGGCAAATACTTCGACCATACAATGCAAAGATTCAATAAATGTTAACTATGATGTATAAACGGATTTTTTTTTGTAATTTTAAAAATACCTTACTGAGCGTACTGAGAAAAAAACACACCCGCGTAGTCTTGCCTTTTTCTGGTATAACTGATCAGTGAACAACTTCTTTACAATGTTTACATTGAACAGATGAACATCTGCTTTATAACTTTTAGCCTACCTGAGCACTTAGTTCTCATGGGGAGCTTTAAGGATACTAAATGGTCAGTGTTCATTAGTTAATGTGTGCATCAACTTTGTTCTTCTATGGATATCTCCTCCAAATTGACAGATTCTAGTAATACTCCATATGCATGATCCAGTGCACATGTTGGTCACTGGAGTTACATTATCTTGTAATTGTCTAATTACTCTGTTTAAATCATGCCCCTGGGATCAAACTGGTCACGCCAAGGTGTCACATGATTTATATAGACATATATAGTAAATCTCTTAAAAATGCTTATGTGTAACCGCAAGTGTCAGGAAGTTAATGATTAGTTAGTAACATAGTGTGGATGTCCTGTACACTGTTTGTTCAAGTATTCAGGGGGATTAATATGTCAAAATCGACCCTACCCTGGAAGTTACTTGTTTTCCTTATTTATGTAAAAAAAACTATTCTCCTTTGAAACTGCAATGCCGAGAGGTGTAGTATTTTGCATATTTTGGTTTTCCTCTACCAAGTTTGTTCATATTATGGGCCTTTTGTATCGATGGTATATTCCGTGCTCCCCTTACGATTGACTAGCCCAGGTCGGACTCTAAAAGTCGTGGGGATGGACTTTACAGATAATGCTTTATTGTTACTGGGCAAAAATGTGTGTCTATGTTTCGTTTGGACATGCTGAGAGTAAACAGCGTTTCCCTAAACTGTTCAGTGTTACACACAAAAACGCCATGTGGTTGCCGATGATCCAGGAATTACCGGTTACGCTCAAATCAGAATACGAATGTATTCATTCGGGTCTGCTGGCGTTATGTTAAGATCATTTAAGGTGAAAAGGTGGGTTTAACAACTATGCCGAACAAGTATTATCAAAAGCGAACACGTTTCCTGTCGGCAATAAGATTAATAAAAGTAACAAAAAACCTCTGCATATTAATGCTTGTTTTCATCAATACTAGTCTTTTTGATAGGACTGTCGGACCCTCCGATAAGATTTCTAAGTCATGTTCGTGCTCATTAATTTATTTGCATTTGAGGTGGCTAAGAATCGGTTGGAATAATATGTGAGACATACCCGGTGAGTCAGCATACTGTAGTTTCTTTGATCTCGTCGAATTTACAGAGATTTTCCAACACCGACACAAATTAAAAAAGAATCAGTATATCTGCTGAGTATCTTTTTAAAACTATCATTCCTCGTTTAAAAGCTTCAACGGTTAATAAATAGATAATGTTTGAAAATATTAATTATTAGACTTAAAATTCGGATAAGCGCGATTTACATGTTGCTAAGTTTTGAGATCACCTTGTACATTATCCTGTGTGATTGCTTCGAATGTTGTTAAGTGATCATGTGTATTGCCCGATCTGTCCTCCCCTACATTATAGATTAAATAAGTTAAACTCTCCAATCATATTCGTAATTCTAACACAGCATGTTAAAATATCTTATGGGGAAATGAAATAAAGTTCATCTATAATCGAACATGATTGACAAATGATATGTGTTTTTGTATTTAATCGTGACTACTTTTAGATCACCTTAGCACTGTGTTGTCTTTCCGTCCGTCCGTCCAATGTCGCGCATTATTCTGACAAGAACAGTCGATAGACCAGTATAATGAAATAACTTTGTAGATCATCAGCTTTAAAATGTTGCATCTTGCCGAATTAGGCTATCATTATTATCTACAGCGTTATTGCTGCCTTTTTTTTAACTTTCGTAAGGCAAATCTATTGTTACTTGTTAGATGGAAACGGATAATTCTTGAGTACGGTTTATTGAGACTTGTGTACATTCAAACAGGTATAACTGCTAACGTGATTAAACCGAATAAAACTAATGATCGAGATTTGAAGTTATTAAATGTGTGTTTATTTGTATATAGTAAATGCATAAGGTTTTGAGAAGACCAGTGAAAACGCGACTTTGTTTATGTGAATACTATTTAATGAAAAGCACATTTTGTTTACAGTCGTTTGCATATTGTATGAAAATAAAATATCGTTTGTATATACGTATGCAGTAAACACAAAAATCATGCAAACAGAAAACAAATTGTTTACAAATAAAAAGCAAGAACAGTTATTTGTATTCATATCATGAGTCATATAGTTTGCGTCACTTTCAGTTAAATTATACGATAGATCTGAAAAATGAAATTAAAGAAGTAAACATTTCAATTTTCACGTTCCCGAAATTATTTGGGTGTATTTCTTTATGTTGCGTTATGTTTTGTTCATGGTTGTTTTGCGTAATTTATGACGCGCATCGCAAATAGTAACTCATTTAAATGTGAGATCATTTTTCCACGCTTGAACAATTTGTACGTTTTTTTAAATGCAATACATTTGACTGCAATCATTGTGCAACCATGCATGATCAACATAGAAAGTACTTTAATGCATTGCATAGACAGTTATAGAAGCCGGCGGTTTGCTTAGTCACTTTCAAGTCGGATATTGACAAGGAGAAATTATGTTACCCGTACTGTCTTTCACATCCAAATGTCAGTGGGATTGGATCGATATTGAATGACGCCCACAGCATCGGTATTCAGTGACGCCCGTCGCAGTGATTTTAAATAACGCCAATTTCATCGATCTTTAATGACCAACCATTGCATCGATATTTAATGACCCACCATGGCATCGTTATTTAATTAATTGCCATTGTATTGATATTTCATGACCCAGCATTGCATCGATATTTAATGCCCAACGATTAGATTGATATGTAATGACCCACAATTGCATTGATATTTAATGACCCAATTGTATCGATATTTAATGATTCCCATATCATCTTTGCTTTGTAAGATGTATCTAAACGTTGCAATACTTCATACTATTATACAAAGTAATTGTTGTCCTTTTCTTTTAAATGATACAGATTCATTTTGTTCCATGACTGCCTATTTTTTGTTCTAGCCTTTGCTTTCGAAGTTGCTGCAGCACGCACACTGTCAACCGTTTCGAGTGTCTGTTCCCGATCTGGACATCACAATACGGATCCAACGACTGATTGTATCTCTGGATACTGATTTAAATGGTTTTATATAGCTTATAAGTAAACTGTCATCACTATTATTCCTTATTTGTTTTGTCCTTTTTAAATATTCTTTCAAAACAGTAACAGCACACAGTCTCCTGTCTGGAGGAAATGAAGAACAATCATAACCAACCCGGCTTTGTTTTATCAAACTATTCAACTTCAACGAATAACAAAAACTGCATTTTCTTAAATGCTAAAAACTTAACACATGTAAAGTCTGTACCCGAGCTGCGTTGGTGAGAGCTAAAAGCATTACAAATTTCAGAGTCAAATCGTTAAATGTAATTCTCCGAACTGGATAGAGTTTTCGTAAATAATTCAATACTAATTTCCAAGATTTCTGTATTACGAGTAGATGGTGTTCTTAATTGTACACACCTTTCATGAATCTCACAAATGTTGGATGTGAACCGGCAGAAAAAGAATCAATTCTGATCTCGAAAGAAGAGAGAGCACCCCGGGCCGTATTTTAGGCACTATAACCAAGTCCTCGACCATATAGTTCAGTCAAAAACTCTATTACATCTTTTACAGAAACCGAACTTTGAGAGATCTGTTTTTTATCACAATATTGAAACCATCGCGATTTATAAGATTGATATTCGTGTTGTGTTGATTGTCTCCAAGAGGACATGATAATTGTGGTAGCTTCTTGAGAAAATCCTCGTTTTCTGTAGCTATTCCTGACACTTTGCATGCCATTAGAACGAGTTTTTTCTCCAGAGGATGATTCATATCATGATGCGTAAGAAAGAGTATCGTCCTCTTGGTAAAACCAATGCTCTTCTTACCAACAGACTCATCAAAATTGGAAAGCAGATTTGCGTTGGCCACAGCGGGGCTATCACAAGGGCTCTCGCACCATCGTGTTTGATCTTGCGAACGCATCTCGGCATCATACTGAAAGGTGGACACACATAACAGTATGAGAAATCAGCCCAGTTCAATGTAAATTAACTTAGCACTAGGATCTGGTTTCCATGCACAAAACACCTCATTCTTTGCATTTAACCTAGATGCAAAAAGGTCAATCACAGGTGAACCTATCTCTGCATAAATGTTCTTATATAAAGTATCATCTAGCTCCCACTCAGTGCGATCATTGAAAATTCTCGAAGAAGCGTCAGCATCATTTTGTTTGCCTGGAATGTGAGCACAAGAAATCCAAATGTTTTTCTTGATACAGAGAAACCAAATGTCTTGACTAATTTGATCACAAACCAAGGATTGAATACCACCCATATTTGTCACATAGCACACTGCTGTAGTGCTGTCTGTCAAAACTTTGACCTGCTAATCTATAAAGCAATGATTGTAATGAAAACAAAATAGCCAACATTTCTAACCCATTTATGTGTTTGGTTTTTTCCAAAATTTGTCCAACGTTCACCAATTTTGTCATCTTAACAGACAGCACCCCATCCAGATAAACTAGCATCAGTCAGAATACATATTTCTGGATTTCCTCTGACAATATGTATCCTTTTATCATAAATATTGTCACACCACCATTTAAGTTCTAAATTCAATTCGTCTGAAATGTTCATTTGTGCATCAAAATTGCCAAGCATTTGTCTCAAAGCTATCTGTTTAGCTCGTTCTAACTTTCTGTAATGAAGTTTACCATACTCAACGGCTAAAAAAAGGACACAATCAAGCCTATAACATGTGCAACTTGTCTAATGGTATCAACCTTTTTCCCCATACGTTTTTTGCATTCTTTTAGTTAGCTATTTTTCTTTTCATCTGGAAACACTACTAACATGTTATCTGAATCTATGCTGTTGCCAAGGTAACACATTTTTTGCGTAGGTAAGTGAACTGATTTTTTTATGATTTATCATAAATCCTAAGCTCTGCAACAATGAACAGGCTTTGGTAATTGAATTACAACATTCGGTTATAGAGTTAGCACCTAAAAGACTATCATCAATGAATCATATACATATTTCTGTATCTGTTATGAGCTTTGCATAAACTGGTTTGAGAAGTTTGGTAAATTTCATGGGAAGGCAAGACAACCCATTTGGACAACATATATGCTGATAAATTTTGTCATTCCAGACAAACCTGAGATATTTTCTATGTTCCTTGGCAACTGGCCCAGAAAAATATGCATGACAAAAATCAATACTGCACATATACATCACTTTTGTGATCAAAGTCAAAGCAATTTCGAACGTATCCATTTTAAAATGCCTGTAAGGGATATGCATATTTAGACGTTTCAAGTTCAATATCAATCCAAATTCTCCATTTTTCTTTTCACACAGGAAGATAGGTGAAATGAATTGATTTTCGTCAAATTCTTAATGTACTATAACATTTGAGCTAGCATTTCATTAACAATGCTCTAAAAAAAATTCAGTTTCTATAGCATTAAAAACCTGTGTAGTTATTTTTGATTGTTTAGGAGGTAAATCTTGTACAAAATCATTTTCGAGACCTTCTACCATTTGCAATATTGTTTGGTTAGATGTCAACTTTTCCCATTCAGTTAAACATGATTTTATTTGACCAGCAGAAAAAAGTACCTGACTATTTACTGTCTCGAGGGGTTCCTCATCACTCCGCAGACAGTTTTTTGTGTCAACGTCAGGTGCGCCTTGGAAAAAGCCACGTCCACGCATAGACCCTCGTGAGCGCATCCTGAACCGGCTGCGAAATCCTGCACGGCCACCACGGAAGCTGTTCCCTCGGAACGAGCCATTATGCATTTTGTTCCCAATTTTAGCCTCATCTTCAATGTCCTTAGCGGCTTTAGAGACGTCGTCTCCGAACAACTGGTCCGCAAAAGGAATTGAGTGGTTACATAGATGGTCATACTCGAAACGCATTCCAGGTTTAAGTAAATCTTTTCTAGTTAGATTTATCTGCCTGTTTGCATGTCCCATCAACGCTTAAGAGTCATTCAATTTGTCGATGACAAACGAAATGTTCTCTCCTTTTTCATGTAGAGTTTTCTCCAAAGTAGCAACCTCATTGAATACCTTTGCCGACACTGAAACCGATTCACCTTCGTCGTTTCAATGTTTTGTGACATTTTATCATTAATTCTAGGACTTGGTGACAACAAGTCCCAAACCAGTTGATTGCAACGAACTACTGTGAACCCTGAGCAATTTTCTGGCCTCGACAGTGCTGGATCTTTTAACATAGCATTATATTGTTTTCTTCGTCAATGCCTTTTCTAAAAAGGTCTGTAACAGTGGTCGCTAAATTTTCATCAATAGCTACGTCAGTTACCTTCTGACCTTTGAAACGCTTAGCAAAGGACAAAAACCTACTGTCGTCGACAGTTTTGTTGTTCTGATCGTCAGAAGGCCTTTTGCTACATGAAGGCTGATGAGTATCATCATACTCTTCGTTTTATTGTTCGTACTGCTCATATTCGCAGTGTTCGATTGCATCGAGACGTTTGACAAGTCCATCAACTTTGTCATCATTTTTCTTTATTTGCACTTTAATGTTTTTCAGAAATGTAATAATTTGTTCCGGTTCTGAATTGTCAGTTTTACTGTGTTTTGTTGACGACCGCGTCGTCTTCTGTATGTCTGACGTTTTAGGTTTGTCGGATGATTTATCGGACGATTTCTCCAATTTTTCCTTACCACTAGTGTCCGCCATTTCAAAATGGCTGAGAAAAAATCGCACCATGTGCGATTTGAAAAAACTCGAAGAACGTCTTTTCCGTAGGAAATGCGAATGCACACTGATGCGCATGCGCAAGCACAAATCTTATTTAACGAATACGAAAATCGTTTCGAGATAGAATAATAATCTAGGGCCATACTACATATTTTAGGTTCATTGGCGAGTGGCGCTCTGCTTATTTCCATCACTGAACTATTATGACAATAATTATCAGTTCCTTGCAATGGGTATTATTATTATGCCCAACTTCGAAGAAGAGGTGTGTATTGTTTTACACATGGCGGTTGGTCGGTCCGTCGGTCTACTAAATGGTTTCCGGATGATAACTCAAGTACAATAAGGCCTAGTTCAGGTAATTTCATAGGTACATTGATCATGACTGGCAGATGGCCCATATTGCCTTTCAGGTCACTAGGTCAAAGTTCAAGGTCACAGGGACTCGAAACGGTAAAATGTTTTCCGGATGATAACTCAAGAATGCTTAATCCTGGGATCAAGAACAGTTCATAGGGACATTGGCCATGAGTGACAGATAACCCCTATTGATTTTCAGTACTCTAGGTAAAAGGTCAAAGTCAAAGTGACTTGAAACAGTTAAATGGTTATGCCAATTATACTCTTACGTATTCACACAATGGCTGCCACTACAAAAGACAGCCCATTTGGGGGCACGCGTGTTTTACAAACAGCCCTTGTTAAATAAGTATCATCAAAACATCACCAATATTTTACACACCTTGCTCAAACGTTGCATACTGTTGAAATTCGAGTAAAATAACTGAAAGATTGCAGATGGTTGATTTACATGTATTTTAGAACAGTAAAGCGAACTGACAAGGACCCGTATTCAGCCACCAATTCTTAGACGGGAAAAAATTAAGACTAAGAATAACATCTATGATTGAACAGTTTGTTAATATATTTGTGGAATAAAATGATTTGTGAAAGAATATTCTTGAAAATGTTCAATGTTATAATGTTGTACGTGAAAGCCGTATATATGACTTTTGTTGTGTTTCGACTACTTACATTACTCATTATGTGCATTTTTAGATCAATTAGTTCTCTATTCAGCCATTAGATGTTCTTCGAATGAACACGCAAACGGAGACTATATTTTTTTAAGTATAAATCTGTTCGTCATGCTTATGTCTACGAATGCGCCTGTCAAAACGGGCGACACGGTACAAGTAGACTTATGACATTATTGACCTAGAAACACGTCCACATGGTACTAGTTCAATGAAGTATTTTATTAACTATGGAACGTGTTGACTATAGTGCAATTCACTGTTGACCAGGGGTAGGCGTACTCGTCTACGATTTGCTGTCATTTTTAGTGTGGTGGTCCATCTGAGCAGAGCTGCTGGCGATATTTGCCCCGGACACTAACCAGCTCCACACGATTAACCACACTAAAGGCGAGACGATGGGACCGAACAGGTGACGCAGTTGAATGCGTTGACAGCAGACTGTCTGCCGCATTGAAGTATCATATGGACCACGTCATGGCTATATTCGCATGCCGCGGCTAAAACTTTAATAAGATAAGTCCTGAGTATACTCTTTGCAAGATGCTGTAACTCCAGTGACCAACTTTGCACTGGATCATGCATGTGGAGTATTTTTAGAATGTGTCAATTGTTTCAGGAGGAGAAATCCATAGAAGAACCAAGTTGATGCACACATTGACTAACGAACACTTACAATATAGTACAATTAAGCTCCCCATGAGAACTAAGTGCTCAACTGAGCAAAAATTGTAAAGCAGATGTCCAGCTATTCAATGTCCGAGTCATGGCTTTACTCGCATGCCGCGGCTCATACTATACAACAATTAAGATTAGTCCTGAGTATATTTAAGAAAAAGGTCAAGCCTCAGTGTGTTAATTAAGATATGGTCGTTTGAGGTTTCCGGTTTGATGTCTTCTACTATATAATGCTGTATTGTATTTAATATGTTTTTGTTTTAATTCTTTGAAACCAACTTTTGTTTAACTTAAATGGGTGGGTTTTGTACTATGAAAAATCTACAGTAAAATCAACAGCACACCAACTCACGTGCTGAAGGAATATGCTGTTCATTTTAAGAACGTTCTTGTCGAGTCTTCAAGGATAGCACGAGGGAAAATCAGTCCGCTTTCGAACCTGTATGCGGCTGATTTCGACGCTGTCGTCTTTCCAGGGGGCTTCGGCGCGGCGAAGAATTTGTGAGTAAATCATGTGGTCGAAATGGGTGTGCGCTTCTGTGGGTAAACGCACGCTTACATAGTGCTTTTGTATATTAAATTAAATGCATTACGATAATTGTATATTAAGAAAGTCAAGTATGTATCTTTATGAAATCGTACAACACCCATAGAAACGTGCAGAATAATGAAATATATTTTTCTGTTCATTAAAATGGCATTTACTTGGTCAATCACAGGTGAACCCATCTGTGCACAAATGTTCTTATATAAAGTATCATCTAGCTCCCACTCAGTGCGATCATTGAAAATTCTCGAAGAAGCGTCAGCATCATTGTGTTTGCCTGGAATGTGAGCACAAGAAATCCAAATGTTTTTCTTGATACAGAGAAACCAAATATCTTGACTAATTTGATCACAAACCAAGGATTGAACACCACCTATATTTGTCACATAGCACACTGCTGTAGTACTGTCTGTCAAAACTTTGACCTGCTAATCTATAAAGAAATGATTGTAATGAAAAACAAAATAGCCAACATTTCTAACCCATTTATGTGTTTGTTTTTTTCCAAATGTGTCCAACGTTCAACAATTTTGTCATCTTAACAGACAGCACCCCATCCAGATAAACTAGCATCAGTCTGAATACATATTTCTGTATTTCCTCTGATAATATGTCTCCTTCGATCTTAAACAATGTCACACTACCACTTAATTTCTAAATTCAATTCGTCTGAAATGTTCATTTGTGCATCAAAATTGCCATGCATTTGTCTCAAAGCTATCGTTAAAGCTCGTTCTAACTTTCTGTAATGAAGTTTACCATACTCAACGGCTAAAAAAAGAGGACACAATCAAGCCTATAACATGTGCAACTTGTCTAATGGTATTAACCTTTTTCCCCATACGTTTTTTGCATTCTTTTAGTTATCTATTTTTCTTTTCATCTGGAAACACTACTAACATGTTATCTGAATCTATGCTGTTGCCAAGGTAACACATTTTTTGCGTAGGTATGTGAACTGATGTTTCATGATTTATCATAAATCCCAAGCTCTGCAACAATGATCAGGCTTTGGTGAATGAATTACAACATTCGGTTATGGAGTTAGCACCTAAAAGACTATCATCAATGAATCCTGTACATATTTCTGTATCTGTTATGAGCTTTGCATAAACTGGTTTGAGAAGTTTGGTAAATTTCATGGGAAGGCAAGATAACCCATGTGGACAACATGTATACTGATAAATTTTGTCATTCCAGACAAACCTGAGATATTTTCTATGTTCCTTGGCAACTGGCACAGAAAAATATGCATGACAAAGATCAATACTGCACATATACATCACTTTTGTGATCATAGTCAAAACAATTTCGAACGAATCCATTTTAAAATGCCTGTAAGGGATATGCATATTTAGACGTTTCAAGTTTAATATCAATCCAAATTCTCCATTTTTCTTTTCACACAGGAAGATAGGTGAAATGAATTGATCTTCGTCAAATTCTTAATGTACTATAACATTTGAGCTAGCATTTCATTAACAATGCTCTTAATTTTTTTCAGTTTCTATAGCATTAAAAACCTGTGTAGTTATTTTTGATTGTTTAGGAGGTAAATCTTGTACAAAATCATTTTCGAGACCTTCTACCATTTGCAATATTGTTCGGTCAGATGTCAACTTTTCCCATTCAGTTAAACATGATTTTATTTGACTAGCAGAAAAAAAGTACCTGACTATTTACTGTCTCGAGGGTTCCTCATCACTCCGCAGACAGTTTTTTGTGTCAACGTCAGGTGCGCCTTGGAAAAAGCCACGTCCACGCATAGACCCTCGTGAGCGCATCCTGAACCGGCTGCGAAATCCTGCACGGCCACCACGGAAGCTGTTCCCTCGGAACGAGCCATTATGCATTTTGTTCCCAATTTTAGCCTCATCTTCAATGTCCTTTAGAGACGTCGTCTCCGAACAACTGGTCCGTAAAAGGAATTGAGTGGTTACATAAAAGGTCATTCTCGAAACGCAGTTCAGGTTTAAGTAAATCTTTTCTAGTTAGATTTATCTGCCTGTTTGCATGTCCCATCAACGCTTAAGAGTCATTCAATTTGTCGATGACAAACGAAATGTTCTCTCCGTTTTCATGTAGAGTTTTCTCCAAAGTAGCAACCTCATTGACTACCTTTGCCAACACTGAAGGCGATTTCACCACCATCGTTTCAATGTTTTGAAACTTTTCATCATTAATTCTAGGACTTGGTGACAACAAGTCCCAAACCAGTTGATTGCAACGAACTACTGTGAACCCTGAGCAATTTTCTGGCCTCGACAGTGCTGGATCTTTTAACAAAGCATTATATTGTTCTTCGTCAATGCCTTTTCTAAAAAGGTCTGTAACAGTGTTCGCTAAATTTTCATCAATAGCTCCGTCAGTTACCTTCTGACCTTTGAAACGCTTAGAAAAGGACAAAATCCTACTGTCGTCGACAGTATTGTTGTTCTGATCGTCAGAAGGCCTTTTGCTACATGAAGGCTGATGAGTATCATCATACTCTTCGTTTTATTGTTCGTCCTGCTCATATTCGCAGTGTTCGATTGCATAGAGACGCTTGACAAGTCCATCAACTTTGTCATCATTTTTCTTTATTTGCACTTTAATGTTTTTCAGAAATGTAATAATTTGTTCCGGTTCTGAATTGTCAGTTTTACTGTGTTTTGTTGACGACCGCGTCGTCTTCTGTATGTCTGACGTTTAAGGTTTGTCGGATGATTTATCGGACGATTTCTCCAATTTTTCCTTACCACTAGTGTCCGCCATTTCAAAATGGCTGAGAAAAAATCGCACCATGTGCGATTTGAAAAAACTCGAAGAACGTCTTTTCCGTAGGAAATGCGAATGCACACTGATGCGCATGCGCAAGCACACATCTTATTTAACGAATACGAAAATCGTTTCGAGATAGAATTATAATCTAGGGCCATACTACATAATTTAGGCTCATTGGCGAGTGGCGCTCTGCTTATTTCCATCACTGAACTATTATGACAATAATTATCAGTTCCTTGCAATGGGTATTATTATTATGCCCAACTTCGAAGAAGAGGGGTGTATTGTTTTACACATGGCGGCTGGTCGGTCCGTCGGTCCGTCGGTCTACCAAATGGTTTCCGGATGATAACTCAAGAACAATAAGGCCTGGGTTCAGGAAATTTCATAGGTACATTGATCATGACTGGCAGATGACCCCATATTGCCTTTTAGGTCACTAGGTCAAAGTTCAAGGTCACAGGGACTCGAAACGGTAAAATGTTTTCCGGATGATAACTGACAGATAACCCCTATTAACTTTCAGTACTCTAGGTCAATGGTCAAAGTCACAGTGACTCGAAACAGTAAAATGATTTCCAGATGATAACTAAAAAATATTTAGGCCTGGGATCAGGAAAGTTCATAGGGACATTGGCCATGACTGACAGATACCCCTATTGAATTTTAGTACTCTAGGTCAAAGGTCAAAGTCAAAGTGACTTGAAACAGTAAAATGGTTATGCCAATTATACTCTTACGTATTCACACAATGGCTGCCACTACAAATGACAGCCCATTTGGGGGCACGCGTGTTTTACAAACAGCCCTTGTTAAATGTGTATCATCAAAACATCACCAATATTTAACACGCCTTGCTCAAACGTTGCATACTGTTAAAATTCGAGTAAAATAACTGAAAGATTGCAGATGGTTGACTTACATGTATTTTAGAACAGTAAAGCGAACTGACAAGGGCCCGTATTCAGCCACCAATTCTTAGACGGGAAAAAATAAGACTAAGAATAACATCTATGATTGAACAGTTTGTTAATATATTTGTGGAATAAAATGATTTGTGAAAGAATATTCTTGAAAATGTTCAATGTTATAATGTTGAACGTGAACGCCGTATATATGACTTTTGTTGTGTTTTGACTACTAACATAACTCAATATGTGCATTTTTGAGATCGATTAGTTTTTATTCAGCCATTAGATGTTCTTCGAATGAACACGCAAACGGAGACTATATTTTTTTAAGTATAAATATGTTCGTCATGCTTATGTCTACGAATGCGCCTGTCAAAACGGGCGACACGGTACAAGTTGACTTATGACATTATTGACCAAGAAACACGTCCACATGGTACTAGTTCAATGAAGTATTTTATTAACTATGGAACGTGTTGACTAGAGTGCAATTCACTGTTGACCAGGGGTAGGCGTACTCGTCAACGATTAATCCATAGAAGAACAAAGTTGATGCACACATTGACTAACGAACACTTACAATATAGTACAATTAAAGCTCCCCATGAGAACTAAGTGCTAATTTGAGCAAAAAATTGTAAAGCAGATGTCCAGCTATTCAATGTCCGCGTCATGGCTATATTCGCATGCCGCGGCTCATACTATACAACAATTAAGATTAGTCCTGAGTATATTTAAGAAAAAGGTCAAGCCTCAGTGTGTTAATTAAGATATGGTCGTTTGAGTTTGCGGTTTGATGCCCTCTAAGATATAATGCTGTATTGTATTTAATTTTTTTTTTAATCTTAGAAACCATTTTTGTTAAGCTTAAATGGGTGGGTTTTTGTACTATGAAAAATCTACAGCAAAATCAACAGCACTCTGATTCACGTGATGGAAGACTGTGGTGTTCATTTTAGGAACGTTCTTGTCGAGTCTGCAAGGATAGCACGAGAAAAAAATCAGTCCGCTTTCGAACCTGAAGACAGCTGATTTTTACGCTGTTTTCTTTCCATGCGGCTTCGGAGCGGCGAAGAATTTTTGAGAAAATCATGTGGTCGTAATTGGTGTGCGCTTCTGTGGGTTAAACAAACGCTTAAACAGTGCTGTTTTATTAAATTATATGCATTATGATAATTGTATATTAAGATAGTCAAGTATGTATCTCTATGAAATCGTAAAACACCCATAGAAACGTGCAGAATAATGAAATATATTTTTCTGTTCATTAAAACGGCATTTACTTGTTTTTACTATTACCACAGTCATCTCCTATGTCCATAAAAAGTGTTATTATTGAATACTACATTGAATTACATGTATATTGAACCACGTTGCGTATCTTCATAACATTTAGGTCGACATTTCGCCGTGGATGGAGCAAAAATGACAGTGCGCACGGATGTTGTAAGGGTCGTGAAAGACTTCCACGGCCATGGTAAACCAATCGGATAAGGATCGAGGAAACTACAGAAGCATCATTTAAAGGGTTTCGTGATCCGATAGGTGCAACTAAACTTATTAATTATGCCTTAAACTCACATGTAAATAAGTAAGTTTGGAAATATCATAATTGGCTTATGCCAATAATTTGGTAATAAAACAGCGCAATTCCAAATGTTTTTAAAACAATCCATGACGTCCGCTGTTTATTACGTCCCGACTGCTATAGAAATCGTATGGCTGATTGTAAATTGCTGTCCGTTTTTTTCATTGTTGTTTTGACAATTGTGATGCCACGTGTAAAATACTTTTTAATTATGGTTTTATTTACTGTATGAAGCGTTTAATGCGACCTATAACAAGTATTTGTTTAACACAAATAAGACTTTACATGTTAGGCTGTTGTTATTCTAAGTCGTCTTGTATGGCAAAATTATTTTATTATGGTATAACACATTCAACGCTATATTAACACTTTCATTCGTCTTGAGTAATTCTATAAATCATCTTTTACTTGAATTTATTCCTTGAATGTTATGTAAATGACGGCATCCATCATTGTTTTACATCGCTTCATATGGTAGCACCATTTCACATAAAGTTACATATTATAACCTGGATTTTCTAAACATCATCACCGATTTTACTCGTACAAATTGTGTCTTGATAAATGGCACATGTTATGTCTTTTCCTACAACACAGTATGTTTTTCCACAGGCTGTGTTGTATTTTCCCGGTGATCGCCGCCAAGATTATTCCAGGTTGCGAGGTCACCGTGGGGCAGGAACGGAGGACGGGGCCGATGGCCGTACGCGGGCACGGCTTAGGCCATCAAAGCGATGGG
This sequence comes from Dreissena polymorpha, assembly GCF_020536995.1. NCBI lineage: Eukaryota > Metazoa > Mollusca > Bivalvia > Myida > Dreissenidae > Dreissena > Dreissena polymorpha. The sequence goes on from NC_068367.1 coordinate 24,762,769, forward strand.
TGCCATACACGTGCCCAAGAACGTTACCGTATCTTTTTCGGCAACAGAATGATGTTGATAGTGGAATGGGTTCTGTTTTTCACGGATTTAACCGTTTTAGTATGTATTGCCTTGGCAATTAGTTCTTTTATACGAGAAAAGAGATTCTGTATTACTAGATGTTGTTGATCGAACAAAAACGAAAACACACCGAAAAAGAAAAACTTCAAAACTTTTTAAGCATTGTTGCGCTTTTTTGATAGTATGTTTCGTTGATCGCATCATTTGTAAATATTATTGTTATTTGTGTCGTTGGAAACGGCACATGTTCATGGCGAGTAAATTATTGCATTAATGTTTAAATAGTTGTTGAGATAAAACGATAATAGTTTGCATGCGTGTGACCTTAATATAATGATCGTGTTTTAATCTCTCAGCTTCAAGATAATGATTCTTGATATGAGTATTGTTCTGTGAAAATTGGGCAAAATTCATTTGCATGCTAATCAGGGACGACACTTTCCGCTTTAATAGTAATTTTCGTTCAAAGGAAGTCCCTTTATACCGAAAAATCTAGTTAAGGCGGAAAGTTTCTTCCCTGATTAGCCCGTGCGAACTGCACAGGCTTATCTGGGACGACACTTTACGCACATGCATTTTGCCCAGTTTTATCAGAACAAGACTCAATTTTGATATACTTGGAAAAATCACAATAACAACACCTACAAACATATTTTTGTATTTTTCTCGGTTAAGATTTATGGAGTATGTTTTTAGTTAGACATGCCCCGTTCATATTTAGCATTATTGCCTTTACTATGTGACATGAATCGCACACAGATGTGAAAAATAAAATTGTTACAACGCCAGCTTTTATGTACGAAACTAAATTTCATGAAGTCTTCGACGGTATTGGTAAAATGATAAACGGTGTTTTAAAACGTGTGAAGTAAGCTGTTATTTTATTGTATTGGATTATCTGTACTTGGAATGATACTAATATGAAAACACGATTAAATACTGTGAGCTTGTAAATCTTGTTTTTGGTGACAGTGGTTAGCATTCGCTTCAATCGTTTAAAATAGTGTGATTCAAAATAAATATAGAAAATCGGATAGAATAACAGTAAATGGATTGCACATCGTTGTACTTTAATTATTATTAGCATCGGATTAAAGTTGTCATAGAGGTTAGTGTGTCTTTTACTTTTTAAATTTTACTGGTGTGCGCATCCTGTTAAAGCTCAATAGTCATCAATCTAATGTGAAGCAGAGTTTCAGTTTCAATCGATATTTGTATTATCCAAATTGCGGGCTACCTGTCATTAAAAAATCTAATTATGATTGATTATTTCGTTGATGTGTGGCTAAGACTGAATGTGGACGACATTTTTTCCAGTTGAGGGTGACGCGCACGTATTCGGCCCTCGCGTGAGGGCCGATTATTTTGAATGACCCCGTAATGGTTATAATGACATGAAAAACTGTACAAATTGGTTACTATACATATATAGTAAGGTTTGTATTATTTTATTATAATAAGCATCGGATTAAAGTTGTCATAGATGTAAGTGTGTCTTTTACTTTTTAAATTTTGCTGTTTGGTGAATCCTGTTATAAGTCAAAAAGAGGCATCAATCTAATGTGAAGCAGTTTCAGTTTCAATCAATATTTTTATTATCCGAATTGTGTGCTACCTGTCATTAATTAATCTTATTATGATTGATTATTTCGTTAATTTGTGTCTTAAAGTGGACGCCATTTTTCCAGTTTGCGTCACGCGCACACATTCTTAGGGCCGATTATTTATAATGACCCCGCAATGGTGATTATGACATGAAAAACTGTAAAAAATGTGTTACTATATATAGTAAGGTATGTATTATAGCTCAATATGTACAGTATCGAGGCTTACCACGAACCGAAAATAGTTCAAAATACATTATCGAGGCTTAGCGCGAACCGAAAACAGCTCAATGTACACTATATTAGCTAAGCAAGAACAGCATAAGGCTCAAAATACACTATCGACGCTTAGAACGACCGAATATAGCTCAATGTTCACTACAAAGGCTTAGCACGGACATAATATAGCTTTTTATACTATACCGAGGCTTTTCACGAACTAAATGCAGAGCAATATACACAATCGAGGCTTAGCACGAACCGAATAGAGCTCAATATAGACTACCGAGGCTTAGCACAAGCCAAATATAGCACGTTATACACTACCGAGGCTTAGCATGAACTGAATAAAATACACTATCAAGGCTTAGCACGAACCTAATATTGCTCAATATACACTATCGAGGCATAGCACGAGCCAAATATAGCCTGTTATACACAATCGAGGCTTAGCATGAACCGAATCTAGCATAATATAAACTATCAAGGCTTAGCACGAGTCTAATATCGCTCAATATACACTATCGAGGCATAGCACGAGCTAAATATAGCCTGTTATACACTACCGAGGTTTAGCATGAACCGAATCTAGCCTAATATACACTATCAAGACTTAGCACGAACCTAATATCGATCAATATACACTATCGAGGCATAGCACGAACCGAATATAGCTCAATATACACTATGTTAGCTTAGAACGAACCGAATATAGCTCAATATACACTATCGAGGCTTAGCACGAACCGAATATAGCTTAATATACACTACCGAGGCTTAACACAAACCGAATATAGCTTATTATACTATACCGAGGCTTTACACGAACCGAATGCAGATCAATATACACTATGAAGGCTTAGCACGGACCGAATATAGCTCAATATTCACTATGTTAGCTTAGCACGACCCGAATATAGCTCTATGTACACTTTTGTGGCTTAGCACGACCGAATATAGCTCAATGACACCACAAATGCTTACAACAAACGAATATAGCTTATTATACTATACTGAGGCATTTCACGAAACGAATGCAGATCAATACACACTGTCGAGGCTTAGCACGGACCGAATACAGCTCAATATACACTACCAAGGCTTAGCACGAGCCGAATATAGCTTGTTATACACTGCAGAGGCTAAGCATGAACCGAATATAGCCTAATATAAACTATCGTGGTTTAGCACGAACCGAATATAGCCTTTTATACACTATCGAGGATTTGCACGAACCGAATAAAGATCACTACACACTTATGCGGCTATGTACGAATACCGGCAGTATGACTTTCTATACAAACTAACGACGTGTGATACAAACAAAATAAAGCTTACATATTTTACGCTTGTTATGATCTGGATATAAATGTTTTAAAATATACCATGAAAACATGTCGATTGAAGACGAATTTTACAACATTTTAGTTTTGTTAACATACTATTTATAGACTTCTAATTTATGCACATAATGATATGATTTCCGACAGTATTTCTTTGATGTAAGAGTCATAATAAACTGACAATTTATCAAATGTCACATTTGGAATGCAGTCGTTTCATATTCAGTTATCAATCGGTACGGATGTTAACACACGCTTAAATGAAAACATGATTTGCACCGGGTATAATTATTTTATAAATTTTGCTGTACCATGTTTGCTCCCCAGTTTAAATGACAACCGTATGTTAGAAGTCCGTGTTTGCTTATGAAGTGGTTTGGAGACCAATTGCAAACAAAGTCAACGGATGTGCATTCCCATTTTATTGTTGACGTAGACCAATAATGTCGGTTGACTTGAAGAACTCTACAAAATCAATGACGCTATTTTTACAAACAATCAAAACATGTTGATACTATGGAATATGGATGAAAGGAATATTACGACAATTACACGAATGCACTCACATTTCAATATGCAATAATACACAATTTTAAATAAATGGAAACAGTTTTACAACTCAAAATGATAAAACTGGACCAAAATGGACATGCTACCACTAGACGGCCTTTTCAATTGAAAGCGTGATGAGTAAATTCATATTAAATAAATAAATTCTATTGAATAAGCATTAGACTCTTGATTGGGAGAAATTAATTATTATGATTTGACAAAACAACTATTTACTCGGCCTTTATGGGTGAACGCTGCTTATAACAAGTACATTAATTTTACATTTAAAATGAGATAATAAAATGATCTGAACTAGACCAAATCTTACATATAATGTACTGATAAAAGCTAAAGGACCAGCCAAACTTTAATGGCTTTGAAACAAAACCAACATACATGTTGTGATTTATTAAAAATGCCATTAAATAACCAATCCATTGTATGTTTATAATCATCTGTTATAAACAATAAGAACACAGGCGTTTATAACAACATTTTCGGACACATTTTTAAAAGCCAAAAAATAGACTGAGGAAACCCCTTATATACATGAACATATACAAAACAGTTTTACTCATCAGCAGCCACAAATAGAACAATACATGTCGTGTATATTAGTGTTGAAAACAATTGAAGCGAAATAAATAGATGAAGGTTAATGTTAGAATTTCAGATCGGTAAATATCCGCCCATGCCACATATGTACAATTTAAACAATGAATTTTACGTTTATCTGCGAGTGTTTATGATATGTCACAGCTGCTGTTGTGGTATGAAGTCACATTAATGTGATGATTCATTATAGATATTAATAAATTAATCAACAGATAATATGTTGAAACGAAAAATCTGTCAATGAACCTGTTAGTTCATAGATATATGGACAAAAATATTTTTACGTAACTAAAGTGATCCGATTAAAACATGAACATTCGAGCGGAAAAAAAACATCAACAAACGATTCTTTGGTTTAAGATAAGACTATTAAGGGTGCTTAACACAACCAAATATTTAAACTCAATAAATCACTGCCTTCAAATTTTTGTCAAACACGTGACATTAATTTAAGTAAATTAAAACATGTAAATAAACGGTGTGCATTTGTATTTTGTTAATGTAGTCAATCAATTACGCAGAGCGTTATTTTGAGATCACACTACTGTTTTTTCAGACGGTAAAGCTCATACATACATGTAAGTGATTCAAAATGCGAAATGTAAAGATGTAAAAACTTTAATGATGTGCTCGGAGCCTTTTGGTTACTGCTCAATAAAAGGAATGACATATATTATCCTTTGCAAAAAACACATGAAGAAACAATATACATAAAGTAAATGGATGGTGATGTTAAAACTACATAGCCACCTTGTTAACCGTGCAAACGTGATTAAAGTATGATGAATCACCTTCTTGAACAACGTACGTAACACAATGTATAAACGTATAAACAGCAATTGAACTTTGAAAATAGACCATGGGATATGCATTTACAATATGATGAAAATTTGTAAATTGTGTTTTAAAAAAGAGACGGATACGAATTTTGACGTTTATAGAATGAACCGCTCCTATTATATTTTGAATACACTATTGTCCATTTTTATTTTTTACACTCTACTTTCACCACTTAATATGAAATTCCAAGGTGCGATTATTCGATAATAATGCAACAACATTTAAATTCTTGCTAGCTATTTAGCGGAAAAGTATATATTTCGTCGACAACAGATGCTAAACGAGAGCGCCGACGGCGTTGAAAGTCCATTGGCAAGATACAGGCAGGTTTCTGCTGAAGTAAATGTTAAACGAACAGTTTACTGAATGTAAATCTAAAAGTCTATACAAGAACAAAAGTTTTTTTTTAGAATAAGTTCACATAAATAAAACAAAAAGTGGAGAAATACTGCCCACCATCCGAAATCAATAGGCTAGACGTTTAGTAATGCTTTTGTTTTATTTGAGGTTATACTTACATCATTACGATATACGAGACTGAGCGACCTTTTAATTCGGAAGCTAAGGTCAAAGTTATATCTTTGTTTTTATTGTTTTGTTACTATTCATTATATTGTTACGATCGCTTCATTTTCATTTAGTATTTCGTTGCCTTTGTTGTGTTGTTGTTATTAAATTTACCGACTTTGTTATGTACGCAAAATATTACACGCACGCTATACTTTGGTGCACATGTTCTGAAGTTTTTAATCCTTATTCAAATTATGAACATAATTGTAAATGCTATGCAAAATAATTTGCAGATTAATATCAAATTACTGTAATTTTACCCACTCTCTTGCCGCAAAAAATCGCAAGGTAAATGTTTGTCGTCACAAAGTTTAACGATAGCAAAGCTCATTAAAAAAATCGACAGTCTTCTGCAAGAAACAAGACAATTTTGTATTCGTTAAACTATTTAAGGAAACGTACCCCATTAATAAGTACATTGAAAAAGTATGTTATCTCAAAATCAAAAACGACTAGATTTACTCTGTAAAAAAACGCATAACTGAGTGTGCACAAAGTTAGAAAAATGTTAGGAACAAATTTATTAGAATTTATTGGAATGATGGCATTCCTGAAGCAAGTGGAACTACGATCATACAATAAAAAAACTCGTTCCCATCCACGATTTAAATGGAATTGTTAACGGATCTTGGCATTATTTCAAATGCCATTAGATATCATGGATTTGTTAATGATTAAAATAGACCTTACTTATTTTCATAGTTAGAAAAATAGTGAAAAAAAACCCACTGACGTCGCCGGTATTTAAACCACCGTCGTTTGGATTCTTAAGCGGATGCGCAGCAACTGCGCCACGCTTACTTTCATGACCTGTTGCGAAACATATAATGTATCCGGGCATTTGTACCCCTTACTCAACACGAAACCGACTTCGAGACGTCTTTCTGATTTGCGATAATATAGTTCATTTGCCAAAGCCAATGAACTAAAAATACAGATGATTCAGGGGGTCGTTGTCGTGAAGATACGCCCGCCAGAGCAAATCATATTACAAAGACAATACTACACGGCAAAACTGGGCCGGACTTTTATAATCGGCCCGCTGCCGACACAATTACACGAGGGCCTTTGGACCGAGGGCCATTATGCAGCTACGGCCGATTATTGACGTCCGGCCAAGCTCTGCCGTGTGTTATCGTTATATTTCATAATTTGATCATACTATTTTGTTCGTTTACTAAAATGTATTACAAACCAGCTTTCCGTACTTTTTTTTCCATTGATTACGCAATTAATGACGTATCTCATGTGACGCAATTTTTGTGACGAAACACAAAAGTTTAGCTGGACTCTCTGGATTTTAGGGATAACAATTCGGATGTTTAAAACTTAAATATTGGTTATTAAAGCATCGAACGAATCCAATACGTATTTCGGTTTGTGTGTTTGTATTATTATATTATATTATTCCTCTGTAAAGTCATTCGATTTCGTAAATCGTGTTATTTGTGACAGCTGTTACATGTTTATTGCATGCGATACAATCGTTTAAATAAAGTGTGAGTTTAAATAAATATTAAACGGAAAATAAGCACAGCGTATCATTTTATTATTATAGGCTAAGCATCGAATTATAGTTTTCATCGAGGTAAGTTTGTCTTTTACTATAATTTTTCTGTTTGATAAATCCTGTTCTAGCTACTCAGAAATAGACATCAATCTAATGTACAGAAGAGTTTAGATACGAATAGCGGGCCGCCCGCGACATCATTTTGTTACTAATTATAGTAAAGATATGTACTACACACACGTATTGGGAACGCTTTAAGTGCAGGATTTAGACGCAAGAGGCGTAAGATGCAGATGGCCATAGAATAATATATATTGAGATAATACCCAGATCTCTTTCAAAAGTTATAAATATAGGGCATCATTAAGAAAAGTAGAATCATACCTGGAAACTTTTTTTCAACGGATCGGAATAATTATAGCAACAAAGGGAAACGGATAACCAAGGATCATATCTGCAAAATTGTGTGTTTTTTTTAAATACATGTAGACCTTTTTGACAAGAATATTCTGAAATTTATCAATATAGTCATATCAGTGTAAGGAAAATGATCGCGCCCATGGCCGCCATATTTTCAAATTTATCGAAAATATTATGAAACACTGGTAGAAGGACCATTCAAGGATCCCAGAAAAGCCTGCGCAGTCCGCATTAAAATACTTTGATGAACAAGTCGCACTCACACATAAATCAGATAATTAATAGATCTAGAGAAGATTATTTTGACGGGCGAGTTTTATAAGTTTAACTAATTTTGGGGAAAATTTGTTTCTATGCAATACTCAAATTAGTATAATTTTTAACTGAAGTGAACAACTTTCAAACCAAGACCCTAAATTATTATATTTTTCGTATAAACGTTTTATGTTTGCTATAAACACGCATGCAAATAACAGTAACAATAACTTATATGATGAACAAGACTGTATTCTATTGTTTTAATATATTATTACAAAAGATTAAAAGTATTTCGAAGACAGTTTATCGGATATCCTCGTTATTTTCATGTTATATCATAATTGCTCTACTCGACCACGCTTTTCAATATTCAAAATATGATTTGAATATAAGATAAGTGGTGTTCGTGTTATAGAATAAATTATATTTTCTGTCGCATATTGAATCACGTGTTCCATTTATAATGAAAATTCACTTTGAAGTATTACATTAAACCCTTTTCACGTTTTGGTAAATTGACAATATTAATAAATCGTTCAGATTCGTAAATTTTCGCTGTAGTTGTGCTATTTGTGAAGAGACAGTTATACTTAACATTTACCATGCTCTAAATCATCTATAAATGCATCTTTTGACGATTTTAAAACCTTAAAATTATAAACCGTTGCAACTCGAAACGATTGAATAATTTGGAGAGTTCTGTTGTTATTGATGTTTGTGATACTACGTGGATTGCTTATATAAAGTATAAAATACATCACTCGTTGCATGAGGACGGATGGCCGAGTGGTCTTAGTGACTTTTACTCCAGTGGTCAGGGGTTCGAGCCCAGATCAGGGTTGCATTTTCCCTTATCTAATTTTATTCTTGTGGATTTCCCTGAACTTTCATTAGATCCAATTTGTACATGTATCAATATGAAGCATTTAATGATTAACTTCAATATATGCAAAAGTCTGGGAAAAAGTCCCTTTAAGGATATGAACTATATATATTCCATAAAAAGCATGATACATGTTGGTGATTACTACACAGTTGATTATGACGAAAAGAGTATAACACGTCTTATGGGAATATAGTTAACTATATATTTGCGCATTGCTTCAGGACAGTTCATTCTTTTTGAACAAACATCGTGTTGTTTAGAATAAATTGAATCACGTCGAATAGCGATAAAATCAACACGATTCACTGGATTGCAATTTCATTTGCACACCGGCAAACGAATACCAAAAGATCAAACGCATATTTTATGGTGGAGCACGCTTCAAATTATGTACTATTTGGTGATTCGTTCACTTAATTGCTCCTGCAATCACCCTGTAATTTAAATGTAAAGTCTTCAATAATAGTTTGACATAGCAATAGTGAGGGAAGCATTAAATAATAGTGCGTTTTGGATTATATTCTTATTTCTGGTAACATTTCTATATTTTTTAAGCAAGCTATCATTATTCAGACGTTATGATGTGCATAAGCAGTGTAGCGGGCGGGTCAACCGAACATTCGCAGAGATATGTAGCATACACAATTTACAAATATCGTACGGTGCGTCCTTACAATTGAAAACTTGTAATACTTAAAAAATATGTCCGCAAGTATATTAATTGTTTTATATTTAATAACATAGAGGTTATATAGACGAACTGATTATAACTGTTTTAAATTTTACCTTATTTGGTTGTGACTTACTGAATATTTGAATGCTTAATGCTTTACGTTTTGGTAAATTGACAACATTGAAGAAAAATAATTTCAGAATAGCAACTTTTCGTTGTAGTTAGGATATTTGTGAGGAAACAGTAATACTGGGCATTTACAATGCTCTAATATATACATTCTATGCATCCTTTGACGGTTTGAAAACCTGAAAATTATAAAGCGTTGCAACGCAAAACGATTGAATAATTTGGAGACTTCTGGTGTTGACGTTATATTTTGTGACACTACACGGATTGCTTATATTGATTATAAAATACATAATTTTATTTATGAGCACGGATGGCCGAGTGATCTAAGCGATTTAGTTTTACTCCTGTTGGCATTGGTTCGAGCCCAGTTGTGGATTTTAATATTTTTATTTCCTATATTTTATTCTTTTTTTTACTGGAGTTGTTTAGATCCTATGTCCTATGTTTGCATTTATCAATATTAAACATTTAAAGATAAACTTCAACCCATGCCAAAATCTGTGAAAAGGCCCTTTAAGATGTTATTTAAAGTTACATATCCCTCTGTTGAAACAAATGCAATCCGAGTACTGCAAACGCAAGATAGAGGATATATCATGTGTAACAGTGAAATACCATGCTTAGGGATTTCAACAATTCGGATTGATATGACATTTCGCTCTTTTAGTACATGAAAGACGAAGATTCTTTTTCATGATCGCAAAATAATGAATATAAACAGATAATCAGGGACCAGCCTTTTAAGTGTTTTCTATGATTAAAAAAAAAGATACATTCTTTTTTTAGGTAAATAGTGGTAAAAACTGGTAAACAGGTATGGAAACTCGCCTTTTATCCCTTTCAACACTTCCGATCATGTTTTAGCAACTTGTTTGAAACATTATTGATGTTAATTGCATAGAAAAAAGGCAATATTTCTCTCGCACTCCAAATACAATACATATACTTAAAACTCTTGCAATTAGGGATTAAGTTGACAGGTGAACGTTTCGGTGGGGGGGGGGGGGTAAATCCCTTAACTGGGCTTTGTCGATATTTCAGTGCCGAGGGTATTTGTATTCAAGAGAATTGTAATTTCGTGGAAGAAACATGTATATCCTTTTAGTGTTACCTTAAATTGATTGACCTCTGAATTGAAGGATAATATATACTGAATTATTTCACATTCTTTCCCTTTATATCTAGAATTTCAGGAATGACGATCCATCGCCTTTGGATGTCTTGCGTACTTGTTTTAGGTAACACTTTTCTTTTTCATTTCGCTTGATATAGAATCTTTTTAAACTAACAATTATTACATACTTTCGGACAAAAATCGCCAAAGTTTCAAGCAGAGTTTTCTAAATTCGATCTTTTAAATCGACATATATTTTGCGTACATCAAGCTTTTAGGTAATACAGAGTATCGTCTAAGTAATTGGAACGAGACAACTATGTTCCGACCTGATTTTGTTGAACTTACAAATGATACAGATACCGGACATCCAGGTCCCTTTCTAAATGATCAAAATAAAATGACCCCATGTATATACGCAATTCAGGTGTATAGCTGCAGTCATGTTTATTTTCAGACTCTACGCAAATGAATGTACACTGAGATTATGCTATTTTAAACCTTTTCCGTTTGTATTTGTACTTGTTATGTTGGTAATTAAAAAATAAAGTTTTAACCGACGATACACACACTTAAAAAAATATCTTCTTTTCTGTCTATCTGATATTTAAAGGTGTACATGATTAGAATTCAGAGTTTGTACTAGTTGAAACATCAGTAATAAAAAACAATAATTTTGTTAATCTATTATAAATATTTTTTCCTATCGATCATATTGGATTTATTTTCTTAATTCGTTCAATTAAAAATAGTTTTAGATATTCGGGTAGACGGAGCCATGACATGGAATGGACCCCCTTCATCCCGATCACCTAGAGTAGATTTAACTCTATCGGGGCCATGCTTTAATTCTGTTACTAGTTTGAATATAAACAACGCCGAAGGGACATTACAATACAGGTAAAACAAATAGATAATTGCTTTCCAATATTCCCCTTGACATTTAGGAATAGTTTGCATACATCATTTTGATGCAATCTTTTATTAGCACCGCTCGCGTACATGCTTTAATGAAGACACCACCAGTGCAAAGTATCAGACCATTTTAAATAATGCAACAAAATGCATCTTTCGTGCACTCTTTGTAATGTTTAACGTTATTTGCTATTATCACACGTCACAAATACATGCACTAAGCAATCAAAATGATAATGTCGAACACATAACTCTTCTAAATTGTAAAACATTCACTCAATAAGGGTCATTTATACGGTGGGAAAGAGGTGACATTTACTCCTCTTTTTTTTAAATTGCACTCCTCTTTTTTCTACCTCGTGGCCACGACTTAGTGTAGTAGTAGTAGTAGTAGTAGTAGCAGTAGTAGTAGTAGTAGTAGTAGTAGTAGTAGTATTAGTAGTAGTAGTAGTAGTAGTAGTAGTGGTAGTAGTAGTATTAGTAGTAGTAGTAGTAGTAGTAGTAGTAGTAGTAGTAGTAGTAGTAGTAGTAGTAGTAGTAGTAGTAGTAGTCGTCGTAGTAGTAGTAGTAGTAGTAGTAGAAGCAGTAGTAGCAGCAGCAACAACAACAACAGCAGCAGTAGCAGTAGTAATGGAAGTACTAATAGTAGTATGTTATGTTATATCAGAGCCTTGCCTTTAGGACGTTTTCATTGGCTGATTAATTAAAGGTAACAAGATAGCATTTGATTGGCTGACTAGCTCGGGGCCACGAGTTAGCTAAGTCGGGATCTCGAGATCTCGAAATTCTCTCCTCTTTTTTTAATGCACCCTTCCTTTATTTACTGCACCGCTCTTTTTTTAATTGCACTCCTCTTTTTTTTAGTTTTGCACTCCTCTTTTTAGTATCTCGTGGCCACGACAGAGCAAACTCGTGGCCACGAGATAGAAAAAAGAGGAGTGCAATTTAACAAAAGAGGAGTGAATGTCACCTCTATGCCACCGTACATTTAAGACAAGGCTTGTCGGCTGTATTTCAGTTTTGTCATGTTACTTGTGCACGTTTGGTTACAGAAGTTCTAAAGAATTTTGAACTTTGCCAACCTCTGGATTACATAAGCGAGAACGCGAGAGCACGATGCTAAAGCACGATAGCACGACGCGAGAACGCGGAATACTTACTAGTATTCGCAGCATAATCTCGCGTTTTGCATTGTGTTTTCCAGTTCTTGTCCTTGTTTATTCAAAGTTCGAAAAGAAGAAATACGATGCGAGTACACGATATTAACATTGAAGTTTCGTGTCATAAAAAAAGATATAATGCGACATTATAATGCAAGAAAAAGAAGCAACGATGCCAAATCACGTTATGAATATTGCCTTCTCGCATGGTGTTCTTGTGATCTCGACTTAGCATGGGTCTAGAAACAGAGAATACTAAAACATTTAACTGCATACTAACTGCTCCTTTTGGACATTGCAATTGATCAACTCTAAACACACGCGCAATATGTTTTATATATAAAAATATGCACAGCAAAAACTTAAAACATTGCAAACTGACAATGAAACAAACTAATTCGGATGTTGCTTACTAGAACAAGATACAAATAAGATCCGTTTAAACATAATATTATCCGGCCAACGCCCACATTACCACAATATGAATACAGTACATATTAAACGGGCTGTAGTATAGATTTTTGCTAATATTTCTCATAAAAAATACATACGAATAAAGCAATTTCGTTGTAGGGGTATTTAAAAAAATGTCAAGGGGCCTTAAATGTAGTATTTAGTCGCATTTGTTATTAACATTAGCACCTTAAACAAATATCCCCATAGTGCGATTGATGCATCTAATTTATCTTTTCTTTTGAGTATACAAACACAGTGCGGAGTTACACTATATATGTTCAATACTGAGAGTCAATAAAGTGAGAAAATGACATGTCTGCGAATATGCAACCGGAAGGTGAGGTTTTGAAGATCATATCGCGATCACGCGTTCTCGACCTACGCTAAGTCGAGATTACGAACCCAGATGCAAGATATCGTGAGCTCGCAACTTGTTACATAGTTCTACCTATGAATACACAGGGACGATACCGCGAAAACACGATGCAAAGAGAAAATATTACGATGCCGTTTAATTATATTCGTATCTCACTCTCGCATCATTATCTCGCTCTCTCTCATCGTGATATCGAATAATCGGATTGTGAATTACTTTTTTTCCGTTTCGTTATCTCGCCCCTTTAAAGCAGTGGTAGACAAAGATTGACAATAAGTGACACACACGGAACACAGAACAAACTTTATTGGCGAAATAAAAGGAATTAAAAATATAATGAACTGTACTCCATGGGCATCACCAAATAGCACAAGTCAGGCTTTTATCCAAAATAGGACTAGTGTTATTGTCACATGGTTTTGTATGAACAGATATCAACTTGCTACCCCCTCGCTTTTAAACGCGTTGGGATATTGTATTGATCTCCGATATTTGTCCGTCTGTCCTGACCACTATCTACCCCTACACTTTAAGCACTAGAACCTTGAAACTTACACACATAGTAGCTATGAGCACATGTGTGACGGTGACGGCGACAGAATTTTGGTCTTACACCTATGTCAAAAGTTATAGGGAAAAAAATGGGTACAATGGGTTAAAAAAACTCATTTTACATACAACATGCGACGCACATGCTAATAACTTTTGACCCAGGGGTCATATCAAAATTCCATATAGTGCAACGTCGCACATTTTAGAACAGTTACCATGTGTGTAAGTTTCAAGGTTCTAGTGCTCATAGTGTAGGAGGAGATAGTGTCCCACCGAGCCCACCCAAAATATTGTTTGAACATAACATCTTCACTTATTCACCGAATAATATCTTCCCGTACCCCCTTTTTTTACGCACCCTAATTTCCTGTACCGAATTTTAATTGGTACCCAATTTTTTTTGTATAAATTTTGTAGTTCGTACCCAAACTTTTTTACGTACCCATTTTTTTGGTACCCACATTTTTTCCTACCCATTCTTTTTTCGTACCCAATTTTTTGGTATCATTTTTTGTTCGTACCCAAACTTTTTGTTCGTTCCCATTTTTTTGGTGCCCACATTTTTTCCTACCTATTTTTTTTTCGTACCCAATGTTTTTTCGTACCCACATTGTTTTCGTTGTTTTCGTAGTCATTTTTTTTTTTGTTCCCAACTTTGTTCGTAAACACATTTTTTTCGTACCCAAATTTTTTTTCGTACCCAATTTTTTTTCGTAACCAACATTTTTATCTTATCCCTTTTTGTTCGTACCCAACATTTTTCGTACCTAATTTTTTTTTCGTACCGAAATCTTTCTTGTGCCCAAAATTTTGTTTTCGTCCCCACATTTTTTTCCTTCCCAAATTTTGTTCGTAACCAAGTTTTTGTTCGTAACCAAATTTTAATATAACATCTATTCAGCTTGGGGATACGCGTCGGCCCCTGCCGCGTAATTTTTCTAGTTTTTAATTGTGTTTCTTGTTTGAAATTTTATATTTCGGAAATATTAAAGGAGTATGGCTATTTTTTATTTGACATTTGCATCGACATAGCCATGTTTTATCTTCATGAACAGCGTTGTTGCATTTTGTTTAATAGCTTGGTGAGTCAGAATCCTGACGGGCAGTTTACTTTGGTCGGGCATAGAATATATTGTAATGAGCTTGTCATTCGAACCAACGGCTACTCGAGTTATACCCTGACCGTGCGGTAAGTTTTTAATTGTTCCACCATTAGCTTTCACGTGTTCATGCTTCCTTTGTCAAAAAAATAATCCTTAATTAATATATATTCATCTTATCAAACAGTTTTACTTGTATAACGTGTCCATGACATACATACTTGTAACCAAATACTAGTACTAGTAAATGATCTGACGTTGCAACTCTACCAAAAATGTTATTTTAATCTATCGTACTTAACGACGTGAACAGTATATTACAGCAAACATTACTTCAAGAAATTACTTTACAACTTTCGTTGTAGGCCTATAATCTTTTATGTTCTCTTGTGTAATCTTGTTTCAGCGTATCCGATGGTACAACCACACTTACCGACACGTTTACAGTTACAATTGTTGGTTTAACAAGTAAGTACGGAGACCTTACACGTCCAGTTGTAGCATAAATCTTATCTTCACTGGAATAAAAAAATATAAAAAATCACTTGTCACAAAAATACACCATTTAAAATTATGGGATATATAGATTTTGTTTATGTCTAATTCAATCGTCCAAAGTGCATTAAAGCGAGTATATATGATCTTACTGAACACCGTCATACTAGATGTAACGTTAACAAATACAAAGCTATAATAGAAGTTAATAAGACATGACAGAAGAAAATCGAAGAAAAGTTTTTTATATAATAACATTTGTTTCGCCTGTACAGTAGAAAACTCATTCGCAAATTTTAACCTTTATGCTCCGTTTTATTCTCGCGTCGCAAAGACACAATTCCGATTTTGCAACTAGTACGAGTTAGAATGTCGGAATCGGCGTTAACGGGATCTTTCTGAAATACATTGTCGTAACGAATTTCATAACTGTTATCATTATAAGACATTTACTATATATTACATATAACAGGTCTAGTTCAAATATATGTAATAGCCAAGAGTGAGAAAATATGTTCATATACTCGATTCTTGCGATCAGGCTGGTTATGGATCTAAGTCAAATGTAACCATGCAATTACAGAGAAAGCCTTCGGCAGTGCTTGTACCGCTGACTCAGAGTGCCAGACAACTTATGCAAAGTGCCTCAACCAGAAATGTACCTGTGAGGCTACACGTTTCCGTGACTTACAGACTGACACTTGTCTACCAAGTTAGTAAACACTTAGTCATTGTATGTGAAAATATGTGTATGTGAATGAATGTCAAACGAAATAACTAATGACAATACAATATTCACAAGCAAATAAGTATGCAAAACATTTGCTTACAATATTGAAACGGCCTTTTTATATTTAAATCATATCAGAACAGGTCTATTTAGGGTACTCCAAACTGCATTTAAGAGCTTGTGCCCATGGTGGGAAATTGCTGATCTCTGAGAATTTTATTTTTTTGGGATGCATGTATTTAACTTCTTGCTTAATGATAATTCAGAAGCTACTATGACTGTAAGATCGACTTACAAATGTTAAAATGAATTTTAAAAAAACACCTTAAACAGTGTTTGTACCGCTGATGTAGAATGCCATTCATCTTTTTCAAAGTGCCTAAATCAGAAATGTACATGTGATTTGACACTTTTCCATGACTCTCAGGCTGATGCTTGTGTGCACAGTTAATAAACTATTCCTCATTTTTTTCCTCAACTTGACTGAACTTCATGAAAAAGTCCCGTAAAATTCGTATTTTGAAAGAATCGAATGATGTGCACAGTTGGGTTCTGCATTCGTGTCGTTTTAGAAATTATGGAAATTGACATCCTTTTCTCAACAATATCATATTTCAGAGAAAGCCTTCAACAGTTCTTGTACCGCTGACTCAGAGTGCAAGACGACTGATGCAAAGTGCCTTAACCAGATATGTACCTGTGAGGCTTCACGCTTCCATGACTCACAGACTGACACTTGCCTACCAAGTGAGTAAACACTTAGTCATTGTTATGTGTATGTGAATGAATGTGAATCTAAATAAGTAATAGAAAAACAATATTCACCAGCAAACCAGGATGCGAAACTGTGCTTACAAGATTAAAACGTATTTTTTTGTTTTAGATACAAACCATATGAGGACACGTCCATTTTGGGTACCGCAGGCTTCATTTTGGAGCTTATGCTCATAGTGTATAATTGCTGGTCTCTGCCACTTCATCTTTGGCATGCATTTATTACAAAAGTTGTTTCATGATCATGCAGAAGTTACTATGAACGTAAGATCGACCTACAAATGTAACTGTGCCAGACATCTTTTTCCACATTGCACAACAAACATTTGACTTATGGTACAAATATAATAAACATTACATTCATGTTATTTAACGTATTTTATGTTTAAGCACTGAACAGCGTTATCATCTGTGAGTGGCAAAACGCGTCCCTGTCATGTCCCGCCGGGAAGGTCCTGAACGTGACCTCTGGAGTGTTCGGGCGCACTCGAGGCAATTGCATCTGTCCATCACATAGTGTCGAGAATAAGAACTGCACGTCTCCAGGATCCACTAGCATCGTACAGGGACTGTGCAACGGCAACAACACGTGTGAGCTCTATGCGAGAATTGACATTTACGGAGATCCTTGCCCTGGAACATTCAAATACCTAGAAGTGGTTCACACGTGTGTGTAATTAAGCATAATTTTCTGATTGCTATTAAGATTGAGTCCATGCAATTTATTTGAAAAAGAAAATAAAACTAATAATGGTAAAGTATATTTTAAGAACAATTTTCAAGTGACGTATGTTACCGTCACTGTTCAATTCGAAATCTTTGTCAATCACAATATGTAGACGCATTTGTAGTTATTCCAGTAATTTGTAACAATATATTTAAATGCATGTAACAATTGTATCATATTCGAATGTTAACAAAGGGTACAAAAACAGTTCAGATTAAGCAAGATTGGTACGAAAATAAATAATAAAAACGTACCTTGATGTGATTCTTTACTTATGCAATTGGTATCAATATTGTAATAAACAAAGTAATACAGTTTTGCAAAACAAATACATTCAAACCGTTTTACCTAATATTACCCCTTACAATTTGTTACACATATGAGCATGTGGCGAGATTTGATTAGCGCTTGACGATCGTGCCAAACGCACAAAGGAGAAGGTAACGCGACTTGAAGACAAAGTCGATTCAGCAGATATAGGTATTGGGCTCTTAGATTCACGTGTTTCTGAGATGGAGAAGAGGAGACAACAGTTAAGCGAAGATGTGGCATACCTAAAGTCACAATTTATGAGAAACCACCTGATCTTCACCGGTATCGAGGAGGACAACACAACCGAAAATGAACCTCCGGCGGTCACTGAGAACAAGCTGCGCGCCTTTCTGCAGGAGAAACTGCAAATTGTAAAGGAAAAAGTCGATGCGATGAGCTTCGAGCGTGTCCACCTTTCACCGTTGCATCCGGTTACAGGGAAGGTGCGCTCAGTCGTTGCGAAATTTACCTTCTTTAAAGATAATGAGGTAGTGAGGCGTCAATGGCCGGAATGGAAATGCATGCCTTACAATGTTTTTGAAAAATATCCTCCTGAGATTCAGGAAAAACGGCGGCGTCTCGTTTCAAAGATGCAGGAAGCCAAGAGAGATTGCAAGCGAGCCTGGATTGTGTATGATACGCTGTATATTGATGGCGACCTGAGAGCCAATAGGACTACGCAGGAGATGAACTTTCAGTTATTTCCTGGAACATTCACGGGCTAACGAGGGACAAGAAAGAGAGTGCTGAATGTGTTAATATATATGGTAAAAATGATATTTGTTTTATTTGTGAATCTTGGTGTAATGCAAACTCTTACATAATAATTGTGATAATAATAATAATAATAATAATAATAATTATAATAATTATAATAATAATAATAATAATAATAATAAAAATAATAATAATAATAATAAATATCTTTATTTTCCGAAGGCAACTCATTAACACGTTGATACAAAGTCACGCAAACAGTTTAACAATGGCAATCTTATTTTAAATGAGGTCTTCGAACAACTATGGTAGGTATAATGCATTTTTACATTATTATAAGAACAAGTATATATTTGTTGATATAATATATATAATGGGTATAACAATATTATAACTGAATTAACACAATAAATAAATACATTATTAAGACTTTGGCGGACATAAGATTATTGTAACAGTATAATAGAAGTGTCATAAAAAGCAGGCATATTACATGACTTCTTTTATATTATTAATTTCTCTTTCAATATTAAAATTGTCTCAAGGAACAATTGATTATTTACAGAAAGTATTTAGAATATTTATTGCTTGTTGATTACATTTTCTCAAATACACCCACTTGCACGCAGGCACGCATACACACACAAACATACACACACATATGCACACACATACAATTACCATATCTTAATTAACACGACAAATAACAGTAACAAGAAGTTAACAAGTACAGCAGCGTACATACGAAATATTACGCTAGTCAATTGTTCCAAGAGTTTGTATCACTCGAGTGGCTTGTGTGATGACGTATCACACGAGAGGCGTGATGCGAAATAGCACAAGCCACGAGAGTGATAAAACTCTTGAAACGATTGAATAGCGTAATATTCCTTTTATTATATACAACAACTAACGAAAACAGTTAACAAATGTATTTTTTACTTTAACAAAACTGACAAAACCATGACTAAAACGGTACGCCATAGTTTATTTAAGACGCGTATGAATACAGTTTATGTAAATTAACGTGTAAACATTCGAACCGGGAAAACACAGGTTTCCGACACGCTTAACCTTAATGCCACCGTAAATCCAATTTTAATAACAATTAAGTTGTCAACTTAAATCCGATGACGATGTTTATAACAAAAACGTTTAAACGATATGCATTTCCACTTCTATCTCCCATGTCTTTATCGAAACTTAGTTTAAACCACACTATCTTATTGTATTCCTATCGAAATATACATTTGTGCATGATAAACACACACTCCAAAATACGTTTTTAACACATAGTTAACTGCTAAAAAAACACCACGTCCTACATGTCCATACAGAGTTTAGATAAAACTATTGTGTTTTGTCACAGAAATGACGTCACACGATGTACTACGTAATATATTTCGTAATATAAAATATTTCTATTTTCGGTGCGTGTAATGTGACGTCATTAAATGGGTCGAAGTAGTCCGGCTAGTATGGTAATACGGAATTGGAAACAGCGAGTAGCGTAATACGGGATTTTTTATTTCAACGATTGATACAACCTGTATTTTGTTAAAAGCATTAAACAGGTATATAATAAATTATTGTACAAAGTCAGAGTTTAAAAACGTTAAATACATTATTCTTGAAATAGTTTACGATTGTACAGAAAGTGGCTTTTTTTGGTTTAAACGGTTATGTTTCTTATAATTTTTATAGAAAATACAATTAAGTTTTATGGAAATATTGTATTGAGTTTCTGTTGTTCTATGATTATCGATTTTAAAGAGTGCGGTTATCATACATTATTTCGAAGTGTATTTTGTAATGTTTGACATAGATTGTACGTTTTTTTTTGTACGTTATTACTTTATACAGTCATAATTGCAAATACTGCATCGTCGTCCTCCTCCTTTTCATGCTCATCCAGCTATGTGAAAGTAAAAAATTCACATATGCATTTCAAGTTCACGCCTTACAGAAAAACAATTTAATAAGTAGAAATTTCCATAAAACTAAATACAATGGCCGGACAATATTATCAATTTTTTTAGCGATTTCCTAAATGTCACACATTCCATTGTTCACTTTTGTAAGAATTATTAGTCTGTATATTTAACTTCACAGTATTAAAACTTTAACCCTATTAATACTTAATTTGGTTGAAAACGATAACCATTATCAAAGGACCATCATGCACAAGCTGCATTTTATAGACTATTCATGTATTGATTGTCTTTCCTCGCATGTCTATAAGATACACTGCAATAACATGGTTTTTCTTGAATTAAGTCATTCAAACGATCAATCAATACTTTACGTTTTTCAATTATCTTTACGCCAAATGATCATTGTTATAGTGCTTAAATAAACAGTCTTTTTTTTTGGACATTTAAAAATAAACAAAATTCTGGTCCGAAAATTTAGAGACAGACTAACAACATACTTAATGCACTTGATGTGCCTATATTCCCATGCATAACGCATCTTAAAATAAAAGAGTGAATTTTTACCACATCGTTTAGTATTAAATGTTGCAGGACATGTTTGCAATGTAATTGAAAAAAAATCATTGTGTTTAACTTTGTGTAACATAGATATTCTAAAGTAGAAGCTTGAACCATATAGTAAAATGATCAGTTTCGCTAGACTGTGGTAATAATTTTTAATTTTCACCCATACAAACTGTATACATTTTAATTTCGTTGTCGTTTCAACTTGAAATCTTGGCGGGGTAAAATATATGTCATACTTCAGCAGGAACATATAGCTATAGATACTTCAATTGTGATTGTACTATTATGAACGAAACACTTATTTTGATAAGAAAATAAATTTGGTACGAGTTGACATCATAAAATTGTTTCTGAAGTGAAAGCATCAAAACACAATGCAACAAATGCATTTAGGAGAAGTTGTTTATTCCGAAATGTGATCTCGCATTAGTTTAAGAGTAAAAAGATAACCGATATACATGTATATGTACCCAAATAAAGCAGATTGAACAGTCCATGTGATTCTCAGATTCATCTGCCAGTTTTTATAACCGTTATTAGGTTGCAAAATCCATGTGTGACGTGTCGACGGATTAACAGAAAAAAGTTTATTTCTGATAAAAATGCAACTGACCGAAAATTTAACGGGATTTACCTTTATGGCAAATAAGTTTGTCCGAAAAATTAGGGTATAAAATATGTATTTTAACTTAAAAAAATGATGTATAAAAACTGTATTAATTAGATACATCTTGTGAAATATAATTAAAGGGCGAATGATCGATTTATATTTTGTTTTACAGTATAAATACAATTTTGCAATTCGCTTAGAGGTTACAAATGCATTTAATTTATATCGAGTTATGATCTTGTTTAAATGAAAAAGCTTTATTTGGCTCATATGGCTGATGGTAATAAGAAGAAGTACTTCATTTCGAAACTGCATACATATAAATAAAATAATTAAATTTGTATCGTATCGTTGCATTCACTTCTGTAACGCATTATAATTGGATCTGTATTCCAATTGAACTGAATATATGCTCGCCCATAAATGGTTTGCATTGATATGACTTTTTAATGCATGCGTTTGAAGTAAAGTTTATTATGCTTTGCATTTATATGACTTGTAAATTGTAAACGTCTGAATAAGAGAAAAGACGCAATTGGTGTTTTTTTCATATCGAAAGACGTAAAGAAAGTTTATCAAAATGGTTAAGGGAAACATCGATGCAAAATTGTATCTAATGTTGATTTAATGCGCTTAAACAATGTAACAAGTTCAAATGTTTTTTTACACATGTTACAAGTTATATAGTTGAAAACAAAAATGTACCCTGCTCAATGTAATATTTTGCTATCTATCAATCTTAATACAATAGTTTGATATTACATTGATTTGCTCTTCTATTATTCAGACATTACTTTTTCCATTTTCTATAAGCATGCAGTCAATATGATCTATTTGTTTTTCAAACACGTGTTCTTTCTAATGTGAATATTAGTTACGTTTTGCAAACCAAACAGATTTCTTAACAGCGTTATTCGTTGAACTTATTTACATGCAAATTAAGAAACTTAATATTATGCAAATCAATGCCTTAACATTTATCCTGTTTACCATGTATGCTTTGATACAGCGGAAAACGAAACACGAGTGAAGTTACTTTTTTGACAGGTAAGTTATGAAATGAATGATTTTTGCGCGCATTTTTTCCCTTTCGTATAAAATTGACACTAAATTGTATTAGCATTAATAGTTAAATTTACGGATTTTCTTACCTTTAACATGTGAAACACATATCGTCATATGGATAGGGGGGGGGGGGGAGGTTGCATAATAGTTTTTTTACAATCATCTTTATTGAACTTCATTGATCAACGCGAGCATCACGCTCTTATATACAGCTTATGTTAAACATAGTCGCTTACAAACTACGTCATAGTAAGACGCCATTAGCGTACAAAACTTCGTCGACTATTAGTTTTAACATGCGGCCTAGATACAAACGATACCATATTAAAATTGCTTTAAGTGTTGTTATGTGTGTTTATACATATTTAAACAACATACATGTATATAATTTACACATGTTTAGCGTATTCCCAAAATCGCTCACACATGTTAACATATTTAAATCTTAAATCATAATTTAAGGGAGCAACACACGCCAGAGTGTCTTTGTAGAGATTCCTCGATTTAAGATGATGCATAATAAAATTAAACAAAGTCATTCGAAAGAGAACGACTAAATACGTTGTGTGAACGAGATACTATTACATAAGTCGTGGTAACGTCCAGGGAAGTCTGGCGCGATAAAAAAAATACTAACCCACAGTAAAAAAATCGGGATGTCGAATGTTCGTGCGTCATTCGGGGTATGTTCTGAGATGACCGGTTGCCTATCCAGCAGCTTCTTAAAATCAATTTAATTCAAGACCTCCAAATGCCTCATCTGTTTAAGATTAGTCATCGTGTAACAATTTCTTACTAATTGATTACTAATCAAGGTCGCAAGGTTTATGCTATGACTTAATGAATTTTTATTTTGTTCTTAATAAATCTTGTATGTGTATATTTTTTATCAAAAAACACTGTGTTATTAACTAATATTCTGTATTGTTATGTAAGTATTTATTTCACTTACATAAAAGATACGTGCTGGAAACTTATGGCTTTTTCTCGGCGATGTCATGTTTACATAGAAGTCTTATGGGAAAGAATGCTAACGAGTGTTTGAACGTCCTGGTATTTGGTAATTAAAACTTACCTGATAATTGTTTTTCTTGAAATTCAGACATTTAGATTATGATTAAGATACACTATGTCAATAAGTTTAAGAGAAAACTAAATATAGTTGTATGATTTATAGACTGCTCGATTTAGTCAAGTAGATAAGAAAATTATTTAAAGACTGCTCACTTTAGTCAAATAGATACGAAAATTATTTAAAGACTGCTAAATTTAGTCAAATAACTACGAACAGTATTAAGAGACTGCTAAATTTTGTCAAATAGATACATAAATTATTTAAAGACTGCTAAATTGTGTCAAATAGATACAGAAATTATTTAAAGACTGCTGAATTGTGTCAAATAGATACAGACATTTAAAGACTGCTAAATTGTGTCAAATAAATACAGAAATTATTTAAAGACTGCTAAATTGTGTCAAATAGATACAGTAATTATTTAACGACTGCTAAACTGTGTCAAATAGATACAGAAATTATTTAAAGACTGCTAAATTGTGTCAAATAGATACAGAAATTATTTACAGACTGCTAAATTGTGTCAAATAGATACAGAAATTATTTAAAGACTACTAAATGTTGTCAAATAGATACAGAAAGTATTTAAAGACTGCTTAATTTTGTCAAATAGATACAGAAATTATTTAAAAACTGCTAAATTTTGTCAAATAGATACAGAAATTATTTAAAAACTGCTAAATTGTGTCAAATAGATACAGAAATTATTTAAAGACTGCTTAATTTTCTCAAATAGATACGGAAGTTATTTAAAGACTGCTTAATTTTGTCAAATAGATACGGAAAAATAAATTCAATTAATTTGATTCTTAGAAGCTCAACTCAAATGACATGATTACGAGAAGAATGCAATTTATAGATTATTTAAAACAAAATCAGAGGATTTCATAAAGAGAAAACTGATTTCAAATTATATGATGAAAAGAATAACGCATTAAGAAAATTAGATTCAGATTATAGAAAGCTGAAGTTTAATGACTCGATTAAAAGAAAACACATTTAGTGTACTAGATTTAGAGATAACTGCATTATATTGATTTTATTAAAAGAAAGTTATTTCTAAATTACTTCATTGATTTGAGTTATAGAACAAATAAACAAAAATGTTAATTATATTAAGAAAAAAAGTATTCATTTATGTAAGTTAGTGCATAATACCATTCAATGAGGCTCTTTTCTATTGCTTCAGCCTTTCCTATAGATTAAGCCAACGCCATATTTTTTTTTAATTTAGGAGTTGGAATTCCAGAGTTAGAACGTCTTGTAAAACTGACCTTTATTATTTGTAGTCTAACATTTTAAACATGTAATTTTTTTGTAATGTTTAGTATTTAAATATTCGTCTGAGAAAATACTATTTTGGAACACAGTATTGTCAATAAGTTTATATTAACTCTTAAACTTTACGTATTTTTCTATAAAACATTGATTAAAAGGTTACTGGGTTGCCTTTCAAACGTTCTACTGTTACCAAGAAAACATATCCCATCGTATTCATCTGCCTTTACGTCGGTTGTTAGAATTACGTAAACGTTTAAGATTAAGGTCTCACTTGTTTTGACATTTTGTTTATTAAGCATAAAAAGTAAATTAAGGTCTTTAGCGACTGAATATACAGGAAAGGAGGCTTAATGAAAAGGGAGCTATATACTTTAACATTTTGTGTCTGTATCCATGTAATTAAACTGTACTGATATTTGACAACATGTTCTCAACATTTTCACCAATGTTAAATTTCAGAGAAGGCCTTCGACAGTTCTTGTACCGCAGATGTTGAGTGTCAGACGATCAGTTCAAAGTGTCTAATTCAGAAATGTGCATGTGAGGTTACTAGTTTCTATGACTGTCTGACTGACACTTGTCTACAAAGTAAGTAAACAATATAAATTGCTTGTTCAAAGAAGTTTAATGTTACAAAATTATTAGCTTTCAATGTGGCTCCCAAGTTCATAAATATCTGTTAAATTGTTTGAAGTTTTTTTAAGCACCCGGCAGAGTGGCATATCACAGTGTCTGTCTGTTCGACATTTCGCTTCCTCAGGGTTTTTTTCTAATCGCTTGCAGATATATGCCTTAATGTTGGTATTTGAGTCAATCTACATGACTTACAGATCATGTTGGACTAATGTTCAGACCATTTAATAATTGGCGAGATTATGTACATTGGCCTAAGAAATATACTCTATAATCACAATTTTCTGTTGTTCTTTAACGCAACCTTTTATATTTTTTACATTATTTTGTTGGCCTGTGAGTCTACTAGTATGACTAACTTATCAAGTTTTACTCTTGTATCATTCATTTTTAACGAATTTATGGGCCTTGAACTTTCCTCAAAATTGTTTTAATAACACTTTTTTTTTTCGAAAACCCTTTAAGATACTAAACTTAAGTTTGGTGTTTGAGTCTACATGCATGACTTACAGATCATGTTTGAGTTTTGCTCAGGTCAATTGATATTTTACTAAGTTCAGGCAAAATCCTTCAAAATTACACTTTCCAGGATGTGTTTTATTTTGTCTTTCAACTTTTGTTGAACCAACACGTATCGATAATCATGTCATCATTTTCTTATGAAATTTCAACAGGCCATATTCAATCACAAGTAATTGTATTATAAGATGCATGGTTCAAATAAAAAAAAAATTGTTCTTGCCGTTTGTTGTCTTGTGTTGTTTATTAACTTTTTTCTTAGCATGAATCATACATCGACATTCTATTGTAGTTGAGTGTTGAAATGGTACCACGCTCGCTCGTTGGGACTGGAGGCATATCCAAGGCGTGAAAGAAATATACCAACATGGAAACCTCAATAAAACTGCCCAACTTCCCTCATAAACAAATATCGTTGCATTGTGTGATTGTGTTAGTAATAACCGTATGTTTAAATGTGTTTCTGCGAGCTTTGACACCACATTGTTGAAAGACAACATACAATTTAAACAAGTTGGTGTAGTTGTTTATCGTAAATTTTCTGAAATAAAATATGTCCAAACCATACGCTTTAAATTTTATCTTAAGTTTTCAGTCTGTAATACTTGAGATATAAATTACTGAGATGATTAATTGCATTTAAACATACGGTCACAATTTATAGCGCAACATATCAAATGATAACAACACGAATACAAAGTTTCATATAGTCTTTAGTATAAGCACATCACATAAAAATTGCTTTATCGTATCCAGCTGAACAGAATGAAAGGCTCCTTAGAACCGCATCTCCGTGACAAATAAGCCGCTTCCAAAGCGGATACGAATCACGAATGTAATCTTGCGCATCATTTTGGGGCAAACCTGGAGTGGAGCCATCCATCTACGTCAACTCAATCGAGCATGAGAAAGCATTCGCCATCGAAGTCCGTCTTGAAACTACTTAAACACTACAAAGGGCCTTACAATATCACCAGCATCATCAGGACATGTAATGAAGGGATGACCTGCAGAATCGTTTGCGATAGACAGCTCAATGACGCTTTTGAAGTAAGACCTGAGGTGAGGCGACGCTGCGTACTACCGCTTTTTATGTTCCTGCTGACCATGGACTTGGTCAAGAAGACATAGACGGAGCGGAATCGAAAAGGAATCCAGTGGACATTCTTGAAACAGTTGGACGACCTCGGCTTTGCTAACGATTCAGCTCTTCTATCACACCCAAAAACACAAGCTTGAAAACAACAGCATGATTGCGGACTACTCAATAAGATTACGCCTCATCATCAGAAGAGGGAAGAGCAAGGTGTTCAAGACCAGCGCAACCAACGTAACACCAATCACCGTCTGAAGTGAGCGTTGGAAGAGGTGGAAGGCTTCACAGCATCGTGAAAACCTATGGATGATCGGTAAAACAAGAGCGGAATTCCACAAGATGAAGAAAATCTTGAATTAAGCGCGATTGGCATTATTGCCAAGATAAGACTTGTCAATATTGCCGACAATACAATGCCACTTTCTGGAGAAGAGACCTGGAGAGACCTGGAGAACACCGCCACCTAAATGAAGAAAATCCAGGTCTTCATTAACTTTATCATGAATATTCTTAAGATCCGCTGGCAAGACAAGCTAACCAACAAACATTGAAGGACACCCTTCAGAGACGTTGGGGATTGATACGTCACACCCTTCGCAAGCATTTATCAAACGACATGGCATTAGTTCACCGGGAACCTCCCTATGAAAGAAGAAGAGAAGGATGCATTGTCGTTAAATTAAAGGCTATACATGCAATACGAAACGGGGTCACTGCTTTAGAACGGTCCATACAAATAATTGGGGGTTTGAGTAGGTGGCATGAAGGAAGCAAACATTTTTACAATACCTTGCAAAACTTCAGGAAAGCATTGATAAGAATTGATAAGAACCGATATTATATTAAATGAACCGTAATGACTCGATAATCCGTGTTTTATCGAAATCATATCCTTCCAAATTACTCATCTTTGATAACATAGACCGCCAGATATCAGTCCAGGTATCATTCCGGATATGTTGGACAGGAAAAAATATTGCCGCAAGACGTAGACCAGGAATGCACCTGTTATGAACGATAACTCCGGATTCGTTATAAATATATGTCAGTGCGGTACGACATATACGTGTAATAAGCTCGGCTGCTCTTTGACGGTACTTTGAAAACGAAATATTAACTTCAAACGTGCGTTCTTGGTCAGAATGTGTATAAACATTCGTGAAATGTTTAAGAAGCTTATCACTCGCGAGTGTTCATATTGTATTCACATGGGTTTCAAATGTAAAAGCTTTACTATCAATTCTGCACTGTCGGAAAACATAGGAAATGAAATATAAAGAAACGGTGTAAATAAGGTTAATGAAACTCGGTTAGTCGGTATCCAGATAGATAATTTAGAGGAATTTAATTTATTCCATTTTCAACGTGGAAATAAAGTGTTGACAAGTACGAGTGGACGTTTAAATGTGTAGAATTACCAAAATCACCCTTATATAAAATTAATTTATTTCAGAAACAGAACATGTCATATAATCAATATTACGTATGAATTGTATCACGGGTAAATGTAAACTAAAAGGAATAATGGCATTTGCGTAAACGTATTGATTCCACCGTTTTGATGTTCTGAACGTTCAACTACAATAATTGATAAATGTCCCATAAGCAATGTTTAATATTATTAATATCACTTTTGTACGTAATAACATTAGAACAATCGCATGCGCATAGGAACAAATCTTAGCAACCAATAAGAAGGGCCGATATTATGAGACGATTGTACATTAAACATATTACTACAGGGAGCTGTAGCCAGTTGTTTTGTCAAAACGTTGCCGATTTTAATGCAGTTTTCGTTGTTATGTACAGGAAAACACATTTACCTATAGATTGGATATAACACATGCGTGTTTTTGTATTTTTTCACTTCCAATATTCGTATGTATTCATTAAGAAGGCCGATACTACGGAAAGAAATGATAGTAACAGGTTAGATTTCGGTAAGCGCGTAAGCGTTTGGAAGCGTGTTTAAAGTACCGAAATACCCGTTAAACATAGCTAATGTTCTTCAAAAATTAATATTTGACAGAATACATATGACACAAACCCCTTTAACCAGTGTTATAGGGGGTGAATAAGTCCATAAAAAAAACATCCGGCATATCGCGTAATCTATAGGCAATCTATAGGCAAAATATAATTTATAAGACGCAGAAGTTATAAATTGATTTATATTTAAAGCGTACTTACTCGCTGTTATAACCGTGGCTGGTTTGCAGCCTTTGATTAAAGATTTATTTACTGCTTTGTAACCTACTAAATTATACCGGAAATTGCACCATTCTCCAACATGATTCAAAACAAAGCAGTTGTATTAGTTTCTAAATTCGTATTATTTCGATTATTTTGGACAAACATTGGGTTCCGAGTATTGACTTATCATTGATTTGTCAACAAATTTTCTTATAACAATGCGCTTAGGTTAAAATTATCTCGATAATTAGAATTTAGATAGCGTCCTTTGGTTGTTCTGACCTTCTTTAGATTCGTAAGTTCTGTACTGTAGCGTAACGTGTTAACCATTTACAGTTACTGTTATATTTCCAGACACGTTCGTGATCGTAATTCATGTTTTTCAATATTGTTATTTACTTGACAGCTGAGTTTTTGTTTGAAATCTTAAAGTTTTATATACGACGTGCATGTTGTTTACTCGGTGTCATTGGGTTTTTTACCAATTTTATAGCGTCGTTGACCTACATTTATAGCCTTAAGTTTGATTGTATACTAGAGCGGTTCTTACAGTGTGACAGGGATTTGCGCAATAACTACATCAGTCTTGTTGTTAGGACACTCTTTTGTTAAACGTTTGCATAAGTGGTTGCCTCAAATCACAAAAACATAATTTCAACTGATCCACCAATAGGATACAAATTTATTGGCAGGGGTATTTTGCTTCCAACAAACAAAACAAAGTCCCTGTCACAAGCCACTTTATTGGTATCTGAACTCAACATTAATGTAACTTTTGTAGAGTCCTGACGTAATAATCTGTGTTATTTGGTTATTTTTTGAAGAGATAGTGATATCTTTGTTTGATCTTACAGACAATATCCTTTACTCTGCTCGTTGCCAATCCTTTTGTCAACTTATCTTCTGGACTCAATCATGGAACAATTTTAACTTCCGTTTTACAGACTCTTTGGTTGCTGATGATGGCTTACATGTTAAGTCCACCCTACCCTTGGCATGCCACGATATTATATGTCTGTACACAGTGTTTTGCTATTTGCAAAATGGAGTCTTTCAAAGCCAAAGGAAAACACACCAATATATTGTTTTTATATTGCTTCTTTATTCTGGTTTACATTTCTACCATTATAAAATTATGATGACCTATTTTCAGATAAACCTTGGTGGGCATCTTCTTGATTCGTTGGCAGCATCAGTGTTGAAGTGTGTCCATCAGGTGTTCATCAGTCTCTTAATCAGCTCTTACCTGGAGTATTTCCACTGTAACCTCAGCAGAGAATTACACAAGGACAAGCTTTTTCAATTCAATATTACATGATGGATCACCAAATGTAACCTTTGTATTTCATTTTCCTTTTGCGTATATGCAGGAGTTTGATTAATAATCAAATTTATTTGGGTGCTGGTAATGAACCCAATTTATATCATTAGGTATTGGTTGCCTACCCATTATATTTTTCGGGTATTGGTTGTGTACCCATTTTATTTCATCGGGTATTGGTTGTGTACCCATTACATATCTTGGGCTTTTATTGTGTTCCCATTACAATTATCGGGTATTGGTTGTGTACCCATTATATTTCATCGGGTATTGGTTGTGTACCCATTACACTTATCGGGTATTACTATTGGTTGCGTACCCATTACATTTATCGGGTATTACTATTGGTTGTGTACCCATTACATTTCTAGGGCTTTTATTGTGTGCCCATTACAATTATCGAGTATTGGTTGTGTACCCATTATATATATCCGGGTATTGGCTGTGTACCCATTTCATATTATTGGTTATTGGTTGTGTACCCATTACATTTATCGGGTATTGGTTGTGTACCCATTACATGTATCGGGTATAACTATTGGTTGTGTACCCATTACATTTATCGGGTATTACTATTGGTTGTGTACCCATTACATATTGTGGGCTTTTATTGTGTGCCCATAACAATTATCGGGTATTGGTTGTGTACACATTATATATATCTGGGTATTGGTTGTGTACCCATTTCATATTATCGGGTATTGGTTGTGTACCCATTACATTTATCGGGTATTGGTTGTGTACCCATTACAATTATCGGGTATTACTATTGGTTGTGTACCCATTACAATTATCGGGTATTACTATTGGTTGTGTACCCATAACATTTATCGGGTATTGGTTGTGTACCCATTACAGATCTTGGGCTTCAGTTTAGTAGTGTGCCCACTACAATCTTACAAGAATTACATATATTGGGCTTAAGTTTAGTAGTGTGCCCACTACAATTTGACAAGAATTACATATCTTGGGCTTAAGTTTAGTAGTGTGCCTACTACAATTTTACAAGAATTACATATCTTGCGCTTCAGTTTAGTAGTGTGCCCACTACAATTTTACAATTATCGGGTACGTGGTTGTTACCCATTACATATCTTGGGCTTGAGTTTAGTAGTGTGCCCACTACAATATTACAAAAATCGCGTATTTGTTGTGTACCCATTATTATTAATCGGGTATCGTGTGTGTACTAATTAAATATTACTTGGTATTTGTTGTACCCAGTACTAATTATCTATTCAGGGTTTGTGTTCCCATATTTATTCATGAGTATTTATTGTGTGCCCACTACAGTTATACCAATGTTTACATTACGTATGGTTTTCTGGGTATTTTGCATATACTAAGATATACCTATAACAATTAATTTGGGTATTGGCACACTATTGTTTTTCAAGACATACCTTTCAGGTATGTGGTTTTTCAAGCTATTTGAAACTTGAAATAGCAAGTAGTAAACTCTTAATATGATTTTAATATATTTTGTTCCCTTATATGTTGATTGACGTTTCAGTGCCATGGGTAAAGCGAATCCAAACACAGCAAAAAGTGGCAAGCGGAAGACCACAAAAAGCCCGCCTCAATGAATCGGAGGAGCCAGGACCTAAACAGAGCCGCCTTGCCGGTCTCATTGCCCAGGCCATCTCCCAGGACATGAAATTCTTGATGAAATAAGTCGCTGCTGCCTTCTCCTGCCCAACCTTCCACTTGTTCCCAATGTGATTTTAGTTTTTGTTTTTGTTGTTGTTGTTGTTGTTTTTTCCACTGTACACCCACCGCACCCAGTGATGAAACAATTGTTTTGTTGACTTATCATCACTAATCCATAAATACCATAGTCATAAAACCACAACTATCCACAAAACCCAGTCTACAACATTTACTTCCACCCGCAAAGCCAGCGGGAAACAGTTGACTTCTATTAATCAGCTTTTCAGATTTACGCCGACATCTTCACAACGAACTACCCAACACGAGCTTCACATTTTCAGATAAATGAATTTCGTTCAAATCTTGCAAACACCGACGCAGCAGGCTTACTTATGATGAAAACTCCCAGAGCTGTTTCCTCCTCCGTCCAATTGGGTACAGTACATACCAAGATTTTTGTCTTCTGCACCACTCTGAGTCAAGGTCATTCCTTTCGCACCAGTACTATACCTGCTTCGGGTTTCAGATCTTTCTCTAACAGGTCACCCAACTCCCACTTTGTCAGGAGAGGATACTGTTGGGACTTTTAACAGGTGGGCTCATGTGAAAGACCTAGAAAACAGGTTTAATGTACAATGTGTAACCCACATAGTTAATGATTTTACTTTTGTCGGTCAAGGGGACACAAGTTATTGTTTTCAAACTTGCTTGCTACATAGGTCTTCATATCAAAAAATCCAAAACAGTCGATTCTACCACTACCGTTGAGGTACACGGCATATTGCTAGACAATACCACTGTTAATAGCTAGTCTCCCTCCATCCAAGGCAGCGACTACGCGATCTACTCAACTCTTTCAAACGTCGCAATATAACGACTCTTAAGAGACTTACAATTCTTATTAGGTCATTTGAATTTTGATTGCAAAGTCATCAAACCGAATCGATCCTTTTTCTGTCGCCTCTATGATTAAACCATTGGAGTCTCTTAACCAAACCATCATATGACACGGTCAAACGAAGCCTGTTCTGAGTTGTGTGTCTCTGGTACCAATTTCTAGAACAGTGCAACGGGTGAACATTGCTCACTGCAGATAAATTAATCTCCTCAACAACTCTGGAATGTTTCTCCTACGCAGCAGGTTCAAAGGGTTTTGCATGTGCACAAGTCACATCTTGGGCCTATAACATTTTTCCCTGCTATGCAAAAAACATCACATTAACTTTTTAGAACTGTACCATATCGCCAGGGCAGTTAAAATGTTTTAGACATTTTTGGTCCAATAAGAACATCCAGGACCATCATCCTCTTTATATGTGACAACATTGCTGTTGTGATCTGTCTAAATCAACAGGCTTTTAAAGACAAACTGATGATGGCACTTGCTGCAGTGAAAGAGTATCTGCTTCAAATGTCTCTGGCGGCCTCGACCAAATGTGCGTATGACCGATTCTGGGTCAGGTTCACAGCATTTACCTCTGTTAACATTATGGGCAGTTTGTAACCTACTACACATAAAACAGTAGCTTCATTTGTTGCACATTTTCAAACTCGATTCATTTACAATCTTATGCTCACCACAACTGTAATTTTTAACTGAAGTTATTGGTTGTGTATTTTTGAGTTATTTCCCCCATCGTACTTACTATGGGCTTTTTTGTGGATCGGATATAAGGAGTTATTTAACGACATCTGTGTACATACTCATCTTTTTTGTGTGGGTTATTCTGTGTGATTCTTTGTCTCCTGTGGTGTTAATTGCACTAAGCGAGTGCATTAATATGATAACCCAGGCTAACCATAAGTACATACCTGAACATAAAGCTTCTGTTGTTTTTCTTTAGTTTCTTAGGGTCAACTTAATTTACTGTTGTGTTTATTATTCATGTTCACTTTTCAACAGCTTATTGCTTCTTGTATATGCACGAAAACGCGTTTGTTTTTTACCTCCGCATTTGTCTGGATTATTATTGTCCATCATTGCGGCAAATTTTATTCTCAACTATGTATATTTGCTTGTTAATACATATGTTATGTATATCATTACTAGAAGTTGTCTCAATATTATTTTTTTCGATGACAATTTATCTGTATTCTCTATGGACCTATGTTTCGAATATACTGTCATTGTCAGCTTGTGATGTGCCATGACACCTATGCTATGTTTAAGTCACAGTTAACGTAATTCTCACTAGGAAATTATGTTTTGCACGTACTGCAATTGTCATGTGATGTGCCATGACACCTTTTCATCCTGTTTCATATTTCACTTTATGTAACTTATTTATTACTTGATTTAATCCAGTCAGTCCCATTGCATTATTTGGATGTTTTATACTTTTTTACTAGTCAACAGTTTATGTTAATTTTTAATTGCAGACTTGTTCAGTGTTTTGATTCTGTATTACATTTTGGAGTGATGTCAGACTGTTCTTGTATAACAGTATCTGTTCAAATTCCATATTTATGCATTAATTGCTTGTCTGTAATTCTCTTTTATGAAACATTCTTTAGGACTTGCGCTCTCCATTTCTTTGGTTGGACTGCTTTGTGGACTTTAATGTTCGTCCAACTTTATGGTACATTTGCACATTTTTGATGGTTTTAATTCCATTAATGCTTTCTTATTTAGCAATAAATAAATGCCGGTTGGCGCTTCTGCGCCAGCCCTTTTCAATCCACTCATTTGTTGTAAGTGTTTTCATGTCCCACAAATGATCCAGGAAATTTGGAGAGCGAACATATAAAATAATCCACTTTTGTGTTAGCTTGTCTAGGTTTTCTATCAACTTAGCTACGTGACTTAGTGGGCGAAGCGATCATCGTCCAGGCGAGATGTCAATTTAAACACGTTTGCACTTAATGCAAAATTAAGAAGGAAAATGATCAGCAAGTGTGTAATTTGGCTTGATACAATTTTTTTACAAAAGGGAAATGGAAGATACGGTATTTGTACAAGAACTACAGATCACTTTTCTATCATTTTCTCTTATGTTATACGACACGCATTTTGTCAGTAAAGTGGTAGGCGAATGCATCATTTGGGTATTCATATTTCGTTTTGCACCATAAAGCATTTGCAAAATGCTGTTTGGTGTTTTGCGTGAGATACATTGTAAAGGGCTGTGCATTATCAATCTCCTTGTTCATCCGCTTGAACGCTCTCAACGAGTGACACATTGTTATATTATCGTCAACACATTCAACATCGACAGATGTCTTTTTATTATGTGTTTTGTTGAAACTTGAATACCTTTGATGAAAAACGAGGAAGTAAAACCACAATTATCATTCTAGATATGTTATTGCTTTGCACATACTGTTTAAGTGCCGGCGCTTTGCATAATTTTAGATAGCATCACATATAAACCAAAGATGCAAATGTTCAAATTATTTTTGCCGAACTTCAAATTATGTACAATGTGTGATAATGCGCTCGTAATATAATTTTATGTCTTTATTGGATCTTTTTTATTGCGCTGTTTGTGTTCAAATGATATTTCACATTTACAAAATCCCAGTTTATACTTTTTTTCCTTTTTTAATACATCTATTCATATAACGAATATTCTTGATATTGCAAAATAATTTTTAGACGTTTTGATTTTAAATGTTATTTGTGTGTGTTAATTACTTAAAATGCTTTTGGTGTTAAATATTTTATTTTAAACTGCAGTTTTCTAAACCTTTCTAAAGTGTAATAGCTAATTAAGTAGCTTTTGCTTTCCACCATAAGCATCACATATACACCAAGCATGTATAAAGAAGTTAAGTCGCACTACCAATTATGTCAAAGGTGTGATTTTTCGCTTGTATTGTTATTTTATGTCTTTAATTGTATCCTTATATTGCGCTGTTTGTGTTCAAATGATATTTCAAATTTACCTAACCCAGATAACACCTTTCTTTTTGATATTACAAAAGTGTGTCTATAAGTAATCATTGTAAACTGTTGTTTTTTTTCATTGCGTTTTGTGTTAAATACCTGAAAAACTCTTTTGGTGTTAAATATTAAATTCCTAACTACATTTGTCTAAACCCTTCTAAATTTAACCCTTCTAATTAAGCAGTTTTCGTTATATTTTTCAATGGTGTGTTGTTTGCTCATAGTGATATTTTGATTGTTTAAAAATTACAAAACTAAATCACATCTTATAAATAGATGATGTATTCCGTTCTACCATTTAAATTAAAGATAAATATCTGATATTTATAGATATGAACGTGAAACCTCCTTTTGCATTAAACGGAATTCGTGTTTTTATGTTTTCATAGTAAAACGATGTTGTGAAAAAACATTCTCAGACATTCAAAGTATAACTTTAATGTCATATGATACTGATAGCCATTAAATTACAAACATGGCAGCATTATAATACTTTAAACCAAACACACGTGTCCTTTAAAACCATATATCGACGCATTTCAAATCGGTAATATAAGTAGAACGTTGCTTGTATATAGCGCATTAAAACTATTTTCCATTTGCGTTGCAAACAATCTTATGTATGTTTTATCAAAGAGGGCGCATGAATAGTTTTCAATGTAATAAACCACCTGTTTTTAAAGTATTTTATAACATTATCAATTCATGAATTTCAGCGCGTATGTTTTTTTTACACAGTTAGCTTAACGACCTTCAATCATATAGTGAAGAACAATTATATTGGAAAAAATAACTGACATCGTGATGACAAACACATGGCCGGTATCACAGACGTATTTAATTTAAAAATAAATAAACAAACGGGTATGTCCATCAATGTTTTACCACAACGATCAAATGTTTTTTCAATTTAACTTGTGACTTTTTATGTGTCGGATAGACTATCGACTGACTTTGATTGCGTTTGGAAAACCCAAATTATTGGGGGACATATAACGAGCTGATCAGATTAAAATGCTTTCAAAATCACATACTTAAAAGTATAATTATTTGAATTCAACTACCGTGGGTAGCTATACGAGGTCCACGTTTAGGAGGATCCGGATTCGTATCATCCCAATCAATCTGCTTTTTGTTTTGTCGTAAAAATGTGATAGTACATAAAGATTACGCCTATGATCCTGTGTACTTGTCAATTTGTAAGAGACGTTTACATTGTTTGAAACTCAAACAAACATTAGTCCAAATATAAAATTATAAACAGGAAGATTTAGAATAGATCAAAATTGTTAGTTACATGTATATTGTTGGGGTTTCAAATCAAATTTTACTTCATTTTCATGCAAAACCATGTAATAAAATAACGGACAGGAAGCTTTATATTTCTCGACAAAGATTGTATTTCTGCCATTACTTTATATCCACAAGAGCAGTTCTTGTGACAATAATAAAACCTGAACAAAACTAAAAAAGGGTGGGATACAAGTCCGTTTTATAAAATGATGTCTTTTCGCCAACAAGTATGCTATCGTGTCTAAACTGCGTAAATCGCATTTTGAAGACAAATGTGTATGTTCGGAACGAGAAGCACGTTCACTTACACTAAAATGAGGGTAAAACAATTATTTTAAAATAAAAAACAAATGCTCACTGCATCGAGGTATAGTATTTGCAGTAAATACAGCATCCACATATTTTCAGAACTTGATGCAAAATGATAATCGAAAGTAAGACCCTTGATAAGCCTGATCCTTGCGCACCAAACAGCATTGAGTTAATCCGAACCGACATTGCACAACGGAAATGACACTTATGTACTAAAGTTAACACATAAAAATCAATAAGGTATCCGAATCTTATTTATTTGATACTTGGAAATAATCATACTAAAACAAACAGTTTGTTCACAAATACAGCTCATAAATGAGTGTTGAACAACTTAGCAGTAAATAAGATAATAGAAAATTGCGATGCTTATCCGCTCGACGGAGGTGGGAAGGGTGATGGGACGGAGAGTGATGGTATTAATTGCCGCCAATCAATAGTGACATTCACCATATCAACCTTTATATACAAAGATACATTAATCACTTTCACGTGCTTAGTAAGCGCAAAACAAAACAAAATCAACATGCTGAAATGCTTGCACACCCAGAATTGTGCG
Source organism: Dreissena polymorpha (assembly GCF_020536995.1). Lineage (NCBI taxonomy): Eukaryota > Metazoa > Mollusca > Bivalvia > Myida > Dreissenidae > Dreissena > Dreissena polymorpha. Next base: position 24,801,873 of record NC_068367.1, read on the forward strand.
TAAACAAATGTTGTGGAAGGTGAATTATTTTAATATATGGGCCATGCTCTGTGAACAAGGGGTTTAATGCATGTGCAGTCCGCACAGGCTAATCAGTGGACGACACTTTCCGCCTAAACTTGATTTTTGTGAAAAGAAACGAACAATTTTAAAGCGGAAAGGTCATCACTGATAATCCTAGTGCGGACTGCACATGCTAATCTGGGACGACACTTTACGCATAATTATGCATTAAACCTCTGTGTCACAGAGCACTCCATATGTATTTGACTTCATAACTTATAGGTGGATCATATGAGGCACACACAGGTTTCAAGCTATGAAGTTTGAATTGATAAAAACATGTATACCATTTATTAAAGCATTTATTATAACAAATAGTTTAACATGTTGACACAAAATAATTAAATGGTTTCTAAATCATGCAAACGGTAATAGCCGAGGATTTTGAAACTCTCTGCTCGTGAGAGATCTGCAGTCGAATAGCAATTATATGTATTCAGTGTCCTGCTTGCGTTGGGAATTTATGCATGACAATGGACGCCATTGAACCAGTAGTAAACATAGCAAATACGTTTGGATGTCATTGCACTATCAACACACAGTTCAACAAGAAAAATGTAAACAGACTGGTTTTCACTGAGGAGTATAGCAAATACGTTTGGATGTCGTTGCTCTATCAAAAGAACAGTTCAACAAGAACAATGTAAACATACTGGTATTCCCTGAGCAGTATAGCAAATACGTTTGGATGTTATTGCACAATCAAAAGAACAGTTCAACAAGAACAATGTAAACATACTGGTATCCACTGAGGAGTAGATTATAATTGTGGTTAGGGATATATTCATCAAGCCGTAAAATATTATAGTATACAATTGTATTATTTAACATGACATGATTCATGGGACTTAAATATAAATTATTTGAAATATCAATTGCAATGTGGGTTTTCCTTAATAGCTTTAATATTTGGAACACGAACACAGAAAATATGATGAATCATGTTGATTCACTTGTTTTATAAACCCGACGAAATTAACATCCAGTTGTATTATATATTGACATCAGTAAAATAATTTATACCGCTGTTTTGACAAGTTGCAAACCGCTATACTCTTATTGGTTGAATTCTTTTTTCTTACTTGAGACTCGTTTATCAAATTAAAATCTATAAATTTATAAGAAAAAAAAACTATTGTGATGTTTCGATAGAACAGGTAACATGATTATATTTAAACATAACAGCTGAATTTAACGAATTTGAAATTATTTTCATGTAAATTGAAAGACATTTACCTGATGCATTGTTTATTTCCTTTTACGTATAACTGATAACCAATGATCTCGATTGAAATTTGCTTCCCGAAAATAAAGTTACTTTTGATTTATCCCATGATGTTTGTTTTTTCTATTGGCTGGCGACATATAATTGAACGACAAACCAGCTTGTGCATAAAATGAGTCGTATCACTTTCTTAGTCATGTTGCCTTTAAACAATCACACGCCACCAATAACCCTGGCAGACCATTTTATTAACAAGATTCATAATCGGGTCCATCGGGTGAAAAATTGTAACGTTCTATAACTGAAACACTTACACTTTTTAAATGTATGGATTATTTTAAACGCTATGCAAGTAATACATGTATTTTCTAAATCATCGACAAAAATATTTAAAGACGCTTAATTATACTGCCAATTTCTATGGATTCTGATCAAATGATCGATAATATTGCCGTTGTTCTGAGTAAGGAAAGAAAAGCAATGTTTAACTATAATTTATTTTGTAAATATATGACACTTTCTGGGTATGGTCATCTTCAAAAAATGTGAACAAGTCCCTCAAAAATTAGAAATGAAATACTAGTATTTATTAATAACTCATGTAACATTATGTGATTTTGAAAGAACCCGAATTTGATCAGCTCGTTGTATGTCCCCCGATGATTTATATATGCAGTTTTCAATGAAACTGTTCCAAATAAATAATTGCGGCCGAATACTTGTCAGATGTCACAAAGCGTGGCAATATTGCAGTGATTACTAAGTATATGTACGACGAGGCTTGGTATAGTGTATAGGACCTTATAGCTCAACGATTATTTATCATAAATCATTCTGCGTATAACTACCAAGTGGCGTGCAGTCGGAAGTCATTCACATAAATATACGACAATAGTATGGATCGAAAAATATAATATTGTGAGCATACAAACTGTTGTGTCCTAAATGCAGTGTTGTTAGAAGACTTTTGATCGTATTTGCAGAAACAGTTATTAAAATGTGACAACTTTACATGTATATCAATGTTGGTGTCAATTATTCGCAATGGCAATACAAACTAAGTAAGTATATACTTGTAGCTTATAAATATTTCTTAGTCTCCTCTCAGTGCTATCTTTATATCCCTTTTGTTTTATAAAATGAATATCATATGTGGTCTTCTGTAAGCGTACATATTATATTTTTTACAAATAATGGAATTTGTGGAATAATAAAAAATATTGTATAATATTAAAAATAACTGTTCAATTGGTAATGCTTCTGCCTACTTGACCGAACTTCTATCCACTCCGATTTCTAAACGTAATCTTAGATCATCAGCATCATCAATAGGCTGTTTTAATGTACCGTTCAACAAGAAAAGAACATTCAGTGATAGAAGCTTTGGAACTGTGGGTCCAAAACTATGGAACAACATACCTTTGAGTTTAAGACAATGTACTTCAATAGACACTTTCAAAAACAAACTTATGACATACTTTTTCGACGACTTTTTTGCATTATTTTAAAGGTAATACGTGATGTACCTTTGATAAATGTTTTGTATAGACTTGTTTGATACTTGACACTGTTGTTTTTTAACTTGTGAAGATGATTGCCTCGCTCGCTTGTTAAGGATCGGTTACTGTGTCACTCCATATTAGTGTACGTTTTTTATTTGTGTTCAATTTTTGTTTTTATTTCTATTGTACAACGCCATTGAATATGTTTATACGTAGAAATAGGCGTTCAATCAAATGCTCAAGTTTCAAGTTTAAAAACCGTTGGTTTGCTGCATGCATATTGTTGGTGTTGGAGATGCTTATTTGCTTAATCAATTTTCATAAGTAATTTGTTTTGCATAGCTTGATGTTTTGAATGAAGGGTTTAATTCATCCCTAATCAATTTTATATTCACAAGCGTATCGTCTCGGGCAACGCCCGTTCTAAACGCATTCATTCAAAGTGAATAAATTACGACTGAATCACAATTTGCATAACATATAACGCACGTACCATATTTTGACAAAAGAAATACCCTGGTGAGAGTCAACCGTAACAAAACATGTACTTTTTTTCAACGAAATTTTAAAGCCACTCAAAAAAATGTCATTTGTAGTCATTACTCATTTGATCTATTGATATGAGACCAGCTACTGAACGACGGTGTTTGTATGAGAAATGATTGTAATTAAATCTATTAGAATATTTAACTACGTTGAATTGCAGGATTTTACCTTTCAGGAATATAATTGACAGGTTATATTAAAAAGATCCATTGACTCATGATTTACAGAACAACCCATGTTCAGGTTTATGAGTTATTATCATCATTCGCTATCATAATAATAACTTTGATCTTGAAGAAAAACTTCGACATTAAAGCCAGGGACATGAGTTGTACTATATGTATCATGTAAAAATTTAACATTTAATGTGACCATGAGCTTTAAGCTACTGACAAGGTTATTACTTGCGACAAGTTGCCTTTGTAAAGAGAGCAAGTTGTCACATTTGACCTTTGACATTAAAGAGTGAGCTTTCGAGCTCGGGACACGCGATTTGCACGAGACACACATTGTTCTCATAGTGGACAATTATTATTTTGAACATTTGGGATGAAAAATTCGGACAGACTCGTAAGGACGCACTGACAAGTTTTTGCGTAGTCATGTGCTTCCGAAGCTGCCCGAAGCACATCTCGCTTTCGCTCGTAAATGTTCGGATATCGCAGCCGGAAATGGAATATAGTGTGACAAAAAATAAAAACGAATATTTTGTTTTGCACAAAATCTATATTACCAGACCACATATGTTTGCTATTGCTATAAGGAACATTGAAAGTTACGTGTTAACTTTATTTTTCGAAATATTGTAAGAAATAGTCAATGATTTTGAGAGTTTATGGTATTTTATGATTTCAAAAGGCAAATTACATTAATATAACAGTTCTTTTGTTATCAGGTCCACTATTGTTAAGGTGTAGAGAAAACTGGAAATCGTTTATTTTTCAAAGAAAGAGAATCTTATTAACAAGTTCGTTTAAGTACTAGCATACGGGCTGGCGTTTTGCACAGTCATAGGTAAATAAATATGTATATACCCATGCAAGTGTCCTGTTTGAATAAGCCGTTTCGAATAGAGAATATGATATTCAGAAGGGAATCCATCTGTAACATTAAGCCGACAGTTATTAAATGAGTTACATTAGTGTTGTATTTGATAACATCAATATTTAGCAGTGCATAGCGCCTCAGGGTTTAAATGAAAATTAAATACAATACCATGGCAACATGTGAACATCTTTTGTTCTTAACGAAATTGATTGATGTACATCGCATATTCACACTCGTATTCGCCTTTCACAATTTTAATCATTCTCCGATCAGTAATTGACAGTATTCACACTTGATTAAAGCAGACTCCATTATTTCACCGGCTTACATGTAACAAACTCAGTCTGAAATTAAGGGCAGTTTTTTGCTTCGGTCCACGTTATATCTGACAAATGTATGAGTCGTGTTCTTGGAAAACTGGGACATAATGCATGCGTAAAGTGTCGTTTCAGATTAGCCTGTGCAGTCCGCACAGGCTAATCAGGGACGACACTTTCCGCTTATATGGTATTTTTATTTTCAAGGAAGTCCATTCTCACCGAAAACAAAGTTTAGGCGGACTGCACAGGCTAATCTGGGATGACACTATCACGCACATTAAGCCCAGTTTTCTCAGAACACGGCTCATATATAGTCGGTTTTGTTTTCCAGACTCGTTTGCAGAATAATATGTAAATGCTGACCGTATATTCCTACCGAACCGTGTAACCTAAATTTCGTATTTATCTTAACATATAAATGCATTTGCACCTTTTTGTATTCACAGACCGACAATGTAATTGGATGAGTAGTACGAATTACAATGGTAGGGTATCGAGACTCGAGAGTGCCCTTAGCATCACATTCATTGCTGTAAGTTTGAAACGGAGCATTTTTTTGGTTATTTTATCCAACTTTACGTCATCGTAATGTCATGTGGTACGTCAGAAAAGTTTACTTTTGAAGCTTATTCTATTGCAAGAATACAGTTTTCAATACATGTTAAACGTAAAAATCTAAAAATATTTTCATTTTGTGTTAATTGGAGAAGTTCAAGAACCGACCGGAAGTAATTACAGCTGAATTAGTTGGTCTGTGTATTTGAAACGATGCATGGCATTCACATGTCTATTCGAATTAATAAAAACGAATTTTAATTCAATGAAATTATTGTATTAGTGGAAGACCAAGTTAAACTCAAATAATTGTAAGTTGACGGGAAAGTTAGTTTTCTTTGTGTGTTAAGTTGGGTTTGTACTTTTCAATTCTTTTCAATTTCTATCGAAATCATATCCTTCCAAAGTACACATCACATCTTTGATAACATAGACCGCCAGATATCAGTCCATGTATCAGTCCGGATATGCTGGACAGGAAAATACTCTCCGCACGACGGAGACTAGGGTGTATCTGTTATGAACGACTTCTCCGGATTCCTTATAACTATATATCAGTGCGGTACGACATATACGTGTATTAAGGTTTGCTACTCTTTGATGGTACTTTGGAAACGAAATGTTAAGTTCAAACATGCGTTATCGGTCAAAATGCGTATACACATTAGTGAACTGTTTAAGAAGCTTATCACTCGCGAGTGTTCATATGGTATTCACATAGGTTTCAATTCTGCACTGGCGGAAAACATAGGAAATAAAATATAAAGAAACTTTGTAAATAAGGTTTATGTAACTCAGTTAGTCAATAAGTCAGAGGAATTTAATTAATTCAATTTCCGACGCGGAAATGAAGTTTTGACAAGTGGACGCTTATATGTGTAGAATTACCAAAATAAAATTAATTTATTTCAGAAACAGAAAATGTCATGTATTACGTACGAATTGTATCAAGTGTATATGTAAACTAATTGGGAAAATTGGTATTTGCGTAACTTAACGAAATCAACGTTATAAATCGCTTTTCATGTCAGAAACAAATGAAAACTATTTCATTTTACTATTTAATGAATACGTATTGATGCCACCTTTTGATGTTCTGACATTTCAACTAATGAAATTGATAAATGACCCATAAGCAAGGTTTAATATCATTAATATCATTTAAATGTAATAACATTGTGGATTTCGGTACCCGCTCGGCGTCAAAAGCGTGAACAACTTTAACGACATACAAGTTATAAATCGCTATTCGAATGAAATACATATGGACAAAATGTTGTGTTTGTATTTGCGTTAATAACATCGGTAAATACCAGTGCTGAGGTGTTACTTTATTACTAAATCACACCTTATGAATAGATGATGTTTTCCATTATACGCATTAAATTAAAATAAATGTCCGATGTTTATTGATATGAACGTGAAACCTCCTGTTACGTGAAACGGAATTCGTATTTTATGTGTTCATAGTAAAACGATGTTGTAATAAACATACTATGACATCCAACGTATAGCTTTAATGTCATATGATATTGATAGTCATTAAATTACAAACATGGCAGCAGTATAATACTGTAAACCAAACACGTGTGTCCTTTAAACCCAATATCAACGCTTTTCAAATCGGTAATATTAGTAGAAAGTTGCTTGTATATAGCGCATTGAAACGATTTTCCATTTACGTTGCAAACAATGTTATATGATGTTTTATCAAAGAGAGCGCTCGAATAGTTTTCAATTGAATAAACCCCCTGTTTAAAAAGTATTTAATACCATTATCAATTCATGAATTTCAGCGCATATGTCGTTTTTTAAATTTAGCTTAACGACCGTCAATGATATTGTGCAGAACCATTATATTGGAAAATGACTGACATCGTGATCAAAAACAAATGGCCGGTATTGCATACATTTTTTAAACTAAATAAACATACATGTACGTCCATCATTTTTTACCACATACGATCAAATGTTTTTCAATTTAACTTGTGACTTTTAATGTGTCGGTTAGACTACCGAGTGACTTTGATTGCGTTAGGAAAACCCAAATTATCGGGGCATATAACGAGCTGATCAGATTAAAATCCTTTATATTTCTCGACAAAGATGGTATTTCTGCCATTACCTTTATATCAACAAGAGCAGTTCGTGTGACAATCATAAAACCTGAACAAAAACTAACAAGCAAATTCGTTGAATTGATATCCCCCGCCAATATGCTTCTGGACACAGAAGTGTTTTATTTGACACTCAAAAAAGCATGTTTTCAAAATACAAAGGTCCATTACATCGTTATTAACAGATGGTGTACAATGCCATTTGGCGTGCATCATCCTCTTATCCCTATATATACTCATACCAAGTTTCAATGAAATCCGCCAAAGCACTCTCAAGATATGGCTCCGGACGGACGGACGGAAAGACGGACGGAAACACGGATGGAAAAACGGGCGGAAAGACGGACGAAAAGACGGACGGACGGACAACGCCAAAAAATATCCCTCCGCCTATGGCGGGGGATAAAAAAGGATGGGAAACATGTCCGTTATAGAAAATGATGTCTATCGCCAACAATTATGCTATCCTGCCTAAACTGCATAAATCGCATTTTGTAGACGTATGTGTATGTTTGGAACGCAAAGCACGTTCACTAGCACTTAAGATGAGGTAAAACAATTATTTCATTATAAAAAACAGCAGTTCAATGCATTAAGGTCTGTATTTGCAGAAAATACAGCATTCAAACAATTTCAGAACTTAAAGCAAAATAAAAATCGTAAGTATGACCCTTAAGCTGATTTATCCTTTCGCACCGTTCATCATTGTGTTAATCCGAACCGACGCAATTTGACAACGGAAAGGATACTTATATACCAAAGATTTACACATGAAAATGTATCCGGATCTGGTTTATTTGATACTTGGAAATAATCATACTAAAACATACAGTTTTTTTACATATAAAGCTCATAAAAGATTATTTGATAAGTTAACAGTAAATAAGATAATTGAATATTTCGATGCTTACCCGCTCGACGGAAGTGAGAAGGAGGATGGAAAGGAGAGCGGATGGTATTAATATCCACCAATCAATAGTGACATTCACCATATCAACCTTTATATACAAAGATACATTAATCACTATCACGTGCTTAATAAGCGCAAAACACAATCAACTGCTAAAATATTTGCACACACAGAATAGTGCGTAAACAAATTTGGTGGCAGGTGAATTATTTAATATATGGGCCATGCTCTGTGAACAAGGGGTTTAATGCATGTGCAGTCAGCACAGGCTAATCATGGACGACACTTTCCGCCTAAACTTGATTTGTGTGAAGAAGAAACGAAACATATAAAAGCGGAAAAGGTCGTCACTGATTAGCCTGTGCAGACTTCACATGCTAATCTGGGACGACACTTTACGCATATGCATTAAACCCCTTTTTCACAGAGCACGGCCCATTTGTATTCGACTTTATAACTTATAGATGGATCACATGGGGCACATTCAGGATTCCAAGCTATGAAGTTTGAGTTTATACAAAAATATATACCATTAAATGAAAGCATTTATTATCACAAATAAAATTAACATGCTGACAAAAAATAATTCAATGGTTTCTAAATCAAGCAAACCGTAATAGTCGATGATTTTGATTTTGAATACAGCTCATTCAGTGTATTATAGCAATTATATGAGTTGTTTTCTGAGAAAACTGGGCATAATGCATGTGCGTAAATTGTCGTCCCAGATTAGCCTGTGCAGTCCGCACAGGTTAATCAGGGACGACACTTTCCGCCTAAATTTGATTTTTGCTTAGAAGAGACTTCATTTAAACGAAACATGTCATAGAAGCGGAAAGTGTCGTCCCTGATTAGCCTGTGCGGACTGCACAGGCTTATCTGTGATGACACTTTACGCACATGCATTTTGCCCAGTTTTATCAGAACGCGAGACAAATTTATTGGGTTTCATTGCTCTATCAACAAACAGTTCAACAAGAAAAATGTAAACATACTGGTAATTACTGAGGAGTATAGCAACTACGTTTGGATGTCATTGCTCTATCAAAAGAACAGTTCAACAACAACAATGTAAACATACTGGTTTTCACTTAGAGTGGTTTATAATTCCGGTTTGAGATACATTTTGTATATTCATCAAGCCGTAAAATAATATAGTACAGAATTGTACAAGATAAGTATTGATGCAAAGCATCAAAGGGCGTCGGGAATTTCAGTGTAAAAGGCACTCAATGAAGTTACATGGAACGATGTTTTTCTATTGTAAATATTAATATATTAGCCGATTATTTTAAACAAAATAAAAAAAGATAATGGTATAACCATTATCTATAATTTTGTGTTATAACCCCCAAATAACCATTATTTATGATGCAGTTTTCCTAACCCTTTAACTGTGTTAAATGTTTCATTGCGGCAAAATACTTTTCAAATGTCAAGAAACGTGTCAATATTTCAGTTAATACTAAGTATATGTATGACGAGACTTAGTTAAGTGTAGCGTGGCCTCAGTACAGGGTATATGTAAGACGAGACTTAGTATAGTGTAGTGTGGTCTCAATACTGGGTAAGGGTGCAACGAAGCAATACAACGAAACGAACACATACTTTGTAAAATATGTTGTCACAAGATGTATTATCGAATCCCGGACTAATACAGTTTCATACTTTTGTACATAATTTCACGAAATTTATGATCGAATCCCGGCTGTATAAAGTTTGAAGCAATAAAAGTGTGCGTTTTTGCAACACTGCGTTTTGCAAGATAAAATCTATATTTGAAATATGAAATGAGTAAAACAGACATAAAATAATTCTTTGGAACGAAATCACTTGCATTAAGCATCAAATTAACTGAAGTTTGTATTTAAATAGCTAATATGTATGTAATGTTCATGCCATTAAGCATGAAATATTGGGGACTTAAACTGATAACTTCATTCGTTTCAAGTTACCGAGTTAATATACGTTACATCACTAAAGTTATGTTTCAATTAAGCTTTATTTAATTTTTTTCTTACATAGTTGATATGTCTACTTATTGATTTGTTCACTTAGCTTACTGTACCTTATACATATTGAAGAGTACAGATAACAGAACATTGTTTAACCTTTTAAAATGCTGATTTTTTCTCGCAATTTGTTAAACTTGAATCTTAAACGCAGTCGAACAGAGCTGTCGACGCCTAACATACCGATAATGTTGCACTCGAGATATAGAAGTTGGTTGTCAATAGGGGGGCAATAAAAGGAATTAGCGATGGTAACGTTTAGTCAGACAGAGCTTGAATAGCAAATTTTATTGTGAATTTATAGAACGTTTTAACGAATATCCGGCCAAATTGTCTCATATCGGGACGCCGGAACAATCACCAAACTGGCGGGACTGTCCCGTCGAGATCTGGCATGTATGTTTGATTCCGTTATCCATATTTCAAATCAATGATTATATAATCAGAATTTAGTTTCTTAAAACTAAACCAATTAAATCGTTCTTAAATGATTCTTTATTCCAGAAAAAATAGAGAAACCAAAAGCGAAAATATAATTGATGGAAAGTAATCCAGGTCAATTATAAGTATTGAAATAAATTAGATTTACGGTAATGTGTTTTCCTGAAATATCTTACATCTAATGAAACTTAACAGTTTTTATTCAAAAAGAGCATAATAATAAATGATCTTTATTTTTTTTACTCAATCCTTTTTTCAAAGCTGCATATGAGATACGATTTATAGTGGCATTTGTGGCAGTCAGGAATAGTAATTTGCTCCGGACGTTCATAAATTCGGACATTTTAATATTAGGTTTATAAATGGAATATTCGAATATATTCGAATAATGACAAACTAATATTCGAATACTGTTTCTAGTATACGTTCCCATCCCTATTTAATACTTAAAATGATCTCACAGCTAAACGATTTTTATCATAAATTATTCAACGTATAACCACCAAGTGGCGTGAAACCGGTAGTCAATAAGTCATTTGAATCAAGAAAATCTGAAAACTGTATAAGCAAAATACATCAATTCTGTGATCAACAGTTGCACATAGACGACCCAGTAAACAAAATTAAAATCGATCGCGCACATCGGGTCGGTCATTTCGAGCAAGGTAAAACACGACCAATAGTGGTTAAATTTAATTTTTATGGCGATAAACTTGAAATCAAAAATAAAACACATGAACTTCTTCCTGCAAGCAACTTCCGTGTAAGTGACCAATTTCCGAAGACTATACAAGAGCGCCGACGAAACCTCGTGCCATACCTAATACAAGCCCGGAAGGACGGCAAACAGGCGTCGCTTTCATACGACACGCTTTACATCGATCGTGTTATGTACACACATGATCACCCACCGCCCGGGCCTGTACTGGAAATGCCACACCAAGGACCGCGGAGCAACCTTTGTCGCGACACCGGAAGTCACGGCAATACCCATACACGTACTAATTAGGAAATCGACCAGAAGCAGCTACGTGTTTGTGCATGGAATGTTCAGGGTCTTTTATCGAAATTAAATGACAGTGACTTTCTAAATTTTATTAATACATATGACATTTTTATTCTCACGGAAACTTGGAATTCTAGTTTAGCAAACATCCATATTGATAATTTTAATTGTTTTTCATGCCCCCGTCCAAAATGTAACAAAAAAGCAAGGCGAGAAAGTGGCGGTGTTATAGTATATTTTAAGAAACAATACTCTAATGCAATAGAACTAGTTAAACTTAACACTAACGGTATACTATGGTTCAAAATGAAAAAACAATCATTATGTTTAGAAAATTACATTTTTGTATGTGCATGCTATATTCCACCATGTGAATCACGTGTTTATTGCAATGTAAACTCGCCAATATTTGAATTTGATTTTTTTGAGCAGATGGCGTCTGATGTACTTGTATATAGTCAGCAAGGTGATATTATGTTAATTGGTGATCTAAATTCTAGAGTGGGCGAGCGGCCGAACATAATTGAAAACATCAATCTTGACCGTTATGTTTACATGCCTATTTATGATGTTCCGCTTGAAAGACTACCGGCTCGCTCGTCGTTTGACAATCATGTTAATCAATTTGGAAATAAGTTGTTGTCACTTTGTAAAGAAAATAGCTTATTAATTGTAAATGGTAGGTTAGAACCGGGTCATTTTACATGTTTTAACTGTGCCAGAAGTTCATCAGGAGCCAGTGTTGTAGATTATGTAATAGTTAATTTTAATCTTTTGTCATATATCTCTAATTTTAAAGTGAATGACCTAACTGAATTTTCAGACCACTGCCCAATTGATTTTTATTTTACATGTAGGTACATAGAACCGATTGCTACTAATGTGGTAATTAATAAGTTATCTTGGGAGGATGGTAAATCCGCAGATTTAAATACCCTGTTGAATAGTAAAGCACATCTTTTTGCAAATATTACAAATAACATAATACTTGAAAATGAAAATTTAAACACGTGTATAAATCAGCTATCTGAACTTATATATGATATCTCATTTCAGATTCATGGACGTACTTTTAATTTAGATAGTACAAAATCACGAAGTATTCGTAAATCTCTATGGTTCGACCAAAATTGCAAAATGCACAAAGCAGCGTTCTACGACTGTAAGCGCATGTATAAACAAGATCCATCAATTGCGAACAAAATGTCATTTTTACAAGCCAGATCGACACATTGTCAAACTAAACGTATAGCTAAAAATAAATTTTACAGCAAAGAAAGTAAAACATTGTCAATTTTAAGTAAATCTAACCCAAAGAAATTCTGGAAATACATAAATAAATATAAGCTTAAAAAATCTTCTGGAACTAATGACGTAAATATTGAAGATTTAATTCACCACTTTAAAAACTTATCTAATACACCGAATGACAACTCGTTCAGTGGTGATGACAATTCATCAAGACATGATACACTTCATATTGAGGAATTAGATCGCCCATTTACCGTTATAGAAATACAAAAAACAATATCAAAGCTCAAACGACATAAATCCGCTGACATGTCTAACAATGTTGCAGACTTTTTTATCGACTGTAATGAGTTTATTTCTCCTTATTTAGTAAAAATTTTTAATTACATATTTGAGAAAGGTGTTTATCCTGAATCTTGGTGTAAGGGCGCCATTGTCCCTATTTTCAAAAAGGGAGACAAAAATGTTGCATCTAATTATCGTAGTATTACATTAGTAAATATTATAGCTAAGACGTTTTCACTTACATTGCGTAATCGAATTAATTCTTGGTGCGATAATAACAATATGTTTAACACATCTCAATTCGGGTTTAGAGATAATCGTGGCACGATTGATTGTATTTTTATCTTGCACACTATAATCCAGAACATTATTAATAGTAAATCAAAACTCTATTGCGTTTTTATTGATAATGAAAAAGCATTTGATACTGTTATACATGAAGCTTTGTGGATCAAATTAGTACAAGCAGGAATAAGCTGTAAAATGTTAAAATGATCAAGTGTATATATCAGAATGTAAAATCATGTGTTAAAAACCATAAAGATATGTCTTATTCTGAGCTATTTGATGTTACGTTAGGAGTAAAACAGGGTGAACCTTTATTATTTATTTTATTCATTAATGATATAAATGATTGTATTAATATTAATAATTTAACCGAAAAAGATATTCGTTTATTATCTATTTATATGTTATTATTTGCTGATGATATTGCATTATTTACTAAAAATCAAGAAAGTCTACAATTACAATTAAATTCTATTTATCAATACTCCTGTAAATGGGGATTAAAAATAAATGTAAACAAAACTAAAATTTGCATATTTGAAAAAAGGAAAAGTACATGTTTGTATAGTTGGACTATTAATCAACAGGCTCTCGAAATTGTTGATGAATTCTGCTACTTGAGCCTTAAACTTCACTACACTGGTAATATATCTAAAGCTATTAAGGCAAATAATGAACAAGCCTTAAAAGCTTACAATCATTTATTGTCAATTTTTAGTAAAGTGAAGCTTAGCACTAAAACAAAACTCTCTCTATTTGACTCCCTAGTTGTTCCAATTATTCTATATGGGTCTGAAATATGGGGAATTTACAACATTAAAGAAGTAGATAAACTTAATTTCAAAATTTGTAAAACTATTCTTTGTGTACGCTCACAGACTTCTAATGCTGCTGTTTTGGGTGAATTAGGCAGATTTCCTCTTTTTATAATATGTAAACAACGTGCACTCAGTTATTGGATTAAAATTAAGCAAAACCCGAACTCTTTGATGCATACGGTTTATAACGAACAATGTAATATTTACAATGAGAATAATAATCATAAAACAAATATGTGGTGTGCATTTGTAAAACAACAATTAGATCAACTAGGGCATGGTATATTTTACAATAACATAAATGACAACTGTAATTATTCTTATGAAATTAATCAAAGAATAAAAGTTCAGTTTATACAAAATTGGCATGATACAATTAATAGCCAACCGAAATTAGAATACTATAAAATGTTTAAGACTGAATTCGCTTATGAAAAATATTTAGATTGCATTAATAATAGAAATAATAAACAACAGTTATCCAGATTTAGACTTAGCGCCCATAAATTAGAAATAGAGACTGGTAGATATAATAACATACCCAGAGTTGAACGTAAGTGTAAACTATGTAACGCAAACACTGTTGAATCGGAATATCACTTCTTTCTTACTTGCTCCATCTATAAAGATCTACGAACAAAATATTGTATTCGTTCTAACTGGCCAAACTTAGTCAAATTTAAAAATATACTATCTTGTCAAAATACTACAGTAATTAACAATGTTGCAAGATTCATTACTGAGGCAATGAAACTGCGTGATGAAAAATTAGAAGTATTTGCTGCTTCTTAAATTAATGGTGTACGGAATCGTTAATATATTGTTTATTTACTACTTGTTACTTCTTACATAAAATACATTTACTTTTGTAAATGATGTTTGAACACTTTACATAGTTATCTATGTGTACAATTATGTATGTTCTTTGTATTGTACTGATGTACTTCGACCATAATTTGTTAACTTGAATATGTAAATGGTCAAAGGCATTTTGCCGATGTTCCAATAAAAACTTGAAACTTGAATAAAATTAATATACAACAACAGTATGGATCCAAAAAATCTTAAAATTTGAGCACAAAAACTGTTGTGGACTAAATGCAGTGTTGTTAGAAGACTTTTGATTGTATTTGCAGAAACAGTTATTAAAAATGTGACAACTTTACATGTATATCAATTTTGATGTCAATTATTCTCAATGGCAATACCTACTAAGTAAAAATTATTACTAGTTTATTAATATTTCTTAGTCTCCTCTCAGTGCTATCTTTATATCACTTTTGTTTTAATTTCTTTTATCATATGTGGTCTTCTGTAACGAACATATTATATTCTTACAAATATAGGAATTTGTGGAATTAAAAAAAAGGTTATATAATATCTAAAAACCTTGGTCTGCTGCATGCATATTGTTGATGTTGGAGATACTTTTTTGCTTGATCAATTTTCATAAGTGATTTGTTTTGCATAGCTTGATGTTTTGTATGCAGGGTTTCATGTATTACAACTCAATATTCACAAGCGTATCGTCGGTGTAAACACCCGTTCTAAACGCACTCATTCATAGTGAATAAATTACAATTGAATCACAATTTGCATAACACATAACGCACGTACCATATTTTGACAAAATAAATACCCTAGTGAGAGTCAACCGTAACAAAACGTGTTCTTTTTTTCAATGAAATTTAAAAGCCACCCAAAGAAATTTATTTGTATTCATTACGGTGTTCGTTTGTGAAATGATTGTAATTAAATCAATTAAAATATTTAACTGCATGTAATTGCAGGTTTTTACCTTTTACGAATATCTTTGACAGGTAATTTTAAAGGATCCATTGACTCATGCTTTACAGAACAAACCATGTTTATGTTTATGAGTTATAATCATCATTCAGTATCATTATAATAACTTTGATCTCTAAGAAAAACGTTGACATTAAAGCCATGGACATGATTTGTAAACGTGACACGTGATGTTCATATTTGAAACATTTGTTGATGCGTATTTTTAAAATGCATAATGAATGCTTGCGGCAATGTTTATGTATTTTGTTCGAATTTAACATTTATATGTATATATGACCATGAGCTTTTAGCTAAGGACAAATGTATTACATGCGACACATTGTATTTATTATGTGAGCAAGTTGTTTTAGTAATGTATTGACGATGTGTATTTTGCCAACAGTTAACCTTTGACATTAAAAAGTGAGCTTTTGAGCTTGGGACACGTGTCATGCACGAGACACGCCCTGTTCTCATAGTGTAAATAATTATTTTGAAAGTGTTGGATGAAATGTGCGGACTGACTCTTATGGACGCATTGAAAATTTGTGCATATTCATGTGCTTCCGAAGATGCCCGAAGCCGATTTCGCGTTCGCTCGTAAATGTTCGGATATCGTAGCCGGAAATGGAATACAATTCAACACCATTATTTCGTACACCGATAATCCGAGATCACCGTTATTTCGAAGTTTTTTTCGGGTCCCGATTTTGGTTCTTCTTTGTTTAATGTAAAATTTCATTGTTAATCCGAACTTCGTTAAACCGAAGAAATTGTTAATTCGAAGTGATTCTGTCGGTCCCAACACTATAATTCGCACCTCAGTATCAATCCTTAATCCGAAGTCAAACCTGCAAAACACTGAGCGTAATTTCACATCTTTGTCGTCTGCGTGTGGCGCGTCAAAAGCCGATAATTACACCTTTGTCGTCTGCGCGTAGCATGTTAATTTTATCATGTCATCCAACGCCGATAATTACTATTTATGTAGTTTTGCATTTTTAGTAACAAACAAACGTGTCAAGTTAAGTAGGAGTAAATGTGGTCATATGAAATGCATTCAAAATAAACTCTACCTTTTTAACAAAACTCATTAAAAAATGACTGATGCAAACAAGCCAACCACGTTACTTTTTTCCCAACCAATTGTCGGGCAATCTGGAGAAGGGCCCGATACCAAGGCGAATTCCACAATGTTTTATTTTTACAAAAACAAAAAAGTATTGTGTCAAATGTTTATTTCGAATGATTGTTAATCCTTAGTTGTTTTAACGGTCACGACGACTTCCAAATAACGGTGTTGAAGTGCATATTGTGACACGAAGAAATAAAAACGAGCATTTTGTATTGCGTTAAATCTATGTTAACAGACCACATCTGTTGGCTATTGCCATAAGGAACATGGCTTTTTACTTGTTAACTTTATAACAGTTATTTTGTTATCAGGTTAACTATTGTTAAGGTGTAGAGAAAACTGGTAATCATTTATTTTTCAAATAAAGAAAATCTTATTAACAAGTTCGTTTAAGTACTAGCTGTCGTTTTGCACTCTCGTAGGTAAATTAATATGTATTTACCCATGCAGATGTCCTAATTTGAATAAGCCGTCTCGAATAGAGATTATGATATTCAAAAAGAAATCCATCTGTCATATTAAACCGACAGTCATTAAATGAGTTACATTTGTGTTATATTTAATAACATCAATATCAACCCCACTCTTAGTTAGCAGTGTGTAGCGCATCGGGGTTAAAATGAAAATCAAATACAAAACTATAGTAACATGTGAAAACCTTTAGATCTAAACGGAATGGATTGATGTTCATCGCCGCTCCACACACGTATTCGTGTTTCACAAGTTTAATCATTCTCCGATCAGTAATTGAAAGTATTCACACTTGATTAAAGCAAATTCTATTGTTTCACCGGCTTAACACACTCCGTTTTTAATTAACGGCAGTTGTTTACTTCGGCCCACGTTATATCTGTTATGACAAATATATGAGTCGCGTTCTGGGAAAACTGGGCATAATGCATGTGCGTAAAGTGTCGTCCCAGATTAGCCTGTGCAGTCTGCACAGGCTAATCAGAGACGACACTTTCCGCTTTATGGTATTTTAAGTTTCAAGGAAGTTCCTTCTTACCGAAAATCAAGTTTAGACGGAAAGTGTCGTCCCTGATTAGCCATTGCGGCCTGTGCGACTAATCTGGGATGACACTATACGCACATTGAGCCCAGTTTTTTTTCAAAACAAGGCTCATATATAGTCGGTTTTGTTTTCAAGACTTTTTTGCAGAACAATATGTAAATGCTGACCGTACATTCCTACCAAACCGGGTAACAAACCGGGTAATCTAAAATTGATATTTATCTTAACATATAAATGCACTTGCACCTGTTTAACTTAAACCTAAAATGTAACTGAATGACAAGTGCGAATTACAATGTTATCGTAACGAGTGTCCTTAGCCTCACTTTCGTTGCTGTCAGTTTGAACGGAGGTATTATTTGTTATTTTATCCAACTCTACGTTAACGCAATGTGGTGCATTAGAGTATTTAACTTAATATGTAACTTATTCTATTACAAGAATACAGTTTTAAATGCATGTTAAACGTAAAAATATAAAAATATTTTGCATTGTGTGTTAATTGGAGAAATTTAAGAACCGACCCTAAAGTAATTACAGCTAAATTAATTGGTCTGTGTATTTGAAACGATGCATGGCATTACCATGTGTCTTCGAATTAATAAAAACGAATTTTAATTCAATGAAATTGTTTTCTTTGTTTGTTTAGTTGGGTTTTTACTTTTCAATTTTATGAACGTTTTCAATATTATTTCAGTTATATCACGATGTCCGTTTACAAACTAATGCTTTCTTCTACGTCTGCTGCTTTACCAATACCAAGTGCATACTTATGCCATTAACTAACAACTTCCTTGCTTAAGTAAGATATAGGTCAAGAAAATTCAAGGTTTGTTTTGTTGCGAGGACATATAAGTCACATCTTAAGTATGCACATTAGCAGAATGAAGGTATTATTACATCTGTAATTCAGATTAAACTCAATGTCTCTTAAAATACAGAGATTTAAGTATTTGAATATTTTAATTGAGCTTCATTTAAGGTCACCGATAAGGGCCAAACAATGATCTTTAGTCCCAATCTCACTATGGTGCCGGTGGAGCCCCGGTGCGTGATCCGGGATCTATCGGGATGAACCGTGGCTCTACCGGGATGAACTGGCGCTCCACCGGGGACGAACGGGATGTACCGGGGACAACCTGTGCTCCACCGTGAAAGTTTTTAATTGTTGAATACCTCCGGGATGCACTGGGACTCACCGTCAAGGACCGACAACGACCGGCGCGGTATCGGGAACAACGGGACGGCACCGGGAACAACCGGGACGGCATCGTAGCTCATCCGGGGCCCATACAGATCCCGTCAGAGCTACGGCAACGCCGCGGTTGTCGCCGGTGGTGCCCAGGTGGAGCCCCGGTGAATGCAGTCAGAGTCCCAGCATAGCTACGGTAAATAGGTAAATCGGCGCTCTGCCGGGACGCCACCGGCATTCACCAGGGTTCCGCCGGGGCATTACCGGCGACGACCGGTTTTAAACCGGGTCGTTGCCGAAGCTCTTCCGGCGTCTGATACCGGTATAGCCCTTATGAGTGCCGGCGGAATTACGGTATACCGGGGCACTGCCGGGACGCTGCCGGCTTTTAATGGGGGCTCCATCGGGGCATTTGCGGCGACAACCGGGGGTCTGCCGGGGCTTCACCGGGATAAACCGTAGCTAGTCCGGGGTTGACCGGGACTCTGCCGGGTTGTTGACCGGCTCCAACCGGGGCGGCACCTAAAAATAGTGTGACCACGTTAAACAAAATTTACGAATCATCCCGGCTCTTGCCGGTCAATAGGCGTTAGCAAACCGGGATGGACCGGGGCTCTACCGGCAATAGCCAGACTTGGGCTTTAAGTATTGCAGTATTGAATTGCAAATAAAAAAAAGAAATTTCGCTGTTTCATTTTCATTATGTACAGTATACAGTTCACCTTCGGTATAACTAAAGCACACATTGTAAATAGATGCTGTATCCGATTCTTCCCATAAGATAATATATGAGTCGCGTTCTGAGAAAACTGGTCATAATGCATGTGCCCAAAGTGTCGTCCCAGATTAGCCTGTGCAGTCCGCACATGCTAATCCGGGACGACACTTTCCGCTTTAATTAAATTTTTGCTAAGAAGAGACTTCATTTTATCGAAAAATGTCATAAAAGCGGATAGTGTCGTCCCCGATTAGCCTGTGCACAGGCTAATCTAGGACGACACTTTACGCACATGCATTATGTCCAGTTTTCTCATAACACGACTTATATATCCAATGTTTATGAAAATTTACGTGCAACACTCATGCTCATCAAACAGAATTCCATAGTTATCGTTTGAATGTGTTCATAGTTCAGTGATGTTGAAAACAAGCTCAGTCATTCAAATTATAAATGTCATGTCACATGATACCGATAGTAATTTAATGTAATATATGACAACATCATACTACAGTAAATCATCAAACGATGTCAGTTTAAGCCATTATCAACGCTTTCAACAAAGTAATGCGAGTGTAATGTTGCGTTTATATAAGGTATTTACAAAAATTGTATACCATTTTCGTCACAGAAATATAGTATGTGCTGTTTTATGGTAGAGAGTGTATGGTTATCTTTATTTCCCCTGCGTAATTAAAGGATTCTATAACATAAGCATTTCCTGACCTTTAGCGTAGATCATTTTTATAAATGTACCTGAACATACTTAAATGATATTATGCGGAACCATACTATTTAACAAATGGCATCGTGATTGCAAAGTAATAGCTGGTATCGATAAAGTGCTTCAATATAAATTGAAATACAAGTATATCCTTCAAATATTTCCATACAAGATGAAATGTTTCTTACATTAATTTTGAAACCTCGTAGTTTGACAAATAGACAATGGACTTTGCTAGATTCAGGAAAAGCCAACTGATGTGTCTTATGACACAAAACAAACCAATCCGATGAAAAATCCTCTCAAAATCGAATACTATATTTAATATACATATTTGAATGAAAATACCGTGGGTATCGATATGAGATTGGCTTTGCAAGGATAGGGATTACAGTTACCTCTTTGAATCAATTTTCAGTCTAGTAGTAAACATATCGAACACATTTGGATGACTATGCTCTTAAAAAACAAGTACAGAGGAGCGCTGTATAAATGTAGTTTGAAATATGTTCATCCAGCCTTTAGATAAAACATAACAATGGTAATATAAAACAGTATTTATGATATGTATATATTTTTGCATTCATACCTGCGTTAACTCTCTCAATCCGGTGAATTCTTCTACTTCATGTACTTGCTATTTTTACCACAGGCCCATACGTGCTGTTCACCTCACCTCGTACCTTGAAATCAAATGGTGAATTGTTGAAAAAAATGCGTGGGGCTTTATACAACACTCCTAGATAATGACTAAAGCATCGGTCTACAAATAAATCTTACTAACGATCACGAGTTCGATTTACCGCCCGGTCACATAGCTAGTGTGGTTGATTAAGCATGAAATTATTCTGATACCATTCTATCTTTACACCTGATTCAAGTAGTAAGAAACATGCATATTTACAAATGTGCTGGTACACCAGCTTGGAAAGGACAACTGTGACTGTATTAAGTGACGCCAGTAAATGACGTAAATACTAGTAAATATGGTGCTGAGGACAACAAGGGTGGTGCGGAAGTCGAGTGGTAACACTCTGGTCTACCGGTTCAATTCTTAGCCGGGGCACTGGGCATTTCAAAAATGCTTAAAGTTTTTTTCCACCCAATTAGAGATGTACTGGTATGAAACCCAGGTAATTCTCGCGTGTATCGGTGCTATACACTAAGTAAGGGATCTATTCGCAAAGAGCAA
This sequence comes from Dreissena polymorpha, assembly GCF_020536995.1. Classification (NCBI taxonomy): domain Eukaryota; kingdom Metazoa; phylum Mollusca; class Bivalvia; order Myida; family Dreissenidae; genus Dreissena; species Dreissena polymorpha. The sequence continues at coordinate 24,824,023 of NC_068367.1, forward strand.
GGGTATCGCACCCGGATTCCTTTTATCTAAATACTGTAACCATTTGCTTGCTGTCTCTTCAGCAAAACCAAAGGACCCCTTAGGAAATAAGTGCTTGCTTTTTCACGGGTTATCCTTTACTGCAAACATACACAATGTCATGGAAACAAACCCGTGGGCCGTTTCATAAAGGATCATACGACAATGTTAACTTACGAGAGAATTTTGTAATCTTAATATATAGACGAACTAGCTCGCTGTGCTCGTCAAATATATACGGCGCTAGAGATGCCAATGTCAGTAATTAAGTGCTGAACATTTATAAACATATGATATGGACTAAAGCAATTATGCATCTTCAAAAGAATGTATCGTATCGTAAACGTGTATTACGATGTTTATTGAAACGTTCCCCCAGTTTCTTAGTCCAGTAATACATACTGGTGATGATTAACGACCTGCTTATGAGATCAAACGCACTGAGGATGTTCTTAAGTAGGATGGCTTGAAGTGTTTGTACTTAAACTCAGATTTCAGTGTGTGATACGCAGTTGCGAAGTTACAGTCGGCACAGGCTGTATGATGTCCATGATGAATGACGAAGCCTGAAAATAGTATATAACATGTGTGTAATTTAACATTCCAGCTAAAGTCCACTCCTTTTAAAAAGATTTTCATGTGAAATTAAGAGGACGTAAACATATTTACGTGTCACATTGTTTATTTCACTTTATGTTTACCTTTTCCCAAATTACGTCGATTAAATCTTGTGTCAGAATATAATTTTTATTCCCTTATAAATGAACAGCGACTTTCTTTTTTCGAACATTTAGTATAAGTACTTTTGTGTACTGCCTTCACATATTTATATCTTATATATGGTGTGACCATTGCCTCATGTACATATGTCAGTTTAAAATGTTATTTTCTCCACAATATCCAGATTAAAAGTAAATTATGTCTATTAGGCTGTAACAGCGTGACTTGATTGATCGGTTCTTAAATAGTTCAACGTTAACTACACAAGCGAATTTTGAATATGCTCGAAATAAGACTATATCATACGGAATTACTCGGCACTTGACACGTTTCATACCTTACAAAAACGTGCATATACCAATATGTTCATAAAAAAACTATAATTTCATAAGCCATGTTACTTTAAAACAACCTTACACCGCCAATAACAATGGCTGGAGCAAGTTTAATCTGCGTATTCTGTGTAGAGCATTTAACTTCGAGTCGATTCGCACCCGGGACCTTTGGGAGAAAAGTCTTCTTCTGCAACACTCTGACTTAATATAATATTTAAACATGCTTTATAGTGCTGCCTATACTTATCAATAAACGAACCGATATGTTGCTGTGTGCTATTATAACGTAGTCAATAAAGAAGGATTTTTAAACAGCGTTACATTTTTGTAATATATATGAAATTTTTAGAACACGTTTATTTTTCCAAAGTGTGAACAAGAATTTTTAAGATTGAATAATGGTAACATATTTTTCACTGAAACCTAATTCCGACTTTCTTCGTAGTTTTCTATTGAACTCACGAAGCGTGGCGATATTGCAGTGACAATTAGGTATTTGAACGCTGAGGCGTGGCATAGATAAGTGCGGTCGAAAGTCAGGGTAAGATTTGTGTTTAATACTTAGAAGGATCGAATAGCTCAACGATTTTGATTATAAATCATTCTACGTATAACCGTAATGCCATGTGATTCCGGAAGTAATGACATTTAATATATGACATCAGTATGAACCCGAAAAATCGTATGACGCGGCCATTCGAAACTAATGTGATCTACATGAATTGTTGTGACAAGACTTGTGTCGATTTGCAGAAACATTTATTCAAAATGTCACACATGTATATCAATTTTGATGACAACTATTCTCAATAGCAATAGGTACTATTTATATTTTACTTTTGGCAAATCAATATTTTTCCGTTGTATGGCAACATCTTACAACTTTTTTTAAATTAAATTAATGTAGATTGTGGTCGTATGTACATGTTAAATTCTAACTAAGAAAGGGGTGTTTTCGCCATGTAAAGCTAAGTGCCACATATCACACAAAATGGAATAAAACATGATAATAAAACATCTGATAATAAAACATCTGATAATAAAACATCCGATAATAAAACATCTGATAATAAAACATCTGATAATATCTACCAAATACGTTTGTCTGGTACATGTATATCATTTAGTCTGGAGATAAGTGTTTGTTGATTTCTCTGTATTTATGTGTTTTGTATGTGAGTGTAAAGAGTTCATTTATATCAACCAAGCAATCACAGGCGTATCTTCTTTGGCGACACTCGTCTAAATGAACGCATTTGACGTGAATACATTAAATTGAAATCAACATTTGCATAAAACTTAACGCTCTTATCATATTTCGACAAACATTAATGCCCTGTTTTAAAGTAAACCGTAACAATATATGTACTAGCAATGTTTGCTGTTTCGTTATTGACTGGAAGAGATTTTTAGGAGCCCACGATATGTTATAGAATGTGTACCGGTAGTCATAATTAGTTTGATGAATTGGCTGGGAAACCGCAAGTTAAAGACGATGTTGGCTTGACAAATTATTCGAAGTTAATCTATGAGAATATTTGACTACATGTAATTGCACGTCGTTACCAAATCAGGACTATATAAGGCAGGATATATTAAAAAAGGTTTACGAAGAATATCCATTGAAGCATGCGTTACAAACCGCAACTGCTTTATTAGTGTAAATTATAAGCATTATTCATTATTGTTACACCTTTTACCTTAAGTGTAAGTGTGGTATGCCCCATTTTACCTACATTAAAATGTGGGTGTGAACTCTGCTTTATTGGGTGAAGCAATATATGAATATAACATGTGTGATATGTTATTGCAAAAGTGATACATACGTATACAGTTTCAATAGGAAAATGAGGTATTATGCCCACGTTTTGCACGCGACACTCCGTATCCTAATGGTGTACAGTATTTCTTTTTGAAATTGACAAAGAGGAAGTTATGAATTTAAAACGTAAATAAATCATTAAATAGTGCAGTTGCAAGAACATTAGTAATTGTCTTTATCGGGCCAGTATGTACAGTTAACAGGGCACTTATATTAAAATCCAATCGCATATACTAATACTAGTAAAGACTCATACCTTGCGAATATGCCGACTGAAATACATGAGAAACGATTTGCGGCCAGCCCAACCGTGTCCCTGATTCAAGCGTCCAGTTACTTGAAGATATGCACATAAACTGATAGTACAGCTTAACCAAAACACGTGTGAGTAGGTTAACTGACCGATGTTATGTGTCCCAAATACGGTTTAAACAAACAAACGGGCAAATGACAGAAAAAACGAACAAACGAACAAGTAAACAAAACTACCTTCTTAAAACACAAAATGCACTCAGTATTTCTTTCTTTTTTGGTCTAAACCGGGAGTGATTCTCTTATATCTGATTTTGAATAAGGAATGTATAATGATGCGTTTCATTCTATGCTGTTTTGATGATTTGTTTTTTTTTAACTCTACATTTATTTTGCGAAATTGTCCATGACAATGCAATGTGCATACAGTATCAAAAGGCTTTATGCACGCTTAGGATATCGAATGTCCTTTTTTTTAAGAATTCAAAGGCAAATTACATTAACTTAACAGTCAAACTGTAAACATGTTTATCATGTTGATTATTATGCAGATATCCAATTGAAGTAGAATACGAAAACTAGATATTATTAATGCTTCATCATGAAACACTAATAATTTTCATCAGTTAATTATTGTTCATATAACCATGAAGGTGTCATAATTTGAATATGCCTACTCGAAAAGAGTATATGATATGCAAAATGTAACCATGCGAAACCGAAAGCCATTAAATGCATTACATTTATGTCGTATTTGATAACATCGCTACCAATAACGCCCTTGTTTAGCGGAGGATAACGCTACTGGGTTTAAAGAAAACTTTAAAACTTTTAATCGTTTAATCGCAACAAAATATATATTTGTTCACTGCATTTTCACACACGAATTCGCGTTTCATATTTAACATATGTCTGTGATCACATATTACAAGGATTCATTCTTGATGAACGTATTTCACCGACATTCCGTCAGAAATTAACGGCAGTTGTTTGCCTCGGCCCACATTATGTCTGTTATAAAATATGTCTGGTAAGTTTCCGTTTTACGCCTTCTTTGCAGAAGAATATGTTATTGCTGAATATATATTTCACTTAGTGTGGTCTTTAAATAAAATTCGTAAATTTCTCAACTAAATTCATACAATTTTACATTGTTATTCAATGACGAACGTGTAACAGCTTGACATATACAAAAAACACTTTTAGCTTTACGAGAGTGCAGTCAGCCGCACATACGTTGCTTAAAGGCTTAAACGTACAATTTTATTTTATTATAAACAGCTACATACACGTAATTAAATGAGGTACGTCGTTAAATGCTACATCTGTATCGTTTCGGTAATGCACCACTTACAGTGTATATCAAGGCACAGCGAAATTGCAATTTCAAAACAGCTAGGCAGACCATGCCCGTCAAAGTGGTTGCTGTATAAAGTGAGACTGTGGATGAGGTGTATACATATTCGTTTGGTAAATTCTGTTCCACACCCAATGGGTGTCTTGTTCTCGTATGCTCGCATATTTGAGAGTTGGTCGGATATAGCTACGGTTGTGTCATCGTTGATTAGTACTATTTTGAAGCGTACATGGTGACAGTAAAATGACAACAAGCATATTATTATTTTAAAAATTGGAAAGTCAATAATGAAAACAACCATCCAAAACATTTAATTATTGTTATGTTTAAACCCGCACATTTCCATTATTCATAGATTTAACAATTACACAAATATAGTTGTAAAAACATGAATATACTTTGTGATTAACGGTGTAAATAGAGAACTTGAGCAACTTCCCGAGCGTACTTCAAGCTACATTATTTGTTTTTTTAGAAAGACAGAGTATAGTAAACGATGCCCGACACTTGCGTGTTAATTCAATTCAAGAACAAGAAAACGATTTATACTTGAATGACATGAGTAAATGATCGTCACACCAAATCCGACGTTTTAAATTAGGTTAATTAGATACATTGGCTTTCTCTGATTACTTTACCTTGATTTTCAATGGTAATTAATTTAATTTAATAATATTTAATATTCAATTATATCAAGGTCGTCAGTTAACTAACTCTTACTTGTCTTGTGTTAGCAGTTTAACCGATATTTAGTGCATCTACTGAGTCGCGTTCTGAGAAAACTTGCCATTATGCATGTGCGTAAAGAGTCGTCCCGGATTAGCCTGTGCAGTCCGCTCAGGCCTATCAGGGACGACACTTTACGCTTTTCTGGTATTTTTAGTTTCACGGAAGTCCTTCCTTAACGAAAATCAAGTTAAGGCGGAAAGTGTCGTCCCTGATTTGCCTGTGCGGTCTGCACTGGCTAATCTGGGATGACACTTTACGCACATGCATTAAGCCCAGTTTTCTCAGAACAAGGCTCAACTTATGGCAGTAACTGAAGACTGCCCTTCTTCAATCAGGGGTGCGGATTGAAAGGCCTATGCTTGTTTCAGTGTTGAACATTCACGATAATGTTTGTGTAGCAAGGACAAATATGTGTTATTTCATTAGATGTTAATTTGTAACATAGATCTATATACTTTTGGTCGTCATGTAATGTCACTGACCATTAACGCTGATCTGAAATTTGGCCGAATCAGGATATTATTAAATGTGAAATTCAGGTTAGAGTCTGTCTACACGAACTTGATGTCTTCAATATTATAATGAAATTTAGGTTTAACGTTTCATATATTTATTTTACGGTTAGATAAACGTATCTTTCTAGTTGTGCTCATAGGCGGTTTAAGAGTGGGGGGGGGGGGGCGCGTTGGGGGGAGGGGGCACAAATGGCGTGCGAAAGAAAGTTATTGGAAAGCATATGCTTAGGTTATACTCTAATCTTCTTAACTTGGTTCTATGCACATACAATAGAAAACGACAGCGAAAAAAAACAACACCAAAATCGATGTAAAAACGGCTTGCGTTTGAGAAAAAACTGGCTAGTATCAGATTTTTTACCCACATTAAAGGAAGTAAATGGGCTATTTTTTCACAGATTTTGACATGTATTATAGTTTGTCATTAAATGCTTTATATTGATAAATGTTAACATTGGATCAAAAAAGCTCCAGTAAAAAACAAGAAGAAAATTAAAGAAACAAATAAGTAACTATCAACTGGGCTCGAACCACTGACCTCTGGAGTAAAACTCTTTTGCTTAGACCACTCGGCCATTCGTGCTAATAATAATTATGAATTTTCTACCGTATGTAAGCAATCGTCTAAGTATGACATTATATAACGACAAAAACAAAGTTGCAACGCTTTATAATTTTCAGGTTTTTATATCGTCAAAAGATAGGATATTTAAGGGCATGGTAAATGTTCAGTATTTCTATTCTTCGAACATATCAAAACTGCAACGAACAATAGCGAATCTGAAACAATTTTTTTTCCATTTGTCAATTTACCAAAACGCGAAAAGGCTTCTTTAAAGGTATATCGTGCAGACATAAACAGTAGTTTGAGTTTGTTAAAGTGCGTATGTTCCAATTATACGTTAAAGTAACGAACAATATGCTGTTTGGTTTTAATCGAATAGCTTTTCAGCCATGGTAATTGTGACTGCTATTTGCACAGAAAGGATGATTTAAACTTTAAACACGGCTTAAACCCATTTATGCCTAGCGTCTAGAAAAAAGCCCTTAGCAAACAGCGTAGACCCAGATGAGACGGCGAATGATGCTGTTTGCTTGAATGGATATCTTTAAGAAATATTATAAATATAGAAATAAATATACTATACATCCCTATTTTTATAAATAAATTGATCCAATTTTGAAGGATGGAGTCCACTAGGCATAAATGGGTTAATGTTAATACATTCTCTCAAACGATCGGAATGCCTCAGCTAAGGTAGAATACACTAAGGTAGAATATTTTAAATTACTTTTTTCCATAGCTTGCCTGTTTACAGTTCGTTCGAAAACCACTTATGCATTCATCGCTATCATATTTCACGCCGGGTGTTGTCAATGAAATCCCCATAATTTCAAATAACAAGAGTGAGTGAAGTACTTCGTTTGCTAACAGTGGTTTTGGATAACCAATTTGGATATTAAGTTTTTGTAACAGTGAATTGGTAGTGTATTTTTTAATTATATACACCATCTATTTAGTCATAATATTTACATGGTGTAATATCTGCAGCTATAAGTGTGTGTGTTCACGTTCCAAACAGTAATTATGTGTATGTCATTAAATATGGATTAACATAAAATGAGAATAGTGAGAAAACTATTAAAATATAAAAAATAAGGTTTATATACACGAAACAAAATTAATCCATAGTAATTATGCAAATTGTTTTTTTTATACATATAAGAATTACCATACGTACTTTTGATTTGAACATATTTGTTCAATGCGCACATATAGTTAAAAACATATATCATTTTTAATGTTGATGTTGTATACTCAATCGTTCCTATACTTTAACGTTTAATCAATACTTTACATTCTGACTTTGTAAAGTAGAAATTACATACAATTGTGTGCATTTGTATCCCGTGCGCTGTAGAAGATTGATGTTACGGAATTAAAACAAATCACAAAGCGCGTATAGTGCCAGACGAAAAACGAACAAAGAACTAAATTAACGTACATATCACATTCAACTCACTGGATTATTTTACATGAAATCATGATTTTTTATCTTTCAGTTCGAGAATCATGGTCCTTCGTCTTTGGCGGACATTTGTCATCGTTTTAGGTAAATTTTACTTTTGTTTATTGGTGCTTGACACAGGGAAAATAATGACGTCGGCACAAAATTGGGGCGGCGAGGTTCGGCATCTCACTCAGATAAAGATAACTCTGAATTGAAATGTTTATAATATCGCGTTCTAAAAGTTTCAAAGATCGTATATTAAATTAACAAATCATGAAAACTGTGCTAACTGTGATAACAATAATGTTATGCACAGAAGTAGTCGTTTTTATAAATAACAGTAGTAAGCAACTTTTAAAAATTGCAAAATATATGTGATATCATTTTGAATATACTGAAAACTTTATATAAACAATGGTTGAATTATTCTATCCGAATGGACATTTAAACAATGTGAAATTAACTGGAATGGTTTGTACATGAATATGAAAGGACAATAATATATTTATAAATGATCTTTTTTTAAAAGAAACTGTGTTTGATATGATTTAAATACAATAAAACAGTAATTATGTCAACTGTTCTCAAAATGAAATCTTATCCGACCCTCTACAGTTAGTTTATAACAACACATCCATTGTACACTTAAGAAAACAAATTCAAACGCTTTTACAATATATCACTCGCCTAGATATGAGTAAACTTAATCGAATTATGTATATGTGGTGCTTCGCTTGTCTGTACATCGTATACAGAATTTTTAGCCATGCTATTGCTTTACGATTGAAAACATGCCAATATGAGAACAAATGTGTCTTGTTCTGAGAAAACTGGGCTTAATTCATGTGCGTAAAGTGTCGTCCCAGATTAGACTGTGCAGTACGCACAGGGACGACACTTTCCGCTTTAATGGTATTTTTAGTTTCAAGGAATTCCCTTCTTACCGAAAATCAAGTTTAGGCGGAAAGTGTCGTCCCTGATTAGCCTGTGCGGACTGCACAGGCTAATCTGGGACGACACTTTACGCACATGAATTATGCCCAGTAAAATAAATCTTATACCTAAAAGTAAGTATGATACAGATAATGATTTTGCAGGTCCTGAAATAAATAATGAGAAATATTTGTATAACACAGTCTCTTTAAGCCTTGTATTATTTAAACAAAAACGCTGTATTTATTTTATGGCGAAGCTTTCGACCTTACGGTCTTCATACCGACCATATGGTATCAACGTACAGGAATAAACGTTCATGAAAGCGCGCGAAAACGACGTTGACGCCGGAAATGCACGATGTCATATCCGTATATATAGAAAATACATGGTTGGTGCCGAGATGGAGAAAGTTTATCCGGTGAGGCTTAGAAAAAGAAAATAGGGCGAGCTTTAGCGAGCCCTAATTTTCTTTTTCGGGACGAACCGGATAAACTTTCTCCATCTCGGCACCAACCATGTATTCGATTTATCCTGCTTCAATCCGTTGACACATTTTATCAAATACATAGAGAATACATGGTTGGTGCCGAGATGGAGAAAGTTTATCCGGTGAGGCTTAGAAAAAGAAAATAGGGCGAGCTTTAGCGAGCCCTAATTTTCTTTTTCGGGACGAACCGGATAAACTTTCTCCAACTCGGCACCAACCATGTATTCGATTTATCCTGCTTCATGCCGTTGACACATTTTATCAAATACAAATGATAAATTGACATAACAATATTATTATTCTTGTCGGGCCTCCTACATTCCTGACGACCGAATAACTACCGATTGTGTCATATAAAAAAATACGTCCACGTTAAACTGTTCCTTTAAATAATTTTCATTAAAAAAATGAGAAGAAATAAAAACGAATCGAGAACGTGATATTTTTCTTGGTAAAAAAGGAAAACAAAATGCCACAGCAAAACAAAAACTGAATTTTATTTACCTTAATGACAACTTTAATCCATTGCTTATAACAATACATTTACAACAATATACACATCCATTTTCTGTTCTTCCATCCCTTTCAAAGTTTGTCGAACTCGGTTTCTGTTTTCCATTTCTATTATCGAAATATATTTTAAACCACACTAGTTTTTGATAGCGTTCGCATCGAATGCTTACCATTTCTGACCCAAAACCCGATTTACGAAATCGTAATCCTGTCGATGCGAATATTTTATTCCTATCGAAGTTAACATTTATGAAACACAAACACACAATCCAAAATACGTTTATGATTCGTTCCATGCTTTAAAATATTTAAAAGAAATACTGTTAAAACCACCACGTCAAAATCGTGTCCCTAAAATCCTGAGAGACACTATATACATACGTAGTATGTTTTGTCTGAGAAATGACGTCACACTAGATACGTCATAAATTGCGTAATCAAGTAAATGAAAATGATAAATACGGAAAGCTGGTTTGGTTATATATTTTAACGAACAAAAAAAGATGATATATAATATAACGATACCATTCATGGTGCGTCCCAGACTCCCAATAAATCGCAAAGGTCAAATATAAGAACATGTTAATCCGCGCGAAGGAATACATAGATCACGGTCAAGTGATGCACTGCCGGATATCAACTAGTTTATCAGACCCTGCTTTATTTGGTCAATGTTTGCAACAAAGGCAGGATAAAAATGATTAATTGACATAACAATATTATTATTCTTGTCGGGCCTCCTACATTCCTGATGAACGAATAACTACCGATTGTGTCACATAAAAAAATAGGTCCACGTTAAACTGTTCCTTTAAATAATTTCCATTAAAAATATGAGAAGAAATAAAAACGAATCGAGAACGTGATATTTTTCTTGGTAAAAAAAGGAAACAAAATGCCACAGCAAAACAAAAACTAAATTTTATTTACCTTGATGACAACTTTAATCCATTGCTTATAACAATACATTTACAACGATATACACATCCATTTTCTGTTCTTCCATCCCTTTCAAAGTTTGTCGAACTCGATTTCTGTTTTCCATTTCTATTATCGAAATGTATTTTAAACCACACTATTTTTTGATAGCGTTTGCATCGAATGCTAACCATTTCTGACCCAAAACCCGATTTACGAAATCGTAATCCTGTCGCAGCGAATAGTTTATCCCTTTCGAAGTTAACATTTATGAAACACAAACACACAATCCAAAATACGTTTATGATTCGTTCCATGCTTTAAAATATTTAAAAGAAATACTGTTAAAACCACCACGTCAAAATCGTGTCCCTAAAATCCTGAGAGACACTATTTACATACGTAGTATGTTTTGTCTGAGAAATGACGTCTCACTATATACGTCATAAATTGCGTAATCAAGTAAATGAAAATGATAAATACGGAAAGCTGGTTCGGTAATATATTTTAAAGAACAAAAAAAGGATGATATATAATATAACGATACCATTCATGGTGCGTCCCAGACTCCCAATAAATCGCAAAGGTCAAATATAAGAACATGTTAATCGGTGCGTAGGAATACATAGATCACGGTCACGTGATGCACTGCCGGATATCAACTAGTTTATCCGACCCTGCTTTATTTGGTCAATGTTTGCAACAAAGGCAGGATAAAATGAAACTTCTTGAAATAAAAAATGGCCGCTGATAATGACCGTGAGGTCGAAAGCTTCGGCGTAAATAAATACAGCGTTTCCGTTTATATATACTCATATATATATATATAGATACATCATGAGTACGAGTACAGCAACTGATCGATATTTAACACATTCTTTAAAAAAAAAGTTTGATCGTATGAAAATCCGATATTCCTTAGTGTTGTTATACATATTTTCAGTTTCTATATAAATGAATTGACATATACATCACCATATTCTGAGGCTTTTATGTAAAATACCCAGATAGGCATTTAAACGTGGTCCGTTTGCAAAGTTAATCAAAATGCTTATGTTGAATATATACACCCTTAAATGCTACCTTCCTGTTTTCGCTTAAAAAGTTGAACTATTAAGGTTAATATGTTTACGTAATTTGATAAATAATAACGAGTCAATAAATGTCATTGTCGCCTGTTTATATCCAAGAATGTGTACCCTTCATTATCACAATTCCGTTAATAAAACATGGTGTTGTTCCGTTAATAAAACATGGTGTTGTTCCGTTAATAAAACATGGTGTTGTTCCGTTAATAAAACATGGTGTTGTTCCGTTAATAAAACATGGTGTTGTTCCGTTAATAAAACATGGTGTTGTTCCGTTAATAAAACATGGTGTTGTTCCGTTAATAAAACATGGTGTTGTTCCGTTAATAAAACATGGTGTTGTTCCGTTAATAAACATGGTGTTGTTCTATTATGATAATTTTTAAAATCGTATTTAGTTTTTGTTATCAATTCATTTAATTTTATTTAGTTTTGGACTTTCGGGCGGAAGGAGCCATGACATGGAGAGGATCTCCCCTTTCAAGCCAATCCCCTAGGGTTGATTTAACTGGATCATGCTTCAATTCTTTTACTAGTTTGTCAGTGGAGAACATCGAGGGGACTCCAGTGTACAGGTAAAACTAATAGATAATCACTTGACTATGTGCCAATTGACATAGGGGAACAGTTGCACACGCCATTTACTACTTCAATCGTGTATTAGCATCGTATTCGTACATACGTAAATGAAGACGACAGTAATACAAGTTCATATATTGCAAAAAAGTGTTTCTACCATCGAAGTTTTAAAATGTTGAGCGTTATTTGCCATGTATCACACCCCACAATTTCTTTCACCAAGCAATCAATGTGCTATGTCGTGTAAATGGACCGACATATTACCCGTCTGAAATGTAAAACATTCACTGAAACAGTTTCATTAAAGACAATGCATGCCTGCTGTATTATAGTTTGGTCGTCTGGTTTAAGCCTTTTTTATTAACTTTAAAAGAGCATTTCAGATTGCTACAAGGACACTTATATACTGTTGGGTGTCTTTACTATGGATTTAATGAAGCGTTCAAGAATAATTGGCCATTAACAAAAACGCTAACCAATTATATCGAAAATCATCATTCGGAATAAATAGCTGAGTGTAGTTTTGGCAAGGGCGTTAACGCAACAAGGGCGAATTAAAGTGTAAAGTAGTTACGTATCTTGACGCAATTGTTCGCTAGCCGAATATACTAGAACAACGCACCCTGCCGCTGGCATTCATATATGACTTTATTAAATTTCCGTTAACAAGAATAAATTAATTTCTTTACCGAAACGAGCATCCAGAACGGTTTTCCGTTCAAGATAAGTGTTGTTTCGCTATGTCGACCTCTGGAATCAAAAGGCGAGAAAGCGATATCAAGATATGAAGAGCGACTTAACGATGCGAGAGCACGAGATCACGTCTTGAGATCGAGCTATAACGATTCGAGATAGCAATGTAGATACCCTTTTATTTCGTGTATTTTCATCTTTTGTTCGCGTTCTCGACGTTGTGCATTCAAAGGTCGACAATTTCAAACAGGAGGAAAGATCATATAGTTTTATCGTGATCTCGCATCGCATTGTCTAACATACGTATCTCAAACTCGCAAACTTGCTTTGGGAATACGAATTACCGATCTGTGAAGTAATAATTCCGTAATCTAGGACAGAATGAAATTATGAAGCTATATTACATATTGTTACTATACATTGTAAAAAATGACGTCGCGAGCGGGCCGTAATTCGTTTCTAGCGGGCCAATATAAATTATAAAATAATTATAATAAATTTTAAAATAATAAAATCGGCCCTAGCCGCAATTGGCCGTCGGGCCGTTATTTCGGCAGCGGGCCGATAATAGACGTCCTGCGCAGCTCTGTCGTGTGTAATTGCTTTACTATTTGATATATGAAGGCTGGAAACATAATTAATAAAAGTTGGGCAACATTATGTTGATGTCTGTGTTTATTCACATTGATGTTTCTATTCCGGGTCCAATTGCTGCAAGCGAGTGCGGCGGTAGAGCGGATTGGTGTTGAAGTGCTCAGCGGGCAAACTATTATTAGTCTAGTCAGCATACATGTACTCAACAATTAATCCTAAATATTAATGTGTTCAAAACATTTTATTTTGAGAAATCGTGTAGCGCTGATGGATCCGAATCTTTATTAGAAATACCAGGCATACGTTCGTCTGATACCTTTAAAAACATCCTCACGTTTAGACTGTGTAGTGTATACCTTTACCAATATAAGCAACTTTTTGTTTTGCCATAGCACTTATTAATTGATAACATTAGTAACATACGTTATACGCATTGATTAAAAATGTATTTTCTAACCATCATGCAATTGTTAAACGCTCACCACACGATGTTTACAGTATTTCATGTTATAACAATTATTCAAGGCCAAGTGTCTGCATTATGCATGAGCTATTTTAAACTGTATTATTCGAGAGATTTAACCCGGTCCTCATTTATTTTCGCAAACATACACAAACGGGGACAACAATTAACACAACCGACAACAAAAACATTTACAACTCACATTGGTGGTGTAGGGTTCAAAAACAAATGACATGTGTTGAATGTTAACTCTTTTTTCTGTTCTCTGTTTATGACTCTCGATGCTTTTTAAAAGAAAAACATAAAAACATTATCAAATAATTGAACACTTCAATACATATTATAAATTATTTTATTGTATTTCTCGCTGTATTGATTTTTAAGTTTATAGTTCAATAAACGCAAATAATCATTTGAAAGCTATCCTGAATACACGCTGACACCAAATCGGATTTTCCTCACAATAAAGCCATACAATTCGGATCCGTTTAGTTATTTTGTTTCATAAAACAAACCGTATTAATACAGTTGTCATGTGCTATGCACATGCATAAATTTGATTTTAGTCTACACGTTGTACAAAAGTTCCCATTTCCAATACGAATTAATAATAATTCTAATAGTGGAATCCAAAAAGCTGACATAATTATGCATTATTTACACATTTGACATGTAGTCGTTTTAATTGCGTCATGAAATTATACAGGTTTTATATTGAAAGTCAATATAATTATAATATGGCATGTATTCGCATAATTTATGTAACCAGAAGGCGGGATTTCAAGGTTTATATCATGATCTCGCGTTTTCGAGCCATGCTCAGACGAGATCATGTAATCACGATCCCAGATCGCGATATTATGATCGTGATCTCGTATCGTTAATTTGCAATTTCGTATCGAAATATGTTGACCCCGCAGCGTAATATCGCGTTCTCGCCCATGTTATTTAAAGGAAGATGGAGCGAAATAACGATGTTAGGTTGGAATATTACGATGCTTAAGTTCTATTAAATTAGCAAATTTCAGTATCGTAGTATTAATATCGCGATTTTACATAGTGTTTCGTTGTTTCGACCTCTTAAAAGACAAGGATTGCCTAAAAACACGATGCGAATACAAGAGATTATTGTGCGGAATCATTATATGTGTCTTGTTCTGAGAAAACTGGGCTTAATTCATGTGCGTTAAGTGTCGTCCCAGATTAGCCTGTACAGTCCGTACAGGCTAATCAGGGACGACACTTTCCGCTTTTATGGTATTTTTAGTTTCAAGGAAGTCCCTCCTTACCGAAAATCAAGTTTAGGGGGAGAGTGTCGTCCCTGATTAGCCTGTGCGGACTGCACAGGCTAATCAGGGACGGCACTTTACGCACATGAATTAAGCCCAGTTGTCTCAGAACAAGACACATATTTCGCGATCTCGCGTTCTCAACTCATTATCTCCTGTTCTGACATCTTCCGCTCGCTTCTTCCTATCGTATATTCGCGCCCTCGCCATTCCGACCGAGAGGTCGATAATGCGGAACAAAAAGTGGAAGTAACGGAAAACCGTAGTTTGTTATGGTCGAACGCGCGTGGTTGGAATGAAATATATAATTTAAATTTACATTATGATATAATAACAGAGGAATCACTAACTATTGATTGTGTGAAATTACAGAAAACTGCTTTTCCGTGACATATCTTTTTTTACAGTTTTATTTCTTGGAAACATTTTGAACGGTGGCTATACATTATAACTTATAATTGGTATGTTTTATCTTTCATGAATATAGTTGTAACATTTTATGTTTACAGCTTGCTGTCTCAGAATCCCAATGGTGGTTTTTATATGGCAGGATTCAGAATAAAATGTACTGATACTGTCCTTAGATCCAACGGCTACTCGAGTTATACCCTAAACGTGAGGTTAGTATGTAATTGTTCCACAAACAGCTTATTCTTCATCATGGTTCATTGTCAAGAACAGTGGCCCTTAGTTATGGTTTATTCAATATATACAATAGACATACAGTCCATGATTAAAACATATTAAAATATATAAAAGCATTTCATGTGATCAGTATTGACTTTCATAAATTGTTTAATAAAGTATCAATTCATGAAAAGGTCTAGGACAATTTAATTACAGCTTAAAGAATTTATTTAACAATTTTATAACGACCTCATAAAAAAACAACAAAGATGAATCTGGAAGAGAGCGAGAAGTCAGATTTGAGTAATGAATTTTATACAATTCAAATAATATGTATATTATTTTTTATTATTAATTTCCTAATATCATCGTATAATGAAAGTTCTAATAAAAATGCTATTTATCCTCAAGAACATTGCAATATTGACACTTTCTATCTAGAAAAGGTATCGATTCAGGTTAATACCATCTGACAGAATCTATTTATAATCTATGAGCTGAAACCCTTAATCTAAAAAGATAAGACCTAAACTAATTTATACTAATTTAGGTCGCAGTGGTGTAGTGGATATGATCGGGAGGGTTCGATCCCCACTGTGGGAGCGTAGATTTCCCCCATAGACACCCAGTACTGGTTCTAGTCCCAGGAAACGGACTCGAGAGCGTTTCAAACAAGGCTTTCTATGCAATCGAGCTAAAATAATTAGGTTTACCTTAATTTATACAACATTTTTAAGTGAGGTTGCAATTCAAGTTTACAAAACTGCCAGTTACTTATTGCTCTTGAATTATAATTAAGTTCTAACATCCAGTTTTGGAAACATGTATCATTTAATGTAGACATTACCTGTGTTAAAACATTTGTATCACCTGCGCCTTGGAAGCTTTTGCCCCAGAATATGTATTTGGTTTATTTATTGAATTCTCAGACATATTGCTATAAATACACTTCACATACTTAAGAATGTGTAACTGAATATTTTTTAACCGATACAGCACAGTTGTAATACATTGATGGCTCTTTGAGTTATCAAGAATATTCTTCCGAGATATACACAATTATTGTGTGTGTTTTTTCACGCCTAGTAGTTTTTTGCAAAAATTGAAGTGAACAGTTAAGCCCCAGATTTCTGACATAATTTTAAAATTGGGATAACACGCTGATTAAACAACTCACATTTGGTGTATGTATTGACATTGCTGGATAATTTGTTAAATACATATAAACGCAAACGCGAGACACGACATACGAAGCGATACACGATATTTTGCGCGACAGTCGCGGCGATGCACAATATTTTGCGCGACAGTCGCGGCGACGCACGATATTTTGCGCGAAAGTCGCGGCGTCGCACGATATTTTGCGCGACATTAGCGGCGACGCACGATATATTTAACACGATATATCGTTTTTTGGGCTACTTACACAAGGGCGATATTTCGTGGTACATTCTCGCGCGTCGCTTCGTGTACCGCGCAAAATATCGTGCGTCGCCGTGACTGTCGCGCAAAATATCGTGTATCGCTTCGTGTGTCGTATGTTTCCCTTGATGAAAGTAGATCGAGATTATAGATGGCACTATCCGGATTCCGTAGCTTACAGTGAATTTTACTTTAAAATCACGTTAAACTGCAGTATTGAAAAATATCCAAATCCCCTGTAGTTAAATGTGCTTGTTTACTTTGTTTCAGTGTAGAAGATGTCGTAGACGATGACGTACTAACAACACTTTATGACACCTTTACCGTGACCATTTCTGGTTTACCAAGTAAGACAAAGTACTGATACGAGTGCTTTTTTTCCGACATGTATCTTATATTCAGATTATGATCACAGTTATTGTTGATGTGTTTAGGGTAACAATATATTTGGTATTGAAACGAAGCATCATACAAATACAAATGTTTGTTTAAAAATTAAATCCAGCAAATATAATAACTCGATACGTTGACATAATTATTTCCAATGGCTTTTGTAACCATGGATATGTTTGTGATGTTTTTCTATTTATTCAAGATTTGCCAAAATAAAAATTCTTCAACATTCAGATGCGTAGCAATTAACTTATTTTGAATCTTACATGATCCGTACTTACGAACGACTGTTAACGTGCAAACATTGTTTTAAATATAACCTGACCCGGAATAATGCACGTTTAAACAATTCCAGTATAAAAACAACTTCCGGAAGCTTTCAAAGTCTTTATATTATTGACTTGACTTATATTACGTGTGAAAGCATCTCAAAAACATTATGCTCATATACAATTAGTCTGCTGTTTGTGAAGTTGACGTTTCTATTGTGTAATTAACAATGAAGGATGTCGATATCTTTTAATGATATAAAAATCAAACACTATTCATTTGGTGTAGAATGTGTTGTCTACTATTTCGCAAACTAGCATTTCTTTTTCAGCATATAATAAACGGTTCGATTCCATTACTTTTTTAACACTTAAACCAGTGACATTGACGTATCGTCATTATCATTTTCGCATAAATGTTTTCCTCCGCGCCCTACGCTTTTTGTTAGCTGAGGACGAAATACTTGTTAGATATAACATCCGCTTATCATTATTTAAATGGCATCAAAAATGCAATACTCAGGCAATTTCTTCGGATATAAAAGGATTTAATTGGTTGACATGCATTGAAAAATAATTTCAAACACATGAAACTAAAGTATGTAAATTGAACACGTTAATTCTAAATATACTATTATACAATTTTTCCTTAATCAACAATTGTTGAAGTCAAAATACACATGCAATCAATCCAACATTTTATAAATCGGTGGAGATTTAATCATCGACAATACAAATTATCATTTGGAAGCATCAATGATGTACACCATCTTTTTCAATCACCTATACATTCAATCGTTGAAATGAATCAACAATACACCTCATCAGTGAAAACAAGTCACCTCAGTAATGGCAATCATCAACAAATCACAGTACGCCTAAACTTAAAGGCAATCATCAACAAATGACAGTACGCCTAAACATCGGTACATATTACTCTTAGGATACATGCAAGCAAACCAATTATCTCAAAATGTAAAAATGCGACGATTATGTATAAAATATTAATGATATTATATTTAATATTAAATATGAATGCAAAATGAAAATAGCTGATGTTATTCAAATGTTGTAAACTATTGTACTGTGTAGTAACTTAGTTAATTTATTGTGCTGTTTTCCACTTAATACCTTTCAAGATTCAAGAATCCATTCTTCATATGTTCTATGAAGTATTTTCCTTAATACAAACATGTAATTATTATACCAATTGATCATACATGTTACTGTTTACAATAATTAATGACCAATACATACGCCGTTTGTATATACGACAGCTACAACATCTACTACACCGACTACAACGGCGACCTCGACTACAACGGCTGCAATCGGTAAGTGCGACTTGTCATTTATAACAATTAAGGAACTTAATTATTGATTTGATATATTGTAATAAAACACAATGGTCAGTTCTGATGCATGGATATTTACTTGCGTTATAAGTATTTGTGCGCAGTCTTCAACCTAAACCGTGACAATAACTGAGAACAGTTAATATGAAACTAGTGAACTATTGTTTAATGGTACAATAAATCGAATGATTTTTACTTCAATGACACTCAAAACGCAAAGTTTACGCCAATATGGACACAACTTGTCTAATAATCTTTTCGGGGATCATATTTTGGTGCATATGAGTAGCTTGTATCAAATATTCTCTGATAGGTGGCAATTACCAAAACTCGGACAGGGCTCTGTAGACAACACGAATGTTGTACTGTATGGCACAAAACTGTGAGATGCATTTATTTATTTTTCAAAGCAAAACCATTTTTATAGGATTGACGAATTTATTAAGTAATTTAAACTATCATAACAAATTTACAAAATTTCTCTTAGTTATAAATTAACATTCCTTATACAAAACGAGCATGTCATTTCCCAAAAGTTGTGTTACTGACATTATTTTTTCTGTCGGCTGCATTATAAATGACAGTTTCTATTTTGTTTGTACTACTACGTCGCCTTCGACCACCACCGCAGTAGTCGGTACGTGCGGCTTAACATAATCACAATTAAGGAACTTATTTTTTTTTATTGCTAAATTGTCATTAAACACAATTATTGAGCATTGTCTGACTGTGGCATGACTTATACCGTTCGTGATTACTTTACAATATATATTAAGTTTGAAAAAGGATTATGTATTGTATTACTTATGCGGCTTATGATTTTTTTACAATATTTATAATTTTTGTCGGAACGAAAATCATAAATATTTTATCGTTTGTTTGAAATTTAACTCCAGCTTATATAATAAGTTGATTTTGCAACAAAGTTATTTTAAATGATTAAACCATTATTAACAGAAATGATTATCGATAAATTGTTGTTTATTTGCTAATCATACAACTATTTCTTGTTTTGAAGCTTTTTTAACAAGCAAAAATTGTTTTGATTTTTCAAATTATCGGTTTTGACGAATTGCTGATAACTTGTAAATATTATTTCGATTACATTTTGTTCCAGTCTGATGTATGGATTTTTAAAAGTGATAACTGTTTTGAAAATTTATTATTACATCCAAAATGATAAATATTTTCTATAACCACGAGATATATTTTACTATGCTTTACTCATGTCGTTGAGAAGAAGTTTTAATGGGCACTGATTCAACAGTTTAATTAATGAGTATTAGCAACTGTTATGTTAGAATAAATCAGGTACTCTGTCATATATATAAACATACACATTAGATAATCTTTCAATATCATTTTAAGACGTGCCAATAGAATTCACATCGCCGAATTACACGACATATTATGTTTGCGAATCGGATCAAGCCGACGAGGAGGTCGTTGCCTTGGCAGCGAAGCGGGGAGATACTTTCGATGGGTTTTCATTTAGTATCGTATCACCGGTACGGTAATACAACCATTTATGTAGTGACTGAAGGTTACAATACACCCAATACAATGCGTTTAGTGTATAGATGTATTATTCATGCCCTTAACATATTGTCACATCAACAAAGATTACTGTTTTGCTCATTTAAAGATACTTAAGTTATTTTAGTTTAATCTCTTTAACTCTGTGACTTTTTTAAGTTTCGAGCGATTCATTTCCGCATAACATGCACGTTCAGTTAAACGACCTGCTCATATATTTGTGTAACTAAATCGTTTAATTTTTGCATTACTACAAAACTAATTAATCTGGACATTATTTGAGTATTTCTCACTATGAGTGCATCAAGTATAGCACAAATTACAGTCGACATGCCACACAAGCGCATTATCTTTTATCCATTCTGATTGATGATTATTACAAAAAATATATTATTTTGTTTTTTTAATTTATGACACAAGCTTTTAATAGTGCCAGGTCACCAATTTGTGAACGTGGTATCGGTTGCAATGCATATAAACAATTAAATCCTAGTAAGATGGTACATGATTGTATTGCTTCTTGTTTTGCACGCGCATTTATATAAAATTGTTAGTTACATTTGATTTTCAGCAAACCAAGTTTAAAATAAATAACGATACGAAACTGGTAGTGGCGGGGAATAATTCTTTTGACGCAGAATCTGGAGAAACGTCATACAATCTCACTCTGAAGTGAGTATTCAACTTTAGACACGTGAAGTTGTTACATTGATTTGTTTAAATTATTACAGAGAATAAGGTAAGAAAGAGATCTATTGTGATCCGTCAATGTCCGTCATCCGGCATCCGGCCTCCGCGTAAATTATTATATATTTGACCATAATGTGGTTCCTACCCTGGTATTGCAACAGAGAATCATATTGGTTCCTAACAGAAAACCTATTTGGAATCTATATGTGTCTTTTGTCGGAATTATATGTATGATATGTTGGTCTTCTTTTTATTTGGGGTGAATGTGATTTAAAATGAAGTCACAAGGAATATTTATAGAAAATAATATTCCATCCACTCTGGAAGACAGTTTTATGACTCGATCGTAATCGAAGTTGCTTATAATGTTTATCTTAAAGGGGCCTTTTGACGTTTTGGTAAATAGACAAAATTAAAAAAGAAATATTTGTGAGGTAACAGTAATACTGAACATTTACTATGCTCTAAAGTATGCATTATGTGGATCTTTTGACGATTTAATAACCTGAAAATTATGAAGCGTTGCAACGCCAAACGATACAATAATTTTGAGTGTTCTGTTGATGTAGTTATATCTTGTGAAGCTACAAGGATTGCTTTTATAAAGTATTAAAAACATCACTTATTGTATACGCACGGATGGCCGAGTGGTCTAAGCGAAAGAGGTCAGTGGCTCGAGCCCAGTTAACGGTTACTTTTTTCTTTCTTTGGTGTTTATTTTTTTACGCGAGCTTTTTATATCAAATGTTTATATTTATCAATATAATGCATTTCATGACAAACTTCAATACATTCCAAAATCTGTGAAAAGATCCCTTAAAATATCTTTGCCTGGTTGAAATATGGGTCAAGTTGGGTCAAAAACTTGATCGCCAGGCCGAGTCATTGTCAAATTTTAGATCCTAAACATTATGCAGGCCAAATTGTGAGACCACTCGTTATTTTTAAATTTTGCCAGAATCCGTTTATTTTTACACTTTCTAAGCCAAGTTCGATACTTGTTAAACAAAAATAAATTTAGAGTACTATGTCATAAACAAATCATTGTAAATATTATAGAGCCACGTTTATGACTCAACCTGTCTGTCAAATGTTACTTAATGACGATTCCATATAGCCTTATTGTTTGTATCTACCATACATAGAGAAAGTTAATGTTCCTTCTTATTTTATATTTGTTTTAAAAATTTGAGAGCACGTTCGGAAACATTGCTTTAAATTGTTTTCTTTTTTTTCACAGAGTTGTTCTTGCCTCAGATTCAACAAAATCAGCTACCGTGAATATTACAATAATAGTCGACGATGTCAACGACAATTATCCAGTATTTTCGAATCTTTCCTACAGTTTTGCCATATTAGAAGGGTCGCCAGGTATAATTGAATACAACTCCTTCCAATATTATTGTTGTAAATTCAAATGTACAAACTTATAAATATATCAATAATGTACATACTGTGTATTGATAATATTTATAATATTAATATTGACATTGTGTACGTTTATAAAACTAGCTGTGGTAATGTGTATTTGCGCATTGACAAATACCGATACATAGCTTCGTAATGTTTCGCAGCTGGAAACACCATTGGTTTAGTGTCAGCCACAGACGCAGATGCCACGGCCCCTAATAACGTGACTTTCTTTCAAATAAACGGTATGCAAGCTTATATTTTATGAACTGTTTGAAAAAGTTATTATATATAAACACATGCATTTATTTAAAATACTCCAGTTGCTAATTCTACTGTAGGTCATGGATTTTCTGCTAAAATACGTGCGAATTAATTTTTAATAGGAACAGCGGAATTTAAAATCTCCAACAAAGGTGCGATAACAATAGCTAGCAACGTCTCGCTAGACTATGCAAAACAATCGAGTTATTCATTTACGGTAACGGCAACAGATGGCGGGACAGACGGTTCGGAATTGAACAGCTCGGTCAACGTACAAGTAACAATAGAAACTCGTAAGTATTGGGATATATTTTCAAGTTTATTATTCATATGCGCCGTGGTGATAACATAACCGAACAAGGAGCATGTTAAAGATATGAGTCGTGTTCTGAGAACACTGGACATAATGCTTGTGCGTAAAGTGTCGTCCCAGATTAGCCTGTAAAGTCCGCACAGGCTAATCAGGGACGACTCTTTCCGCCTAAATTGGATTTTTACTAAGAAGAGACTTCATTTAAACGAAAAATGTCATAAAAGCGGAACGTGTCGTCCCTGACTAGCCTGTGCGGACTGTACTGGGACGACACTTTTCGCACACATATTATGCCTAATTTTCTCAGAACACTGCTCATATATATTTATATCATGTTTTGCATGAAATAAAAACCACATTTATCTGCGATATGCCTGTTCATGTCCGTATCCAGGGCGAGTGTAAGTCAAACGTAGGCTTCTTGAAAATGTATACATTTTACTTTAAATGTTACTTGAATATGACTTTATTTTGAAGTACTATGTTACGTATAGACGTAATTGTATTACCAATGCAATTATTAAATATAACTGCACTTATATATTTGCCGACATCTGTTTTTCGGTTTATTTGCATAACGTGTGAAATAAAGAGGGATATTAAATATTGTCAAAATAATATTATCATTGTACGCTGTAAATATATATTGTTCCGCAAACCGAATCAGGAAATGTTAAGACGAATTGACGACGGCCTTCTGTGTCCATTTTTATAATGATTAAAACTACAATGGCGTCACTCTAATTACAGGTCCGAAGTTTGCTTATGAAGGTGTTATAAACGCATCCATCAGCGAGGACATCGGTCAGCAAGCATTCGTGTTGTCTATCTCTGCCTCCGACAGTGATCGATCTCCTAATCCCAATTTAATGTTTGACTTATCGGCGGCACCTACAGTTGCATCTATGTTCAAACTGAATGGCAGTAATCTGACAACAGCTGACAGCACGTTTGATTTCGAAAACCAGACATTTTATCCTTTTATTGTTGGGTAAGCATGCATACAGTTTCTTAAAGACAGATAAAACATGCATTATATAAGGATTATGTTCCTTTTCCTTTTATGTTATACATTCTATTTCATGTATGACCTGCTACTGACAATATCTTTATCATATTAATCACGATATCCTTGGAATGCGATTTCGATATACACATGTAACTACATTTTTTTATCATTGGGTCAGCGATTGAACTGTACGTTCACTGTTAATCGTCG
This sequence comes from Dreissena polymorpha, assembly GCF_020536995.1. Lineage (NCBI taxonomy): Eukaryota > Metazoa > Mollusca > Bivalvia > Myida > Dreissenidae > Dreissena > Dreissena polymorpha. Next base: position 24,848,841 of record NC_068367.1, read on the forward strand.
ATATTGTTTGTTGCCACAATCGTCCGATTTCATTTTTCTTTTAAAATGCTTTCAAATTGATCATCAACTTGAATGTTTAACTGGCGCATATATGTCTCGTATATAACCATTAAAAAGTAGGTTCTAAACATGCGTAGCTGACTATTGTAAAATGAGTAAACAAAACAAATCCCTAATTAATACCCTTTATTCATAACTACGAAAGAATAAAAACATAACTTAATATCTATTGTATAAACAGATTCTTTTCAACGAGTTAATATCTAGGTAGAGTCTGTTTATCAACACCAGTAGCGACCATCGGGCATCCTAAAGGCTGCATAACGATGTCCAAACGTATGATACCGTTAAACGAACGTAAACGGAATACTTAACGGATGTCATAATCAACAAAATAGTTAAACCTTATAACGTATAATGGAAAAATACACGTAAACATAAGAGATTAAGACACGAATAATTTATTATTTCACGAATTAAGCGGGAGTAAAACACATATTTTCTAATCAAGTGTTCTCTTATCATTTTTTCCTAAACACAAAAGAGTAAAGTCATAACGTTAGAATATGGTTTTTATTGACAGCAACTTTACTATGAATCACAGAGGGAAAATTATGAAAACACATATAGTTTTTTATTCCTATGAACACAAGGAACCCACATTTTTGTAACCCTCTCCATAATACCCACAATTGTATTGGAACACCTTTACTTCCAAAACGTCATTCTGAAAAGACATAAGCAGCATCTTGCTGAAACATCCGAATCGCAATGACTGTGTATGTAATTCGGCCTTTACCGAACTTAAAATCTTTGAAATAACATCGAGCATAGAAGTCACCAAGTTCAAGGAACAACATTTCCAATACACATAAAGTAATCGCTGCATATGCCGAATATACAAAAGGATACAATGCAGCACAGAGTAAATAAGAAGCAACTCATTTACATACAGCTCTTTAACAAATAGACAATATAAAGACTTAGCAAACCTTAGCAACCGGCCTCGACAATTGCGAAATTTCTATAGGTAACACGTAAACATGTCATACACTTCTTAATGGTAAAATAACATTAAAGCCTTGACTGGCTATAAGATTTAAACAAAATCAACGTCGAAATATGTATTCATTTCAAACACAATATATATTGTTAATAGTTTTCACGTACTATATAACGAGAAAAAATACGTAAAACAAATTGTAAACGCTCATTTTTTGTGTCGCATAACGTTTTATGTAAAAACAAAACTAATTTCAGAAAATATCATATAACTTTGATTACTATCATGGCCCGCAACCTCGTACGTAAATGATGAACGTTGGTTTGGATATGTGTGAGATGATTGATGAACTGAATAGCACGAATATGGCGTTAATAAACATACATCTGAAATATATAGGTTTACAAACCTGATACTAGTTTTGCAACAGCTCCTTTTAAATTTGCTTCTTATGAATATGGCATATATAATTCACATCTTCAGACTCATTAATAGGACATTTTGCATCACCATTTAAACGGTTTACTGTGAAATATAGGGTTAATTTTGGAAGCGGTAATCTTGTATACCCATTTGTTTTAGAGCATCAGATGGCAAATACTTCAAGTATCATATCCTGCAAATATTTGTATTGGACGTGAACGAACCTCCACGATTTAACTCTTCGGTATTCACAGCAATGGTTCCTGACAATTTACTCGGTAATGACTCACCTTCATCTATGTTTACTTTATGTAAAGAATATTAAATCATAATATAACATCCATGTATATATTCTATTGTGTTAAGGGTATCAGTATTACATACGTCCTTCCATCCGTATCTGCAACGTGTTATGATATTTGTAGTCCCACATTAAATTTGTGAATGTATGAATGTATGAATGCTATATTTATATCGGAACATATTATGTCCTGAATATATGCCCAAATATATCCATATTTGTGTTGGCGTTGACCATTTTGTAGGTGGTGCAATCGTTACTACAGTCGTAGCAACGGATCCTGATTCCACGGCACCGAATAACACTATCTTGTCGTACAACATAAACGGTATGTAAGTTTCTGCATATATTTGTGAGATATCAATACTTCAAGAATGCTTTGAAAAGCGTTGCGAAAAGTAATGCATTTGGGGCGTACCTAGTTACATACAAAGTATATCTCTTCGCGTGTAAATCTGTTTAACTTGAACATCCTGGTGTTAGTAACGGCAAGCTTTTTTTACGATGTTTATATTTGAAACTATAACAGTTAATTGATGCTCTATGTATACAGTATTTCATCTCCCCTTGCATCTCATCAATAATCCGGTTTCCCGAGGCTGTCAGTATAGTCACTTCTTAATGTTTTATTGGTCTTGTTTCATACTTGTTGGCAATGTGTAAGTTGTTATAACTATTACAAAAAAGTGCTATGATACGATTTTACTCTTGCTGATGCATCATTTTTATCACTTTGTATGTATGTGTATTAAACATTGTGAACTATCGCCTTATTTAGTACATTTCCGTTACGCCGAACAATAGTTTTGTCAAAATCAAAACGAAAAACCCGTTCTATTACGAAAAGATGAACATCAAATATCTTTGTATGTATAGGTAAAGTCCCAGGTTCCGTTCCAGAGTTTGCTAATATTTTTTATCAAGTGAGTTATTATTATAATTATTGTTGACACTTACAAGTACTAAAGTGGGGTAAATGACTACATAAAATAACGTTATGTTTTCTTTCAAAAAAGTGTGAGCAAGTCCATTTATTTTCCTAGTAAAAATTTCCCGATAAACAATTTATAGACAATTCCAAAGTTTATTTGATTTGTTCTTTCCTGGTGTGCTTAATGCCATATAAACACATTGTTTGTAACGACTTTATTTTATTATAAACTATCAATCAATTTCAATTATTTAAACAAACGTTTACATAAACGAACGTTTCTTTATTGAAACTATGAAAATCTGATTATCAATGAAAATGTGGGCGTTATGAACTGAGCGATATGAAATTTTTCGGGCGCTATTGCTTTAATTTACAAATGATATACTATATACTGATGCATATTTATTATTTTTTATGACTTATAACTGATTTTTGCAGGGAGATAACTTATCGTGTTTGCTTTAATAAGGAATATTAAGGAAATATGAAACTACGTTTGGAAAAGAAATAATCGTTTCGCAAAGTGTAGAACCTTTGATTTCCAACAATGGACATATCATAAGAAATATACATGCTATTTTATCAAAATGGGTTGTATTACATTTTTAAATGTTTGTAAAGAAAATTCCACACAGACACCCGTCCGTTCACAATTACGTTTAAAGCATCGCGTTATATACATATATTAAGTACTTTTTCATTGCATTTTATAGTGTATACTTAATTGTATATATTTGCTTTATTTGTTAGGTTCATCGGAATTACGAATCTCTAACGAGGGAGTAATTACTTTGCAGAACGGCTTTTCGCTAGATTATCGAAACACACCGTATAATTTGATTGTAACGGCAACAGATGGCGGGACCAACGGTTCGGCTTTGACTGGCACAGCTTCCGTGATAGTACATATTGAATCTGGTAAGTGAAACACAATTTAATTCATTTAATATAAAACACTTCGAGATATAACATGAACGGTAACACCGACGCACATACAAAAGATACACGTTTGTTTTGAGACGTACAGCTGCATATACGCTTCCAGTCATTTGTTTTGATTTGCAGGACCTTATTTATTTTTCCCTTTTATAAACAGTTCTGTTCATGTTAATTTTGCTCAATAGAGTTTTCCGTTTGCCTAGTGAAATTCGTAATTTGTGAAATGATAGTAAATCGAGTTATGGTGTGGATGTGTATTCTATTCTCTTACTCTTCACTTTTACTCATTTTGCAGTTCCCAAGTTCTCCGCGTCGCATGTAAGAACCGCTTTAATTCGCGAGGACATTAGCAAGCAGTCGTCTGTGATGTCTCTCACGGCCAGCGACAGTGATGCAGCTCCTAACACCACATTGATGTTTGACATTGTGTCACAAACACCCACATCTCCTGTTATGTTCAAAGTGATTGGCACTACTCTCACGACGTCTAACGAAACGTTTGATTACGAAAATCAGACATTATATTCTGTTGTCGTTAGGTAAGTGCGGGCAGCACATATATTACGTACGAAGTAAACAATTAGCAAATCCTGAAACCATCCTGTAAGGTCAGCCTGACAATATAATTAGAATTAATAATTTTCACCGAAGGCATATACTGATTTTCAATGTAAATATTTGGTTGACGAATGTACCACTTACACTAAAGTAATGTTTATTTTTTTTATATATATCCTATATCCATTAAGATGAGGTACAATATGATTAAATCATTTAACTATTAATATGTAACTATACCATTTTACCGATATTAATGCTATTACTGATCAATAAACAAATTAATTCCTAAATATATATGTTTGCTGCCGGTTTTTGAGGAAGATCAATTTTATTATTCTACATACACAAATCATTACCCAGTTATAATTGTGTTGATATCAGGGATAATGTGATGGAACAATACACTTAAAACTTATGTATTTCATTGTTGTAGAGCATACGGCGGCAAGTATGACAGCACACTTTCTCTGAATATCTCTGTGGATGATGTAAACGACAATCCTCCGCGCTTTAACTCTTCTGTATTTACTAAATCGATAGTTGAAAACTTCACGATCGGTAATCATTTTTATTTTTCTATCTAGACTAAGGAAAAATCAGTTAACCACATGGGCCTGTCTCTGTACTAACAACATGATTCTCAGAATTCGTTTTACAGAGGCGATACTTATACATACATTTGATTATATTCACTACACTATTTAAAATGCGTAGATAAGTTATCCAGAAATACTATTTTGTCACAAAAGGAAAATGACATAACTTTAATTTTTTTCTTGTAGATGGTGTTGTGGTCAGAGTCGCAGCAAGTGATAATGACGCCACGCCAGAATTCGCTAACACGTCGTATTCGATCAGTGGTATGTATCATTCTATCGTTATTTCCTCTCATCTCTCCATATTGCTTCCATTTGAATACACATATCGCCAAAATTATTCATTGAACAGGTAAAACATATAGTAATTAAATTTAACATTTTGCACTAAAATGGCAATTTAAAAAAAGGAAGAACATCAACACTTGATACATGTATGTGGTCATATCCTTTTATCCTTTTCGAGACATCGGCATATAAATATAAAGTTAACTCGATATTAAGATGCTTCAAACCTTATAATTGGTCGAGAGTTAAAATATGTTAGTGTACATAAGAATTCAGACAACCAATGCATGTTTCAAGCGGAAATCATCAAGAACTGCAATATATACATGTATATATATATATATATATATATATATATATATATATATATATATATATATATATATATATATATATATATATATATATTGATAAATGTGTATAAAAATTTGTGTTACTTAACCTTCTTTGTGTGTCTTTAACTTGCAGCCGGCAATGAAAACAATACATTTTTAATTGACAAAGACACAGGGGACATTAAATTACAATCCGTTCCCTTGCAACAGAGATATAATTTAACGGTGAAGGCACAAGACAAAAACAAAAATTCATTGTCGTCTGAAACCAATTTAACAATAATTGTGGATGGAGGTAACTATACCTGTTGTATCGTGTTTCCCATTTGGATTAACATAACATACAACACTTCAGTTAATACAACACGGTATTCCAGCAAATGTTTTTTTAAATTTTACGTTTTGCAATTAAATCAAGTTCAAATGTAAGTGTTTGTAATCTCAATGTATTTGTAGACGGAGTTATATTTCATGTGATAATAATTTATCCAGTATCATCTAATTTAAAAGTGTGCATCGTGCCTATTTGTGTTCGTTTAAATGTGTAATTAAATAGCGCATACCTTTAATCTTGCTGCATTCGTTTCTAGGTGTTGTCAATGAGTGTGTATCGAATCCCTGCCAAAATAATGGTACATGCACTTCTTTTGTGAACAACTACCTGTGTACATGCCAGCAAGGATGGACAGGGATACGATGTGAAACAAGTACGATATCGCTGTTATCTGATAACTCACATAATGTAAACAGCCTTAGTTTTTTATATTTTATCTTGAAAATGCCGTGTCTTCCTTATGTTTTTGAATATTCATTTGTGTCTTGTTCTGTGAAAGCTGGTCATAATGCATGTGCGTAAAGTGTCGTCCCAGATTAGCCTGTGCAGTCCGCAAAGGCTAATCAGGGACGACACTTTCCGCCTAAACTTGATTTTCGGTAAGGATGGACATCCTTGAAACTAAAAATACCATTAAAGCGGAAAGTGTCGTCCCTGATTAGCCTGTGCGGACTGCACAGGCTTATCTGGGACGACACTTTACGAACATGAATTCAGCCCAGTTTTCTCAGAACAAGACACATTTAGAAATGTCAGCATTTGTTGAAACCAACACCGACAACACATTATAATATAATTATATGTCATGTAGCTAAGCTGATATACATTTATTATAAAACATATAGAATTTTGGGACTGATTCTCGTTTTTACTTTTGCTACTTGTATGCACAAATAGTAATAAAGCCGCAATTAATTTATTTTCAAAGAAGTTTTTGGCTTAAAGTTATGATGATTTAGATATCGATTCCTTGTGATATAATTGATTTCCTTTTGATTAACTGAATTGATTACAACTTGCACAGGGTAAGATCTTACGAACGTTTTTGTAAGTAATGCGTCGTGTGTAAACCAAATGTATCATATTCCATCAGAAAGAGATCATGTTCTTAGCTTGTTCGCATCAAACCCCTTTGTTCTTAACTGGCCTCGCCCTAGGCGTCATGTGATAAATACAGCGTACTGGTGCAGTATTACAATCTTTGAACAGTTTTGTAATTTGGCATGTGACATCAGACGGCGGTCTTCTATAGAGATTGCACAAATCATGCCCCAGTGGTAAAAATAGCCAGGCCCTATGGTAGCATAATTGATATATATGTAGACTTATCCTACAAAAATGCACACACATTTGTGACATAAAAGTGTGGTCCTCTACAAAGAGTTGAAATGATGCCCTGGGTTTTCAACTGGCTTCGTCTAAAAACACATTGAAGCGATTTAAAAAGATATTTAATCGTTTGTTTGAAATTTAACTCCAGCTTATATAATAAGTTGATTTTGCAACAAAGTTATTTTAAATGATTAAACCATTATTAACAGAAATGATTTTTGATAAATTGTTGTTTATTTGCTAATCATAAAACTATTTATTGTTTTGATGCTTTTTTGACTAGCAAAAATTGTTTTGATTTTTTAAATTATCGGTTTTGACGAATTGCTGATAACTTGCAAATATATCTTGGATTATATTTTGTCCCAGTCTGATGTATGGATTTTTAATAGCGATAACTGTTTTGAAAATTTATTATTACATCCAAAATGACAAATATTTTCTATAACCACGAGATATATTTTACTATGCTTTACTCATGTCGTTGAGAAGAATTTACGTTTTAATGGGCATTGCTTCAACAGTTCACTTAATGAGTATTAGCAACTGTAATGTTAGGATAAATCAGGTACTCTGTCATATACATAAACATACACATTAGATAATCTTTCAATATCATTTTAAGACGTGCCAATAGAATTCACATCGCCGAATTACACGACATATTATGTTTGCGAATCGGATCAAGCCGACGAGGAAGTCGTTGCCTTGGCAGCGAAGCGGGGAGATACTTTCGATGGGTTTTCATTTAGTATCGTATCACCGGTACGGTATTACAACCATTTATGTAGTGACTGAAGGTTACAATACACCCGATACAATGCGTTTAGTCTACAGATGTATCATTCATGCCCTTAACATATTGTCACATCAACAAAGATTACTGTTTTGCTCATTTAAAGATACTTAAGTTATTTTAAGTTTAATCTCTTTAACTCTGTGACTTTTTAATGTTTCAATCGATTCATTTCCGCATAACATGCACGTTCAGTAAAACGACCTGCTCATATATTTATGTAACTTAATCATTTAATTTTAGCATAACTACAAAACTAATTAATTTGGAAATTGTTTTAGTATTTCTCATTATATGAGTGCATCAAGTATAACACAAATTACATTCGACATTCCACACAAGCGCATTATCATTTATCCATTCTGATTGATGATAATTACAAAAAATATATTATTTTGTTTTTTTAATTTATGGCACAAGCTTTTAATAGTGCCAGGTCACCAATTTGTGAACGTGGTACCGGTTGCAATGCATATAAACAATAAAATCCTAGTAAGATGGTACATGATTGTATTGCTTCTTGTTTTGCACGCGCATTTATACAAAATTGTTGGTTACATTTGATTTTCAGCAAACCAAGTTTAAAATAAATAACGATAAGAAACTTGTAGTGGCGGGGAATAATTCTTTTGACGCAGAATCTGGAGAAACGTCATACAATCTCACTCTGAAGTGAGTATTCAACTTTAGACACGTGAAGTTGTTACATTGATTTGTTTAAATTATTACAGAGAATAAGGTTAGAAAGAGATCTTTCAAAGCATAGAAATATTGATTTTGAAATAATAACAAAGACAAATATACATGTATATTTAACACATATATAATAATAAAAACTTAGTTTAGTTTAGCTGATTACGAAGTGCCAAAGGTTAGGTATTGTGATCCGTCTATGTCTGTCGTCCGGCATCCGGCGTCAGCATAAATTATTATATATTCGACCATTATGTGGTTCCTACCCTAGTTTTGCAACAGAGAATCATATTGGTCCTAACAGAAAACCTATTTGGAATCTATGTGTGTCTTTTGTCGGAATTATATGTATTAGATGTGGGTCTTCTTTTTACTTGGGGTGAATGTGATGTAAAATGAAGTCACAAGCAATATTTATAGAAAATAATATTCCATTGACTCTGGAAGACAGTTTTATGACTCGATCGTAATTGAAGTTGCTTTTAATGTTTATCTGAAAGGGGCCTTTTGACGATTGGTAAATAGACAAAATTTTAAAAAAATTGTTTCAGTTTCAGCAAATTTTCGCTTTATTTGTGATATTTGTGAGGTACCAGTAATACTGAACATTTACAATGCTTTAAAGTATACATTATTTGCATCTTTTGACGATTTAATAACCTGAAAATTATAACGCCAAACGATACAATAATATTGATTGTCCTGTTGTTGTAGTTATATTTTGTGAAGCTCGAGGATTGCTTTTATATATGTATAAAATACATTACTTATTCTATAAGCACGGATGGCCGAGTGGTCTAAGCGAAAGACTTTAACTCCAGAGGTCAGTGGCTCGAGCTCAGTTAACGGTTACTTTTTTCTTTCTTTAATGTTTATTCTTTTTACGCCAGCTTTTAATATCAAATGTTTATATTTATCAATATAATGCATTTTTATGACAAACTTCAATACATTCCAAAATCTGTGAAAAGGCCCCTGAAACTATCTTTGCCCGGTTGAAATATGGGTCAATTTGGGTCAAAAACTTGATCGCCAGGCCGAGTCATTGTCAAATTTTAGATCCTAAACATTATGCTGGCCAAATTGTGAGACCACTCGTTATTTTTAAATTTTGCCAGAATCCGTTTATTTTTACACTTTCTAAGCCAAGTTCGATACTTGTTAAACACGAACAAATTTAGAGTACTATGTCATAAACAAATCATTGTACTTATTATAGAGCCACGTTTATGACTCAACCTGTCTGTCAAATGATACTTAATGACGATTCCATATAGCCTTATTGTTTGTAGCTACCATACATAGAGAAAGTTAATATTCCTTTTTATTTTTTATTTGTTTATAAATTTGAGATCACGTTCGGGAACATTGTTTCAACTTGTTTTCTTTTTCTCACAGAGTTGTTCATGCCTCAGATTCAACAAAATCAGCTACCGTGAATATTACAATAATAGTCGACGATGTCAACGACAAGTATCCAGTATTTTCGAATCTTTCCTACAGTTTTGCCATATTAGAAGGGTCGCCAGGTATAATTGAATACAACTCGTTCCAACATTATTGTTGTAAATTGAAATGTACAAACTTATAAATATATAAACAGTGTACATACTGTGTATTGATAATATTAATATTGACATTGTGTACGTTTATAAAACTAGCTGTGGTAATGTGTATTTGCGCATTGACAAATACCGATACATAGCTTCGTAACGTTTCACAGCTGGAAACATCATTGGTTTAGTGTCAGCCACAGACGCAGATGCCACGGCTCCTAATAACGTGACTTCCTTTCAAATAAACGGTATGCAAACCTATATTTTATGAACTGTGTGAAATAGTTATTATATATTAGCACCTGCAATTATTTTCAATACTCCAGTTGCTAATTCCACTGTAGGGCATGGATATTCTGCTAAAATACGTGCGAATTAATTTTTAATAGGAACAGCGGAATTTATAATCTCCAACAGAGGTGCGATAACAATAGCTAACAATGTCTCGCTAGAATATGCAAAACAATCGAGGTATTCATTTACGGTAACGGCAACAGATGGCGGGACAGACGGTTCGGAATTGAACAGCTCGGTCAACGTACAAGTAACTATAGAAACTCGTAAGTATTTGGATATGTTTTCAAGTGCATTATTCATATGCGCCGTGGTGATAACATAACCGAACAAGGAGCATGTGGAAGATATGAGTCGTGTTCTGAGGAAACTTGGCATAATTCTTGTGCGTAAAGTGTCGTCCCAGATTAGCCTGTAAAGTCCGCACAGGCTAATCAGGGACGACTCTTTCCGCCTAAATTGGATTTTTGCTAAGAAGAGACTTCATTTAAACGAAAAATGACATACAAGCGGAAAGTGTCGTCCCTGACTAACCTGTGCGGACTGTACAGGCCAATCTGGGACGACACTTTTCGCACACGCATTATGCCCAATTTTCTCAGAACACGACTAATATATATTTATAGCATGTCTTGCATGAAATAAAGACCACATTTATCTGCGATACACCTGTTCATATCCGTGTCCAGGGCGAGTTTAAGTCAAACGTTATTGCGTACAAATTTAGCAAAAAGGCTTCTTGAAAATGTATACATTTTACTTTAAATGTTACTTGAACATGACTTAATTTTTAAGTACTATGCTACGTATAGACGTAATTGTATTACCAATGTAATTATTAAATATATCTGCACTTATATATTTGCCGACATCTGTTTTTCGGTTTATTTGCATAACGTGTGATATAAAGAGGGATATTAAATATTGTCAAAATAAAATTATCATTGTACGCTGTAAATATATATTGTTCCGCAAACCGAATCAAGAAATGTTAAGACGAATTGACGACGGCCTTCTGTGTCCATGTTTATAATGATTAAAACTACAATGGCGTCACTCTAATTACAGTTCCGAAGTTTGCTAATGGAGATGTTACACATGCATCCATCCGCGAGGACATCGGTCAGCAAGCATTCGTGTTGTCTTTCTCTGCCTCCGACAGCGATCGATCTCCTAATCCCAATTTAATTTTTGACTTATCGGCGGCACCTACAGTTGCATCTATATTCAAACTGAATGGCAGTAATCTGACAACAGCTGACAGCACGTTTGATTTCGAAAACAAGACAGCTTATACTTTTGCTGTTCGGTAAGCATGCATACAGTTTCTTAAAGACAGATAAACATGCATTATATAAGGATTATGTTCCTTTTCCTTTTATGTTATACATTCGATTTCATGTATGAACTGCTACTGACAATATCTATATCATATTAATCACGATATCCTTGGAATGCGATTTCGATATAACTACATTTTTCAATCATTGGGTCAGCGATTGAATTGTACGTTCACTGTTAATCGTCGATATTGTTTGTTGCCACAATCGTCCGATTTCATTTTTCTTTTAAAATGCTTTCAAATTGATCATCAACTTGAATGTTTAACTGGCGCATATATGTCTCGTATACAACTATTAACAATTAGGTTTCTATACATGCGTAGCTGACTATTGTGAAATGAGTAAACACAAAAAAAATCCAAAAAAAAATCCCTTGTTAATACCCTTTATTTATAACTACGAAAGAATAAAAACATAACTTAATATCTATTGTATAAGCAGATTCTTTTCAACGAGTTAATGTCTAGGTAGAGTCTGTTTATCAACACCAGTAGCGACCATCGGGCATCCTAAAGGCTGCATAAAGATGTCCAAAATTATGATACCGTTGAACGAACTTTTTCATGAAAGTAAACGGAATATTTAACGGATGTCATAATCAACAAAATAGTTAAACCTTACTACATATCATGGAAAAATACACGTAAACATAAGAGATTAAGACACGAATAATGTATTAACTCACGATTAAAGCGAGAGTAAAACAAATATTTTCTAATCAAGTGTTCTCTAATCATTTTTCCTAAACACAAAAGAGTAAAGTCATAACGTTAGAATATGGCTTTTATTGACAGCAACTTTACTAGTAATCACAGAGGGAAAATTATAAAAACACATATAGTTTTGATTCCTATGAACACAAGGAACCCACATTTTTGTAACCCTCTCCATAATAACCACAATTGTATTGGAACAACTTTACTTCCAAAACGCCTTTCTGAAAAGACATAAGCAGCATCTTGCTGAAACATCCGAATCGCAATGACTGTGTATGTAATTCGGCCTTTACCGAACTTAAAATCTTTGAAATAACATCGAGCACTAAAGTCACCAAATTCAAGGAACTACATTTCCACTAAACATAAAGTAACCGCTGCATATGTCGAATATACAAAAGGATACAATGCAGCACAAAGTAAATAAGAAACAACTCATTTACATACAGCTCTATAACAAATAGACAATGTCAAGACTTAGCAAACCTTAGCAACCTGCTTCGACAACTGCGAAATTTCTATAGGAAACATGTCATACACTTCTTAATGGTAAAAAAAACATTAAAGCCTTTACTGGCTATAAGATTTAAACAACATCAACGTCGAAATATGTATTCATTTTTACTCAATGTGTATTAAAACATCCACCAATCAACATTAAACTTTAATCGTCAATTATAACGTTTGAAAGGGACAACGCATCTGAATTACAAACAATATACAGACAAAAATACCATATCAATAGTACTTTATGAATACGAGCCTCCTTGCTTGCTTTGTCCAGCTTGGTCTTTAACCGCTCTTAAATCTGCAAATGTGCCGGTCATCGTCGTTATTGCTTGCCAAGTCCCTTTTTTCGTTTTCGGTCACAATGCCCCTTTAGCCTGAGGACGAATGTGCGATTCGGATAGCTTTGTTCCGTTTACAAAGCAGACACTCAGCCTCTTCCAAAACTCAATCACCTTGGCTGCGTTTCGTACCATAACGGACTCATATTTTCCGACTCAGTACTTCTGTTAATAGGATGATTCAAGAAAAGTTTCCAGTCAAATCCGTTTTCAAACATCTTTAGACGACCATTCACGATTTTCATTCAATATGTTTTTTTTCTAAATTTCCTAAAATCCGCGAACGTTAAGTTAAACCGTCGATGTGTAGGCACGTTTCACGTTTAGTTTCATAGTTAACGGCTGTTAAGTGACCGGAAATACGCGCCAAAATTGTTTTCACGTACTATATAACGAGGAGAAAATACGTAAAAAAATTGTAATCGCTAAATTACTTTGTCGCATAACGTTTTATGTAAAAACAAAACTATTATCAGAAAGTATCATATAACTTTGATAACCATCATGGTCCGCAACCTCGTACGTAAATGGTGAACGTTGGTTTGGATATGTGTGAGATGAACTGAATAACACGAATATGGCATTAACAAACATACATCTGAAGTATATATGTTTATAAACCTGATACTAGTTTGGCAACAGCTCCTTTTAAATTTGCTTCTTAGGAATATGGCAAATATAATTCACATCTTCAGACTCATCAATAGGACATCTTGCATCACCATTTAAACGGTTTACTGTGAAATATAGGGTTAATTTTGGAAGCGGTAATCTTGTATACCAATTTGTTTTAGAGCATCAGATGGCAAATACGAAGAAAGTCATGTTCTGCAAATATTTGTATTGGACGTGAACGAACCTCCACAATTTAACTCTTCGTTATTCATAGCAAAGGTTCCTGACAATTTACTCGGTAATGACTCACCTTCATCTATGTTTACTTTATGTAAAGAATATTAAATCATAATATAACATCCATGTACATATTCTATTGTGTTAAGGTATCAGTATTACATACGTCCTTCCATCCGTATCTGCAACGTGTTATGATATTTGTAGTCTAGTGCACACGTTAAATTTGCGAATGTATGAATGTTATATTTATATCGGAACATATTATGTCCTGAATATATGCCCAAATATATCCATATTTGTGTTGGCGTTGACCATTCTGTAGGTGGGGCAATCGTTACTACAGTGGTAGCAACGGATCCTGATTCCACGGCACCGAATAACACTATCTTGTCGTACAACATAAGCGGTATGTAAGTTTCTGCATACATTTGTGAGATATCAATACTTCAAGAATGATTTGAAAAGGGTTGCGAAAAGTAATGCAGTTGGGACGTACCTAGTTACATACAAAGTATATCTCTTCGCATGTAAACCTGTTTAATTTGAACATCCTGGTGTTAGTAAAGGCAAGCTTTTTTACGATGTTATATTTGAAAACTATAGCAGTTGAGTTAATGCTCTCTGTATACGGTATTTCATTTCCCCTTGAATCTCATTAATAATCCGGTTTCCCGAGGCTGTCAGTATACTCACTTCTGTATGTTTTATTGGTCTTGTATCATACTTGTTGGCAATGTGTAAGTTGTTATAACTATTTAAAAAAAATGGCTATGATACGATTTTACTCCTGCTGATGCATCATTTTTATCACTTTGTAAGTATGTGAATTAAAACATCGTGAACAATCACCTTATTTAGTGCAATCTGTTACGCCGAACGATAGTTTTGTCAAAATAAAAACGAAAAACCCGTTACGAAAAGATGAACATCAAATACCTATGTATGTATAGGTAAAGTCCCAGGTTCCGTTCCAGAGTTTGCTAATATTTTTTATCAAGTGAGTTATTATTATAATTATTGTTGACACTTACAAGTACTAAAGTGGGGTAAATGACTACATAAAATAACGTTATGTTTTCTTTCAAAAACGTGTGAGCAAGTCCATTTATTTTCCTAGTTAAAATTTCCCGATAAACAATTTATAGACAATTCCAAAGTTTATTTGATTTGTTCTTTCCTGGTGTGCTTAATGCCATATAAACACATTGTTTGTAACGACTTTATTTTATTATGAACTATCAATCATTTTCAATTATTTAAACAAACGTTTGCATAAACGAACGTTTCTTTATTGAAACTATGAAAATCTGATTATCAATGAAAATGTGGGCGTTATGAACTGAGCGATATGAACTTTTTCGGGCGCTATTGCTTTTGTTTATAAATGATATACTAAATACTGATGCATATTTATTATTTTTTATGACTTATAACTGATTTTTGCAGGGAGATAACTTATCGTGTTTGCTTTAATAAGGAATATTACGGCAATATGCAACTACGTTTGGAAAAGAAATAATCGTTTCGCAAAGTGTAGAACCTTTGATTTACAACAATGGACATATCATAAGAAATATACATGCTATTTTTATCAAAATGGGTTAAATCACATTTTAAAATGTTTGTAAAGAAAATTCCACACAGACACCCGTCCGTTCACAATTACGTTTAAAGCATCGCGTTATATACATATTAAGTACTTTTTAATTGCATTTTATAGTGTATAATTAATTGTATATATATTTGCTTTATTTGTTAGGTTCATCGGAATTACGAATCTCTAACAAGGGAGAAATTACTTTGCAGAACGGCTTTTCGCTAGATTATCGAAACACACCGTATAATTTGATTGTAGCGGCAACAGATGGCGGGACCAACGGTTCGGCATTGACTGGCACAGTTTCCGTGATAGTAAATATTGAATCTGGTAAGTGAAACACAATTTAATTCATTTAATATATAACACTTCGAGATATAACATAAACGGTAACACCGACGCACACACAAAAGAAACACGTTTGTTTTGAGACGTACAGCTGCATATACGCGTCTAGTCATTTGTTTTGATTTGCAGGACCTAATATATTTTTCCCTTTTATAAACAGTTTTGTTCATGTTAATTTTGCTCAATAGAGTTTTACGTTTGTCTAGTGAAATTCGTAACTTGTGAAATGATAGTAAATCGAGTTATGGTTTGGATGTGTATTTTATTCTTTTACTCTTCAGTTTTACTAATTTCATCATTTTGCAGTTCCCAAGTTCTCCGCGTCGCATGTAAGAACCGCTTTAATTCGCGAGGACATTAGTAAGCAGTCGTCTGTGATGTCTCTAACGGCCAGCGACAGAGATGCAGCTCCTAACCCCACATTGATGTTTGACATTGTGTCACAAACACCCACATCTCCTGTTATGTTCAAAGTGATTGGCACTACTCTCACGACGTCTAACAAAACTTTTGATTTCGAAAATCAGACATTATATTCTGTTGTCGTTAGGTAAGTGCGGGCAGCACATATATTACGTACGAAGTAAACAATTAGCAAATTCTGAAGCCATCCTGTAAGGTCAGCCTGACAATATTATTAAAATTAATAATTTTCACCGAAAGCATATATTGATTTTCAATGTAAATATTTAGTTGACGAATGTACCACTTACACTAAAGTAATGTTTATTTATTGATATATATCCTATATCCATTAAGATGAGGTACAATATGATAAAATCATTTAACTATTAATGTGCAACTATACCATTTTGCCGGTATTAATGCTATTACTGATCAATAAACAAATTAATTCCTCAATATATATATTTGCTGCCGGTTTTTGAGGAAGATCTATTTTATTATTCTACATGCACACATCATTACCCAGTTATAATATTGTTGATATCAGGGATAATGTGACGGAACAATACACTTAAAACTTATGTATTTCATTGTTGTAGAGCATACGACGGCAAGTATGACAGCACACTTTCTCTGAATATCTCTGTGGATGATGTAAACGACAATCCTCCGCGCTTTAACCCTTCTGTTTTTACTAAATCGATAGTTGAAAACTTCACGATCGGTAATCATTTTTAGCTCTCTAACTAGACTTGATAAGGAAAAATCAGTTAACCACATAGGCCTGTCTCTGTACTAACAACATGATTCTCAGAATTCGTTTTACAGAGGCGATACTTATACATACGTTTGATTATATTCACTACACTATTTAAAATGCGTAGAGAAGTTATCCAGAAATACTATTTTGTCACAAAAGGAAATTGACATAACTTTAAATTTGTTCTTGTAGATGGTGTTGTGGTCAGAGTCGCAGCAAGAGATGATGACGCCACGCCAGAATTTGCTAAAACGTCGTATTCGATTAGTGGTATGTATCATTCTATCGTTCTTTCCTCTCATCTCTCCATATTGCTTCCATTTGAATACACATATCGCCAAAATAATTCATTAAACAGGTAAAACATATAGTAATTTAATTTGCATAACATGTTGCACTAAAATGGCAATTTTAAAAAAGGAAGAACATCAACACTTTATACATGTATATGGTTATATCCTTTTATCCTTTTCGAGACATCGGCATATAAATATAAAGTTAACTCGATATTAAGATGCTTCAAACCTTATAATTAGTCGATATTTAAAATATGTTAGTGTACATAAGAATTCAGACAACCAATGCATGTTTCAACGGAAATCATCAAGAACTGCAATATATATATATATATATATATATATATATATATATATATATATATATATATATATACATTGAAATATGTGTATAAAAATATGTGTTACTTAACCTTCTTTGTGTGTCTTTAACAGCCGGCAATGAAAACAATACATTTTTAATTGACAAAGACACAGGCGACATCAAATTACAATCCGTTCCCTTGCAACAGAGATATAATTTAATGGTGAAGGCACAAGACAAACACAAAAACTCATTGTCGTCTGAAACCAATTTAACAATAATTGTGGATGGAGGTAACTATACCTGTTGTATCGTGTTTCACATTTGGATAACATACAACACTTCAGTTAATAACACACAGTATTCCAGCAAATGTTTTTTAATTTTACGTTTTGCAATTAAATCAAGTTCAGTGTAAGTGTTTGTAATCTCAATGTATTTGTAGACGGAGTTATATTTCATGTGATAATAATTTATCCAGTATCATCTAATTTAAAAGTGTGCATCGTGCCTATTTGTGTTCGTTTAAATGTGTAATTAAATAGCGCATACCTTTAATCTTGCTGCATTCGTTTCTAGGTGTTGTCAATGAGTGTGTATCGAATCCCTGCCAAAATAATGGTACATGCACTTCTTATGTGAACAACTACCTGTGTACATGCCAGCAAGGATGGACAGGGATACGATGTGAAACAAGTACGATATCGCTGTTATCTGATAACTCACTAAATGTAAACAGCCGTATTTTTCTATATTTCATCTTGAAAATGCCGTGTCTTCTTTATGTTTTCGAATATTGATTTAGAAATGTCAGCATTTGTTGAAACCAACCCCGATACCACATTATATATGTCATGTAGCTAAGCTGATATACATTTATTAAAAAACATATACAATTTTGGGTCTGATTCTCGTTTTTACTTTTGCTACTTGTTTGCACAAATAGTAATAAAGCCGCAATTAATTTAGTCTCAAAGAAGTTGTTTGCTTAAGGTTATGAGGATTTATATATTGATTCCTTGTGATATAATTGATTTCCTTTTGATTAACTGAATTGATTACAACTTGCACAGGGTAAGATCTTACGAACGTTTTTGTAAGTAATGCGTCGTGCGTAAACCAAATGTATCATAATCCGTCGGAAAGAGATCATGTTCTTAGATTGTTCGGATCAAACCCCTTTGTTCTTAACTGTCCTCGCCCTAGGCGTCATGTGATAAATACAGCGTACTGGTGCAGTATTACAAGCTTTGAACAGTTTTGTAATTTTGCATGTGACGTCAGACAGCGGTCTTCTATAGAGATTGTACAAACCATGCCCCAGTGGTAAAAATAGTCAGGCCCTATGGTAGCATAATTGATATATATGTAGACTAAACCTACAAAAATACACACACATTTGTGACATAAAAGTGTGGTCCTCTACAAAGAGCTGGATTTTTAACTGGCCACGTTTAAATACACATTGGAGCAATTTAGGGCCATCTTTGCCATCTCGTGTGTATTAGTTGTATTATTCAGTACGAAATATGTAATTCATTTATGTTGATTTGTTTAACTCTATATTATATAAAAATAGCAATCTTGGTGATGTTATGAAAACGTAACTATTGCAGATATCAACGAATGCGAAGGTGTTGTCTGTGACAACAACGGAACGTGTGTTGATCACATAAACAGTTTCAAGTGTAACTGTTCTGCCGGATGGAAGGGTACACTTTGCAAGGAAGGTTTGTCTATAGACGTTTATATTATTGAATGATAAAAGATTAGGCTAAGCGAATTCACACTGTACTTTGTTTATTTAGTTTCCACAAAGACAAACGCACATTCTTGTTCATATATTAAGCAAATGAATGAACGCAATGTTAACTCCGCATATAACTTGTAAGTAAAGACATTTTATGACATATGTATAGACATATACATATCAGCATATTTAATGGTTGGAACAGCATGTACGTATATTCGAATTGTGTACTATATAAAACTGAAATCAAAATTTTCAGCTTGTACTAATAATACATATGGTCGAAACTGTGCACAAGAATGTCAATGCGAACCAGCAAAGCTCCCGGCCGATGTTGGGTTTCCGACGTGCGACATTGTCACGGGTCATTGTAAGTGCTCAAAGTTCTGGACTGGAGCAGCTTGCGAAACGGACGTCAACGAATGTTACATGGTAAGTGTAATGACACACACGTTCACTTAATTGTGCCAGAACACTATGAAATGCCTAGTTGAGGTTTTTTAGCAAAATATGTTACGTTTACGGACAAAGCAACCTTAAATAGTATCCAAAATAAAAGCGAGTACTGGTTGAATCAATCATTGAATTGCACGTTGAACAGAATGTACTTACTTATAATAGTTTATGTTTGTTTTAGTTTTTAGTACAATGCATATATTTCATAATTCACATAAACACCATTTTTACAGGTCCCTGATCCGTGCAATATAAAAGAAAAAAACAGAGTGTGTAAAAACACAATACCGAAATTCGATTGTGTCTGCAAATATGGTTTTATAGAAACGAATTCTACTTGCATTGAAGGTAAATGACGTACCATTATAATGCATGATAATACACAGGTCATGTATACGTTCTGCCACGATGACGTCACTGGTGTTAACAAAAGAGAGATTTTAACAATATTTGACATAATGCCATCTTAAATGTGCTAAGATATTGAGGTAATTTAGCAAACAGTTGATACAATGATAAGGCTTTCCGTTGCCACATTAATGATTTTGGTATGACGTAAAAACCACTATGTCCACCAAATATTATTCCATGCATGCTATATTCGTAAGGCTTTCAAAAAGAAGATCTCAGCGAAAACCTTTTCGCTCGTAACAAATACATTTAATTTATGTAATTTTCGCCAGAGTTGTATGCAATTTAAATATATACTTATGTCAAAATTTTAAACTGAGATATCTATAGATTCAAAATAGAAAAATTGCGAACTTGTAAAATATGAACATGACACTAACGTCTAAACCATGTCAAAAACTATCCCGTTCAATCATTGTGAACACATTTTGTTTTATGTAATTTTATATTATGTTTTTGTTGAAAACATTCAAATACGTGTTTGATTTATTGCAGCACCTAAGAATTGTGGTAAGTTATTAAAGTGCACACTCTTCCAATGAATAATTGGTACACGCATTTTAACAATTAACTTACATTTTTAATATATTTTTAATTATACTAAAATGTAATTGTAGTATGGGGAAATCACACCGCGCAACTTAATACAATTAACATAGGACACTTTTTTCGTGTTTTAATATTTGTATACATATTCAAATGATTCCGAATGGTTTGCAACCCAACATGATTTATAATACTTCATGTCGGTTTAATGCATCCGTAAAGTTATTCACTTTACTGCGTCATTTAAGCATGACGTCATTCGCTTTAGTTCGGGCTAGAATTATTGCAAGCGTTACCAATAATAAAAGGTTTTTAGAGTCCAAAGTTAGTCTACAACGTTGTTTAAATGACTTACATTTAGATTTACATTATCATTACCAACATTATTTGTTTTGCATCGTGTTTGATCTTAAATTTGAATAAAACTGTTGTTGCTGATTGTGTGCTTTACTTTAACGAAGGATATTACATGTTTGCATTCTGTTTATAAATCTCTCTCTCTATGTATATATATTTTTGTAGGAACAGTGAATGAGAACAGTAAAAACGTAACATTTAACTTAGACCTGACTCCCAATTGCAACTTCTCATACCTGAGTTGTAAGGAGGAACACCTTAACAATGCAAATAAAACCGTGAGTAGATATATAAAAAATAAAACACTCAACTGGAAAATAAACAATATGAAGTTCAATATTTTTTTATTTTATTTTTCTTATTTTCGATACTTTTGTGTGCCAGATGTGTTAATTGACATGAGGTACATGCTATTACATATCCACTATTGAGTGTTAATAAGAACATGTCCGAAGTGGATAAATGCCGAACCACTGTTTTATTTTTCCTTTTGAATGTTATTTCAGTGTTTGCAATTGCGGTATGCTGATAGTTGTGAAGTGTGTGATGTGAGGTAATTTTAAGCCGTTGTTTCTTTGGGTTAGAAATAGATTATTAACTTATTTGAATTATTTGGTATCCGGTTCATACTCCTCAATACATCTAATAATAAGACAAGTTGTAAACAACATCAACTAGCATTACTACTACAACTTCCTTATCTACTTCCCCTATTTCTTCTACCATTTCTACCATCCCTTCTAATATTTCTACCTTTTCTCTTCTTCTTCCTCCTCTCCCTCCTTGTCCCCTTCCTCCTAATACTACTACTACTATAAATACTTCTTCCACTTATGTTTCTACAACAACTAGTGTTTCTGTTGATAACGATTATGATGCGAACAATTTCATCAACTCATAGGGAGGGTTCACTAGTGGTGGAGTTGAACGTGGTAGTGGACAAAAATCCTACGAAAATGGCTCAATTTGCACAAGAACTCCAAAGTATACGTGACGGCAAGGAGGAGATAGTATACGGAGACAAAACATACACCATCCAATCTATATATGTTTCGACTATTCCTCGTGAGTTTGATTCAAGAATATATATATTTGTGTAAAGTAGAAAAAAATAATCTTTTGGGTTGCTTTCAAAAGATACCGGAATTAAAATATCTGCCTTTAAGAAGGGATGATTAAGCATTCAACTGCATTTAATTGGGGGAATTATGTTGATTTTTTAATTTATAGTATAAGCTTGCAATTCTTTTACAAATTATATATTTTTAAGTGAACCGAACTAAAGCTGGTAACGACACAAATAAACATCTCTGTGAAGTATACGCCATTATTGCGCAGTGTAACTCGTGTGAAGTGGACAAAGACACAAACCTTACGTACTGCAAGTAAGATGTGACAAATGTGCAGTTGATTATGCTTTACAAATGAATTGATTGCAAAAGTGTTAATCCTGATAATAGAATAATAAAATGCGATCAAACTATGTTCCACTTTAATAAAGATTCCAGTAAGATTGATTTCGTTGCGAGATTGGTGAATACTATATATCTGTTTAACGAATCTATATGAAGACTAAAATTATGCTCATGCATGTAATTGATTAATATTCAACGTATTCAAAGTTCCCATTAATTAAGAGATTAATCAGTGAAAGTTCCGATAACGTAATAAGACATTGAACAAATGCTTATTTGTGTGATATTGTATTATAATTTTGATGGATAATTACCATTTGGAAGTAACATAAGTTGAAATTCTTATATTTTGTTTCCAGGGAAAAAAAGCAAGGTACGTGTAATTTGTGCGATTGTTTAGTTTAGAATCTATAATCAAGTTGACTCTTCGGCTGAATGAAATATAAAAACGACATTGGGTACCAAACAATTGCTATTCGTCGAGCTTTCATGTCTCTCAGATTATGTATTTTCGGGTATTTCTCTGTTAAGGATTTCAGTGAGATTTTCAAGTTTTAAATCAATGCGAGCCAATCTATTTGGTTTCTGAACGCACATCCTTAAAAACTATCATTTAAAGTATTCAATTCCATTGATTCTGACTTATGACATTTATTGCTTTTTCTCTATTTAATTTACACCGGAAGACGGTTTGTCAATAAGCTGCAGGATGTAAAGTGAACAGTACTTGTTTTAAAATAAACCCAACATAATTTTTATTTCAATACATGAATCATATACGATTTATTAGTAAACTGTATTACGTTGCATTTGGCTTTTTATCTTAGCATAATAAACCTTAAACTAAGTATTCATCTAGTAAACTGAGAGCATGTGTTTATTTGTATCAGATGACCTCCCACTTCTACTCGGACTTGGTCTCGGTATCGGTTTGACGCTCATTCTTTTTCTCATGTTCTTTGTGGTTGTTGTGGCGGTCATACTACGAAAGAAACAACTCCCAAAAGGCGATAACGGGTACAGTATTACATACATTTCAACTAAGACTGTTTACAACTGTATACGTTTCAATCTTTTTCTGATATCTATTGTATTGTGTTTTTTGATATATTGTACTTGACAAAAGAAATCAATAGGCTTAAACTAACTGTATACGTACACAGTTACAAAACAAGTATTTCTTTTCTTATCAGAAAACCGCATTTTATGTAAATTACTGATCGCGTTAAAGCGTTATAGCCATCAACTCTACATTGCAGACCTGCGCATAGGCAAACCCCATTGCCAGTGTCAAGACGTAGATATAAAGTTACCTCGAGAAATGCTAAACGCGGATCCCGTGATCCCGGAGAAAAGAGGGTATTCGAGAAACGAGGAAAAATGTATGACAATATGAAGCTTAACGGTTCTTACTCAAACTATGGATATGGGCAAGGGCCTTTGTGGAAAGAAAGTTATATGAACGGATAGAAACAGATTTGAACCGAATGGGGATAACATAGGTGAAATCGATCATATTTGAAATTGATGTATACATACATGTAATGGTCTCTTTCACCTATTTGTGGACACTTGTTACGTCAAACTATGCTATGAGCAGTTGTGTTTAATATGAACGAAGTTTTGTTCCTGTTAAATTAAAATCATAAAGAACAAAATGGTTACATTTGTGAAAAAAACACTAAATTGCCGGTTTTTCAAATCCGTGTTCCTGTACATATTCGGATTCATATGACATTTCATGTATAGAGGGTACTTTCTGTTTGCAATATGACTATCATATTTAACACGTTTATACTTGTATGACGAAATGTTTAATGATTTATATTTTATTAGTATGCCTTTGTTCGTTACTGATTAAATAACATAAATACCCGTTGCTAAATGTTGATTTCTTGTGATTGCGCATATGATTAAACGTAAAATAAACCAATGCCTGGATGAAAACGTGAAAACAATTATAAAAGTTATTATAAATGTGAAAGGATATGTATTACTTGTGATATATAATCGAATTTATATAAGTTTTAACTGCATACGAGTATTGTTAACGATTGGCTTATGTCTGTTGCTTTTATGTATAGAATGTATATTTAAGTTCTATTAAAGTTTGATTAAACATCAATAATTATGTCCGTGTCCGATGTCTTATTTTATTGTTCAATTTGAGGAAAATGAATGCCCATGTCTGTAGTGTAAGTGCCTTTGTTCGCTATTTTATTACATAAAACATTAAAGGCTGAACTATAATGTATTGCCGGTAGTTGCAATTACTCACATTTCACTCATGTATGTAGTGTTTAAAACTGACACAGAAAACATATGGTGGTTTTCTGGAAAACTTAATTTGTTAATGATCTCCATTAAGCTCAATCTACCCATTCGATTTGCTTAATTTATAAGTCATATTTGCATATATTGTTCTTAGACCAAATGATTAAGACGATGTGTAAGGTGTCAACTACCGCTTGGTCATATAATGTGAAATAACTGGTTTCTGATGTTTGTGTTTATTCGTTGCCATTCATCAAACCGTAAAAACTGAAATAAAAAATAGGACAATCTTAGTACAACTCTTACGACATACACTTGCTGTAAAGTATTATAAACAGACTGAATATGATACAAATTGAAAAGCTATGACTAAAGTAAGTGTAATTCAAATTCAACCCCCTGTAAAGCAGTGACAGACCAACATCACATGACTGTGCATCGATTGAATGCAATAGTACAATAACACTATTAATACTGCAAACAAGTAGAAGTATGGAGCAAACAGACAATCAATCTTCATTAACTCAAATTATCAAGGAGAAGATTGTATTATGCACGAAACCAAATAAACAGTAACATGGATCTGTCACAGCTTAAACAGTTTTATACGTGTACATAGCATTTTCATTAAGCCCGTAAAGAAAGGGAGTTAATTGTCTAATTTGTGCTGATCAGAAACTTGTAACAGTTGTCTCCCTTGAAATATTTGCACTTAATGAGACGGCACAAAACATGGCGTCTCATCAGGATCCAAACTGTATTCTGAATCGTCACACAAAGCCCTCATAAGTTATCCATCGTATATGCACAATATAAAAAAAACATATAATATTGCTAATATATCCAGACACACGTATTATACCCAAATATCATTAGAAATACACAATTTTATAACAGTAAAAAACAATGGTATTTCACAGACAATTGCAGTCGTTAATAAATGCAGAAAAGCATCATCTACACGTTTCATACGGTATTCAGTTTATATGCAAACGCATTTAAATATTTTTACCTCGATACTCGACCAAGCTGTTGAAAAATTATATTATTTAGAACGAGAACAAGTAAGATTAATGTGTTGTTTTCACATTTCTTTAAATGGCTGCCAATACCGCATGTAATAAAACAATCGAAGCGCATGCGCACAATATAGGTTACACTCCACTAAACTAGTTGCAGCAAAGACATTCACATAAGGGGACTGCACATGATATTAACATGCATTTTACAGGAACAAATATAAAATATTTCCTTTGTATTCCTTTAAGTTGAACTAAAACAATTATCTAAAAAGGACTCATATTGATCGTTTAATTACTCTATGTTAACAGGGGCCATTTGTATAATTAAATAGTGATGTCCTGGTTTGGGATATTTAAGTACTTTGACTGCTTATAAATATTTGTGTATTGAATGACATTTATCGCTGTCCATCGATAAACTGCTGAATTAATTCGATACCGGAACTGGTCGGTGTGTAAAAAAACGGAACATCAAAGCAATGAACACAAAAGACTACGACCCATTTGTGTTGTTATCAAACAAATGTTGTTGTTTTTTATAAAATAAAACAACTCACTATGAATGAAGCCATTCAAAGTAAAACAGTATTGAAGGCAGAAAAACAGGCGAAGTCAATCTGCAATAGCCACCCCAAACCTTTACCAGAACTGAAATACAAGAGTAGTGTCTCTACCATATACATGTATATCATTTAAACAATAGTTTGTATGAAAACATACCTGACGCATTCGTTGTTGATTGTATACTGCATCTACTAGTGGTAAATAATGTATAAGGAAGCTTGACTGAAGGCTTAACTAAGATGCCGAGCTGTCAGGATGGTTTCAAAGACGTTCAGATGGTAGCAAAACGTTTATGATTCTACAAAAAAGTCAAGTGTTCATCAAAAGAGGTAAACCCGCGTTTTCATGTCTGTTACTATGATCGGATCGTGTAAATAAAACTCACCATAAGCTAACGTCAAATAACATAAATACTCAAAATAAACAAATATTTCGCAAAATATTTCGTAAAAATTAAGCGAAACCATAAACAATTTAGTTTTCCTTATAGCAAGAGCCAAAATTTCAGTGCAAACATGTGGTACGGTAAAACAGATTTAATGAGATACAAAATGCCCATTTATATTTTTATTTGGCACAATATATAACATATTAGTTTCCGGAAACGTTATCTATCCATACGACACGCGAACACCAACTTGGTATATTGACACGTGTTGAATATATTGTCCCGAAAAAGAACAAAACAGAGCATTTTGTGTCTTGTTAAGACTATGTTACCAGACCACATCTCGAGTTGAAAGTGTGTCTATCTCTATAAGGAACATTAAATATGTATGTGTTAACTTTATTGTTTTCGAAATATTGTTCGAAATACTCGTTCATGTATAGGGTTTATGGGCTTAAAAGTGGTCAAATGCATTAATGTGAAATGCATCTAATAACACACACCGTCAACTCTCTTCCTTCGTAATAAGTAGTCGGGGTATACTCGAATTCCTATGGACGTCTGTAAACACAAACTTATCCGGAAAAGATCTTCTTTCTATATAAGTTAGCTACTTTTAACCAAAACTCAAAAGCTCATCGTAATGAGCATTTCATGCTTATTAAATACCGATACTCTTTAGTAGGGATGGAACACGGGGCAACCTTGTAACCTTGTAACAAAGCAGACGTGGTATTTTCGTCAACACTGCTACCTATTCGGGAGCAGCTTCGTTAGCCTCTCTCATTTATACAAAAAACAAGGGCTGATAAGTTGCACTATATTTGACTTGTTGACATTTGCCTTATTTAATAAATAACAGCAATAACTCGATTTCATTCATGCGTTGTAAAAAGGGCAACCCATTAATAGCCTCTGGTCAGGTTAATTTTCAGAGCATCCTCGAATTTACAGTTTTCAATATATTGACTTAAAGCGTGTTTTTGTTTCTCCCTAAATACTCATTTTGATTTTGGCCCTCCTTTTTACAGATAAAGTTTGTGTCAATAAAAATACACCAATGAGTATTATATTAAAGCTGTATAACACGTGCTCATCTTTTTTAGTTAAGCACTGGACACTTATGTCCTAAATGTATACACAAGTATCTCACTTGCAAATAAAGCTTTTACATAGTAAATGTTGTTTATGTATCTGAAATATATATGTTAATGTTTTCATATGCGTAAAACCTGATGTAGATGATGCAGTATTATAATGGCATACGGCACAATTTAAAAATGGGATTAACTTCATAACATGGCGACTTGCACTCATATAACCAATTCAAATGATGCTGAACTGAACATTAGGGCTCTAAGTGGGCTTATGGCCATCTTTGCTATTATTAATTATTAATATTCAAGCAATATACATTGAGTTAAAGTCGCTGACGAATGTTTGACGTGTTTTTGACATTTGGTTCAATACATGTTTTCCAACATGAATATTATTTATAACATTACATCTGCACTGTTTATTAGCAAATGCATGTGTGTATTAGCGGCATCTACATTGTTTTAGATGCCCGCGGGTACATTGGAGTCATCCGTTGATTAATAAGTTTGTGAAGAGAACTACCTCCAAATTTATTAAGCAATTGAAAATGAAACAAAAATGTCATTAAATAGGGCGTAGATCTGAAAGAGTTTTATCATGCCCAAGGCGTCACACTTAGAATCAATAAACTGATTTAAGTTTGTGGAGCGAACCTTTTCAACATTTGCAATACATTTAAATTGATATAAGCAATTGCAGTTTAATAGTAGCTTCTTTAAAGACAATGTACATGGCCGATGTGGAATGACTGATTTGTGAATAATAATAATAGTTAATCTGCTCTTTAGTGAACTTTTGCCTCGTGTGTTTGTAAGTGTGCCGTTGAAGTAATGTCCCGTAGCTGTATTACGTGTTACCGTTCGGATATAATGCTATTTTACCCAAAGTTAGCATTTGTTTTATAACAAAAAAATGCACGAGTTAAATATAGAAAATACAGCCTACGCGTTATAAAGTGAACAATATCTAGTTGTAATGAAACTCTATGTACATATAAAAAGAGGTTAGCATTATTGCTTCATCGATAAGTAAGAACCAATGAGTCTTTAAGCCAAGTATTGCCTTTAAGATATATGAGATTCCAATAATACATACATGGCTGTGAACCTCTTTGTTAATGTTAATGAATTAGTTTGCACGGACACCTCTATAAATAAAACGTTTTTTTCCTGACGTGTTTTTTTTAATGAAAAATAATTTATTATCATTGAAAACAGGACGATTATACACATGTGCATAACAAAAACACAAAAACACATATACATGGCGGCTAATATGTTCTATGCAAATCTGTGTTCTTATATGTTAAACGTAAAGATCCCCTACAGCATTCAAATCCAGGGAAACCATATCCCGTAAGTTTGAACGAACCCAATAAAAAATATTTCCTTCGTTGTTATTGATGATAAATTACTTAAGGGTCGTTTAAGAGTTTTGCATTGGCTATCGTTAATAACATAATCACTAATGAACCTGAACAATTAACAAAGCAAGGTAAATGAAAATGATTTGAAAACATGTCAGAAACAAAGGGATCAGTCTAGTTGTACCCCAGATATATACAATGAGATCGACAATAATTATATGAGTACAATACAAAGATTATGGTTGTAACATGCACACATATATCACACAAATGCATATATTGCATATGTATCCTATACTTTTACAGTTCAAATTTAGCAAAAAGATGTAAATACAATTTCAAAAGATACGGCTAATATATTTGCAAGGAAGTTAAGTAAAAGTGTACATACAACTTATTAGGTTATTTTAAGAGTTTGTTTAAATATTGTACATACAATGCAATACAATAGCAATCAACAGGTATAAGTATCAATTAAAAAAAATACAGCGACTAAATAATCTTGTGTAAAGACTCGAGGTCTCTAACAATTATCTGGGTAACTTAAAATATTTCATGATAAACACATATCATGTTTAAGTTCTTGTAAAAACCATTATCTTGTACGCACCTCTTTTATGCAATGTTCAATCAAAGCGACACATTTCTGCAAAATATTATAAATGTTAAAGCAATTGTGCAAAATAAAAAATATGACTTAACAATGACCTTTTGTGAAATTAAAACGGGTGCACATGGCTTAGATGTGAAATGTTCGCATAATGAGATTACATAATACTACTACTTTCACTAGTATACAGATGAATTCATAATCATGTGCACAACCTTAAGATTTAGATTTCCTGGACAGAAAAACCTTAAGCTATATATTTCAGAATAAGACTCAAGACGACGGACCGCGAAATAAAAGATCGGGTTTTCAAATCTATATGTGAAAAAGAGGATTTTATGTTAATGTATCAGCGTTTATTAAGCATCAGAAAATAAGATCAATGTAAAAACATATCTAGAAGTTATTTCAATAATACATAATTTATAGTTAAGCTATGACCTCAACCTTAGAAGTACGTTTTAGTTATTTCTATTTGTGCACCTAGAAGAAAATGTACATATTAGTCGTTAGTTGGTCTAAAAATATTGGGATGTAAACGTCGTAGAACTATATGTTTGAGGGCTTTAATCTTCATTAGCTCGCAAAAAGCACCCGAGGCTCTCAAGATCTGCACTCGGCTGTATGTGGAAAAAAGAAATATATAATAGAACAGTGCTTAAATGCATATTTAAATCACCTTCAGCCCAAGTCCAGAATAAACATTAATTTATATTATAAAAGAACAATTCACACAAAATTATATTGAACATGAGAAGTATACAGCAAATAGAGCACCCAAGTTATGTCACTGTAATGGCTCTGTTTACCTGCTTTTACAAGTTAAGGCTTGCGTTTTTAAGGCCGGTTTACTGCTTTTTTTGTATCAAATATCTGTATATTCACACAAACCTTACTGTGAAATTATACAAAGTTGCATTTATATCGTGCGTTCGTCAATCGGATCACTGTAATTTACTCATACTTAGAAAAATTATTGTTAGGAAAATTTGTTCAAACATATGTTTTTTAGTTACACCTACCTGCAGCTTTTTTTATTCATTAATCACGCAGGCACATACGTCAGGAGCGTAAATCTTAATCCTAGCCACAGTCCGAGCACAAGTAGGAGCGTGTCTGTATATAGCGAAATTCATTTAAATGATGAACGAAGTGATATGCAGCTCAGCCGTAAAGCGTGTCGGAATATATTAAAGAGAATTTTTATAAGTGTGTTAACACTTGAAAAGTGATATTGTTTAATAAAAGTGTTTGCAAGTTTTGTATGGCACTAAAGAGAATTGGTTTCTGTCTTGGAAGCATTTTGGTGTTGTTAAGACATAATTGCGTCGCGTTTGTATTTTTTGCAAATACTTCATTCAACCAAAACAACGTGTTTAAACAGAGTTCCTCAATATTTCATTATTGAAACTATAACAGCATTAAAGTAAAACCTTTTGAAGTAAGTAGTAAAACAAAACTTTAAGTACGTACATTTTGTTTCCTTCAACACCACAGAACTGGAACCATTTTTTTTTAATTCTGTAATAATTAATAACAAAAATATATGAACTACGATATAAACAAAACAAAATTTATTAATCATGCATGTTAAATTCAAATAAAATATAAAAGAAACAATAGGGCCAACATGGCCATAGAATGCTCACCTGTGGTATATAAAGAGGAAAGTTTCAAAACTAGGGGCATGACCTACACAATCTCTAAAGAGGTAAAAACACAACCTACATCAGAATTCTAAGTTTAACTGCCCCACTTCCATGCTTTAGCAAGGGACATTAAATACCTCACCTCACTAAGAGCATAGGTAAACTAAAAAAGAAGTGTTTTTTCACCATTTTGGGAATGGGCCAGGTCCATATGGATTGGGAAATATTGCGTCCTATTGAATCAAATTGGGAAATTAATGTTGTTGATTTTATGCTTACAAATACTT
The DNA here is from genome assembly GCF_020536995.1 of Dreissena polymorpha. Lineage (NCBI taxonomy): Eukaryota > Metazoa > Mollusca > Bivalvia > Myida > Dreissenidae > Dreissena > Dreissena polymorpha. Next base: position 24,880,891 of record NC_068367.1, read on the forward strand.
TAAAATTGATAACAAAGGTGATTTCAATATTATAATTTATAAGGTGCAACTTATACAGCTGGATTTAGATATAATTGAAATGTTTAGACTTATAAAAAATATTCTTTGAAAACTTATAATTGGGAATTTTTAGGTCCAATGTGGGAAAAATATATATACATTTTTTCCATTGGGAATAAGTACCTATACTCGACCCAAATTTGAATGAAAAAAACACTGAAAGGTATTAAGGCTGTTTAGTTTTAATCTTTTAATTAAGAGTTTTTATCATTATCAAGCCATTACAAAATGCACATAGAGCCAGTATGGCTATGACCCTCTTATGTTCTGCTGAAGTTTCATGAAGATTGGTAAAAAATGGGAATGTTCACGTGATTTCCCTACAGCCATATAAAGAAAAAAGCCCCACACTCATGGTCATGGCAATGTTTTTGTATGGACAGATACCATATATTAATCGCAGCAGAGATATCATTGCATAAAATGTTCTGAGAAAGTCTCATGAAGGTAGGAGAAAGCGTTTAAAAGGTTTCACTATAGGGATATAAGAACACATGCCTATTGATGGACATGTTTTTAACAGACCACTGTATCAGTTTCAAACTAGAATATAAATCCAAATGTTCTCAGAAAGTTTCATGATGATTGGGCTAAAAATTTGACTTGAAGAACTCCCATGTTTCACCATAGCCATGAGATGTCTGTCAGTTTGTCAAGAAGTCCCAGTTTGAGAAGATTGATCCCGAAATTCATAAAAAAATAAAAATGATTATAAAAGTTTACTTTAAACTAGTTATGCAAGCTTGGTCTTGCCAAAAAAATCATTGATAATCCGTTTTTTGCTTCTAAATGGCCCCTACTATCAGCAATCAAGCATGTTGCAATTTTGTTGTGAAAGCCTTAGCTGCGTTTTATTGGCAAAGTAGGGATTTCATCAGTCATTCACACATTGGTGTTTTGCATGATAGTACTAATTACTATTCATAGATGCTACCTATGCAAAAGGACATGTGGTCTGATAACTTAAAAAATTTACCAGACCTAACCAGATTTTACCGAACCTCTTTTTTCTTTGATCAAACAATAGGAAATACCATGTATAGAATTTATTTTTAGTATTATGACGTTCACAATATTGAATAGTTCTAAATACAACAAAATATAAAAAAATTAACCCATTGTATGAAAACATATTGTTTAACTTACAGTTAAAAAAAGAAGAAAGTTTTTATTTTATTTTTTATACATAACAAGTAATATAAGACAGCAATATAAAACTCTAGTACTCTCATAGTGACAATCAAGATGGCAATGTCCGTGCCGAAACAGGTATTTTTCGCCGTTTTAAACCATTTGTTACTTTTGTATAATTTTGTTGCTCACTTTCCAGCCATATCAGAAAAAGTGATAAGTGTTAATTTCGCATTAATATTCGCGTTACAACTCGACTTAAATTGCTCTTAATTTTCTAAGCGGGAGCTGTAATTTTAAGAACTGCGCTTGGATTTTGTTACGTCACCAGCAAAGATAGCCGTTCGTCACCAGCAAAAATAGCATAGCAAAATAAACCTAAACCAGTCCGTATTATTCTTTTATCATTCTTAGTTTTGTGATCATTTTTTAACCAAAGTTTAAAATATTGTTGTTGTTTTTATCGGGCACAATATCGGACAGTTTAGAAAATATTATTGGACCTCGGCAAATTTGATCGAATATGTCCGAGGTCCGACGTCTTTCGTATGGCTTGCATGATGATATATGTAACGGAATACAAGCCAACTGTTACAGCATTTGAATTAAACAGTCCAATCAAGCCCAAAAGGACTTTAATTCTGTGTATTACCCCGTCTGTGGTGTGAATACTCATTTTAAGAAAATAGCTATGTTATAACGATTGGTCGAATAAGAACAGCACTTGATGCGCTTCATGATTTATTAATGTTCAGTTCGAATACCCGATTCGCAATTGATATAAACTAGACGCATTATTTACATTTCAATTTATGAAGAAACGCACATGATGCACCTGTGTTTACTTCCAGAAAATGGAAATTGTTTGTGAAAATTAAATTGTTAAACAAATAAGTTGTCAGAAATTTGAAGTTTGTGTTAATTCTTTACTGACTTATGTACAGATGAAATGAAAGATTGTTTTAGGTGTGCCAGCTAGACGGCCCTCTTTGAGTAAAAGTAAACCGACAATTGTTGAGGAAAGTCCCGATTTGGGCCTGATAAATTATGGTATATATGCTGAAACCATGTTGAACTCACCTCAGATATCAAAAAACAAATGTTCTGTGCAAGATTCATGAAGATAGTCAATACATTTTGCCTCTTAAGTATTTACCAGGTAAATGTTGACAACGCACGATGGACAACAAACAATGGACAGAAAGTGATCACAAAAGCACACAATGTTCTCAGGTGAACTAAAACAAGACTTCTAGAGTGCCAATAACACAGTTCTTTAATTTGCCCTAGTTACTTAGTTAAAGACGCCACTATGCCCCCTTTTAAGATCAGGCAATACAGTATTGAGGCCAATGTTCTGACAAAAATAGAACACTAATGGTGGCCTCCAGAGTGATGACAAGGTAATTCTAATTACAGAAGATGCACTGCACACAACACACGATAGACAAAAGGCGATCAGTAAAACTCACCATGGACAAGTTGCTGAGGTTAGCAAAAAAAAAACAACTACTACACGAATTTAACAAAAAAAGCTTAACATCATATTCACTACATACCACATACAACAGATCGTTCATCTGTTTTGTCAGCACAATCGTCCTTGCCATCGCAAATTTGATTAAAACTAAAACATTTGCTCCCATCCATACATGGCAATGGGGTAGATAATTGGCACACTGCAGACCCTGAGGGAGCATATAAAATATTTTTACAGGTAAATTAATTTTTGTACACTGTAATGTCAACAGTGGTCGACACATAAATTCTAATCATCACATCATGAAATCAAGAATAATAAAACTGAAATACCAATACCAAAACATTCTGATGGTCAACAAGATCTACAAACTTTGTTTCATACATAGCAAGTAATTTTAGACAGCAATATAAAATCTTGTACTCTCATAGTGACAATCACGATGGCAATGTCCGTGCCGAAACAGTTATTTTTCGCCGTTTTAAACCATTTGTTACTTTTGTATGACTGTCAAATGTTGCCCGATTTCCAGCCATATTAGAAAAGTGATTAGTGTTAATTTCGAATTAATATTCGCGTTACATCTCGACTTAAATTGCTAATAATTTTCTAAGCGGGAAATGTAATTTTAAGAATTGAGCTTTGATTTTTTTACGTCACCAGCAGAAAAGATAGCCGTTCGAATCCGATTTATTTTTAAGTAAAATAATCTATCACAGCAAAATACACCTAAACCAGTCCGTATTATTCTTTAATATTCTTAGTTGTGTGTACATTTTTAACCACAGTTTAAAATATTGTTGTTGTTTTTAACGGACACAAGATCAGACAGTCGAGGAAATATTATAGGACCTCAGCAAATTTGATTGGATATGTCCAAGGTCAGACGTCTTTCGTATAAGTTGCATAAATGTATTATAACGGAATAAAAGCCAACCGTTACAGCGTTTGAATTTAACGGTCCAATCAAGCCCAAAAGAACTTTATCCGTGTATTACCCCGTCTGCGGTTTGAATACTCATTTTAAGAAAATAGCTATGTTATTACGATTGGTCGAAAAAGAACAGCACTTGATGCGCTACACGATTTATTAATGTTCAATAATAATACCTGTTTTGCAATTGATATAAACTAGACGCATTAATCACATTTCACTATTTCACTTTATGAAGTAACGCGCATGGTGTACCCGTGTTTACTTCCAAGAAATGGAAAACGTTTTTGAAAATTAAATTGTTAAACAAATTAGTGGTCAGAAAGTTTGTGGTCATTCGTTAGTGACTTATGTAAAGGTGAAATGAAAGATTGCTTTAGGTGTGCCAGCTAGACGGCCCTCTTTGAGTTGAAACAAGCAAATTCATTGAATTGATATCCTCCGCCAATATGCTTCTGGTCACAAAAGTGTTATTTTTGACACTCAAACAAGGATTTGTTTAAGATACAAAGGGCCATAAATCCGTTATTAAACGATGGTGTACAATGCCATTTGGCGTGCATCATTCTCTTATCCATATACATACTCATACTAAGTTTCAATGAAATCCATCTAATCACTTCCAAGATATGACTCCGGACACACAAAAAAGCATTTTTTCAAGAAACAAAGGGCCATAACTCCTTTATTAACAAATGGTGTACACTGCCATTTTGCGTGCATCATCCTCTTATCCATATATATATACTCATACCAAGTTTCAATGAAATCCGTTAAAGCACTTCCAAGATATGGCTCCGGACGGACGGAAAGACGGATGGAAAAACGGAAGGAAGGACGGAAAGACGGACGAACAACGCCAAAACAATATCCCTCCGCCTATGGCGAGGGATAATAAACCGACAATTGTTATGGAATTTCCCGATTTAGACCTGAACAATTATGGCATATATGCTGAAACCATTTTGAACTCACCTCAGATATCGAACAAACAAATGTTCTTTGCAATATTCAATGAATTTTCCTCTAAAGTATTTACCAGGTAAATCTTGACAATGCACGATGGACAACAAACAATGGACATCAAGTGATCATAAAGCACACAATGTTCTCAGGTGAGCTAAACCGAGACTTCTAGACTGTCAATAACACGGTTCTTTAATTTGCCCTAGTGACTTACTTAAAGACGCCACTATGCCCTCTTTCAAGGTAAGACAATATATTATTGAGGCCAATGTTCTGTCCATAATGGGACACTTATGGTGGCCTCTAGAGTGTTGACAAGTTCATGCTAATTACCGAAGATGCACTGCACACAACACACTATAGACAAAAGGCAATAAGAAAAATTCACCATGGACAAGTTGCTGAGGTCAGCAAAAAAAAATTTACTTCTACATGAATTTAACAAATGCTAAAAATCATAATCACTACATACCACATAAACCAGGGCTGTCATCTGTTTTGTCGGTACAATAGTCCTTGCCATCGCAAATGTGAGTTGCATTAAAACATGCGTTCCCATCCAAACACGGAAATGGCGCAGATGATGGGCACCTTGCAGACACTAGATGCGGTACATGATTTATAAATGTTCAATAAGAATACCTGTTTTGCAATTGATTTAAAATAGACGTATTATCCACATTTCACTTTATGAAGTAACAAGCATGATGCACCTGTGTTTACTTCCAAAAAACGGAAAACGTTTGTGAAAATTTAATTGTTAAACAAATTAGTGGTCAGAAATTTGAAGTTTGTGTTCATTTTTTAGTACAGATAAAATGAAAGATTGTTTAAGGTGAGCCAGCTAGACGGCCCTCTTTGAGTTAACATAAACCGACAATTGTTATAGACTGTCCCGATTTGGACCTGAAAAATTATGGCATATATTCTGAAACCATTTTAAACTCACCTCAGATATCAAACAAACAATGTTCTGTGCAAGATTCATGAAGATAGTCAATTAATTTTGCCTCTAAAGTATTTACCAGGTAAATGTTGACAATGCACGATGGAAAACAAACAATTGACAGAAAGTGATTACAAAAGCACACAATGTGCTCAGGTAAGCTAAAACGAGACTTCTAGAGTGTTAATAACACAGTTCTTTAATTTGCCTTAGAGACTTAAGTAAAGACGCTATTATGCCCTCTTTCAAGGTCAGACAATATATTTTTGAGACAAATGTTCTGACCAAAATAAGACAATAATGTTGACCTCTAGAGTGTCGACAAGGTAATGCTAATTACAGAAGATGCACTGCACACATTACACTATAGACAAAAGGCGATCAGAAAAACACACCATGGCCAAGTTGCTGAGGTTAGCAAAAAACTACGACTACATGAATTTAACAAATGCTAAAAATCATAATCACTACATACCACATAAATCAGGGCTTTCATCTGTTTTGTCGGCACAGTAGTCCTGGCCATCGCAAATGTGAGTAGCATTAAAACATTTGCTCCCATCCAAACATGGAAATGGGGTAGATGAATTGCACACTGCAAACAATAAAGGGAGCATATAAAATATGTTTTACAAGTACAATAAGTTTTGTTTAATTTGATGTCAAAAGTGGTCAACACATAAATTCACATCATGAAAGCAAGTAAACAAGCGATTTTTTGCCCTATTGGGAAAAGTACCATTCGTCTAAATAATACTTTAAAAGTTTGACGCAAACCAACCAATAAACTTGACATTGAAAGATGACCTTGACCTTTTACCACTCAAAATTTGCAGTTTCATGAGATACGCATGCATACCAAATATCAAGCTGCTATCTTAAATACTGCAAAAGTTATGGCCAATGTTACAGTTTCACGCGAACCAAGAAACAAACCAACAAAGAGGGCGAAAACAATATGTCCCCCGGTATAGACTGGTGGGCATAATAATACAGCTTCCAAAGCTTCTGAGTTCATTAAGGGCAGTTATAGTTGATAGACGAATGGACAGATGGTAAAAAGAAAGTGAAAGGCATCAATCTTGATTGTCTCTACCTACATGCTGCCCTTTGACAGGCTTATTAAATTGACAACTTTAAAAAACAAGCTAGTATTGAAAACACTACAAGCAATTTTTATGCCCCGGATAGAATGATCGGAGGTATATTGTTTTTGGTCTGTATGTCTGTCGGTCTGTCTGTCCGTCTGTCTGTCTGTCTGTCTGTCTGTCTGTCTGTCTGTCTGTCTGTCTGTCTGTCTGTCTGTCTGTCTGTCTGTCTGTCTGTCTGTCTGTCGAAAACTTTAACCTTTGTTAAAGTTGTGCGATATTAGATAACTATTGCAATATTAAAAATAGCAACTTGATATTTGGCATGCATGTGTATCTCATAGAGCTGTACATTTTGAGTGGTGAAAGGTCAAGGTCAATGTCATCCTTCAAGGTCAAAGGTCAAATATAGGGCTTCAAAGTGGCGTCAAAACTTTAACCTTTGTCATAACTTTTGCAATATTGAAGATAGCAACTTTATATTTGGCATGCATGTGTATCTCATGGAGCTGCACATTTTGAGTACTGAAAGGCCAAGGTCAATGTTATCCTTCAAGGTCAAAGGTCAAATTATGGCTTCAAAGCTGCGCAATAGGGAGCATTGTGTTTCTGACAACCACATCTCTTGTTTATTATTTACCATACATGTCAACAGAAGATAGTCCATATACCCTAAAAAACAAACACGAACAAACAAAAACAAACACAAACACAAACAAAACTATGGCCTCTAGTGTGTTTACAAGTTTTTGAAAGATAAGGCCGAATGACCTAGATTTTGTCCCAAAATTACCAAACGTCAAACTTGAACTAGATATTGTCCAGACAAACATCCTGGTCTAGTTTTATCATTATTGAACCTAAACTCTGGCGTTTGGAGTGTTTACGAGGTTTTTGTAAGATTTTAACTAGTGACCTATAGTTTGATCCCTCATGACCAAACATCAAACTTTGCTTGCAAATAAAAATATTATGACCAATATTCATAAAATCTGAAACAAAATTGAGACCTCTAGGGTGTTTAAAATGATTTTGTTTAATATATGAAAAATTGACAATCTAAGGGCAATAATTCTGACATTTATTATGCATTTTGCTCATTAAAAAGTCTCGATTATCGAGCTGTGGCTAATGTCGAGCCAGCTCTGACCTCGACATTCGGCAAAATTCCAGAATATCGAGCTGGGACGAATGTCGAGCCAGTTCTGACATCGACATTTGGCACCAGTCCCGAATACCGAGGTTGGGCGAATGTCGAGCCGGCTCTGACATCGACATTCAGCAAAAGTCCCGAAAATCGAGCTGGGGCGAAATTCGAGCCAGCTCTGATATCGACAATCGGAAAAAGGCGAATGTCGATGTCAGAGATGGCTCGACATTGTATTTTTGACATGTGACCTTGAAGGATGACCTTGATCTTTCACCACTCAAAATGGGCAGCTCTATGAGATACACGTGCTTGCCAAATATCAAATTGCTAATTGAAGTGACATAGAATTTATGAGAATTTTTCGAAACCTAAACGCAAAGTGTGACGGACAGGCGGACAGACGGACGGACAGTCCGATCACTATATGCCCTCCTTTGGGGGCATAAAAATAACAATACAACTCTCCAGTATGTTACCACTTCTCTTCTGATGTTTATAGTAATCTCGGTGTTAGGTACTCTTTTTTATTTGCGTGAGTTTTGTTCTGGTATTGCGCTAAGATTCCAAATTCCTATACGTGTATAATATAAATTTAAATGCACCCATTATTTATCGAGTCACGAATCTAAACATTAGTGAAGAATAAAATGAATCAGCCATGATATATACTTCCAATGTCGAATGTTTTTATTCTTTATCTATAAGTTGTATGTTTACCTCAAAACAAAAACTAAACACATATAGTGT